>NC_052397.1:0-305000 GCF_009389715.1 Phoenix dactylifera | reverse complement strand
ACAAAACAAAGATGAGACAGACTGTTAAGCTTGAAAACCATTTCATCATGGCGTCCAAGGAAGTTGAAGTAACTGAAGGAATTGCAAATACTGAAAAAGAAAATATAGACAACAAATCACTGATAAACATGGAAGAAATCCCCAATAAAGATAAACCAATGCATAAAAAGACTGAAAAAGCAGCCGCTGAATTGACGCATGAGTTCCAGGTATCCTAAAACTTACAAGTCTTTATGCATTATTTCATTAATAGTTTAATTGGAATTACTGTTAATAATGAAGTGTACTGTCAATTGAACAAGCCATTCATGAGCACTTCTGTCCTACTCAAAATTTGCCTTGATAAGGGTCACAGTTAGTAATCAATCCAAACTTTCCAGCTCTCTCAAGATTGGCTTGATTAAGCTCTTAATGACATATATTATTATGTTTGCGCACAAATACAGTTCCAACCCTTTTTATATATCATATCAGAATATATTGCATAACAGGAATGCCTAGTGTTCGTTGAAATGCTTCTTATGGTTGAAAAGCATTAAACGCTTCAAGTTGAGATTTAACCACTAGATCGATATGGAATAGTGGGGAAGTGCAACAAAGATCTTCCAATAGAAGAGATGCTCAAGTCCATGTTGAAAAATCTAGGAAGAAGGGAAGAAGACCAAAGGCCAGCAACCAAAATGTAGGTTAGGAAAAAAGATTTGGAAAAGCCTACAACACCAGAGATGACCCTTGATACAAATTATTGGCGATAATAATTCATAGTGTCAACCCCAAATGTTTGGAAGAAGGCAACGTGGCTTGATGTTTATGACTTATAGTTATGGTCTAGAGTTACGAGAATTTCAGCAGGGACAAAAAAGGATTGATCAATTCTTCATTTACGATCTCCTTAGTAGATGTGTATATATGTATATATATGCAAATCTGACATGCACAATCACAACTTCCAGGTTTTTTTTAGGTTTTTTCCCTTCTCTTTGTTGACAAAGTCATACCACTATAAGATCCTATTCTTGCAATGAGTCAACCTTACCTATCATGCGCATTCGCATAAGATACAAGTCTCGTCATTTGGTGAATAAGATACAAGTCTCGTCTGCTCCCGATCTGCTCATGGGAAAAGAAGACACAAGACATGCAAGCTCTGTTTCTAATCCCTAAACAAGCATCGAAAGTTAATATGTTGTTATCTTGGACCGGGAGGGATCCCTCCATGAGTCTTGCCCTCTCATGGTAAAATAAAGACGATAGCGGAATAATGGAAGAGCCATCAGGATTATAAAAAGAAGAAAGAAAAACGCACCAACCCTCCAGCCTCTCTCAATCAGCAAAACCGAGCACAATCGAACAAGCCGTCAAAAACCCAGCAGCGCAATCCATCCCGGCACAGCTACCATCCGCATCCTCAAGGTCTCCCGGCGCGTCGACCACCCGCTTGCCGGTTATCGCCGCCTCCCCCCTTCTCGACAACTGTGGTGGTGTGGTCCAAATCCAACCTCCAATTAAGGACGACTGCATGCTAGGTCTCTCTCATATACATTACTCGCATCTTACTCTCTCCTGAACTTATATTGGCATACATTAAGCGTAGGAGGGTCCTCACACCGGCAACTCTTGTGACCTCCACTTCGTCAAAATTCGATGACATCTTTTCGCTACTCTTTTTTAAATAAGATCATAAATTATATATATATTTTTTCTTCTTAGTAAATTAGGTAGCCTAGCCTTTTCTTATGGAAAAAAAATATATTGGATGGTTTAACCTTCCCTAATCTTCTAAAAAAAATATGCTAGCCATGCCCCCTCCCACTTGAACGAGGTCTTTGAAGAAGAGAGCTCGACGACTATATTTCTGGCTGTCTAAGTCCATTAATGGACCTTCAATCCAGGTTATCCAAACAGGTTAGGATCGTTTAGTCTTACTTCGATCAGGACACCAACCAGCAATACTGGAATCATGTGTAACCTAATTATATGCTCTTTCATTCATGCAAATGCTGATACTTCTGGCTATTTGTTTTTCCATTTCGGAGGCAAGCCTTCCATAGTTATCAAAAAAAAAAAAGGACAACAGAAAAAAAAATGTGGGTGCTGGACTGTCCTATCATGAAGTCAGCAGCGCCAGTCACCTTCATGATCGCTTGATAAAGATTTTTGTACCTTCCGGCAATGGCGGCGCAGAAGATCTTCCATGCAAGCACGCAATTTAACCAACATAAAGTCGTGCCTAATGTTGGCTTTGTATTCAAGCGTATGCCAAAGTGCATGCGGATACTGAGCTATCTATACCAACGGCAAAATATTCTTGTCATGCGTGTGGATTGGAGATGGATATAAAAATATATTTTTGGCCATTTAATACATAGGCTAAAAATATTCAAAATTATTATTATTATTGGGTATAAATAGTTTAAAGATAATAAACTATATCTAATAGTTTGATTCATTGATGGGAAATTTTTATCGTCCAATTAAAAAAAAATCTAGCTCTAAAAATTACACTTTCAAACTTACTATATGAATTAATATAAAGATATCTAGTATAAATTTTATGGAGCCACATATTATTTTAAAATGAATGACGGAAGTTTTAAAATAATGATCTAAGCTATTGGATATAATCTAATTTTAAATTGCTTACATACCAAAAATTATATAATTTATAGACTTTTAATCTATATGTCAAATGGTCAAAAATTGAATAGTTTAAATAAACATAATATAAGTAGCTTATAGATAGCATATTATTTTTAACAATTCAGATTATTAATGTGGAACTTATCATTCAATTTTTTAAAAAATTATATATATATATATATATATATATATATATATATATATATATATATATATATATATATATATATATATATATATATATATATAATCAACCTTAATACGCACTCTGGTAAGTTGTGCCAATTGAAATTGTATAAGGTGCTAAAAGCTCCTCCTCCGAGAAGCAGCAGAGTCGGCATATTTCTTGCCGACTTTCGGTTTACTAATAAATGGTAATTTGGATATTTGGTTTCCATGTCGTTTTATAGAAGGCCATTTCGCTGTCTCCTTTCAAAAACCAAAAACAAAAAAAAAAGACTATTTCGCCGTCGTAGGCGGAGAAAGATGGGGGCGGCGGCGGCGGCGGCGGCTCCTCCGGCTCCCTCTTGGGGAAGCCCAAAACCTAACGCTAGCCCTAACCCTAGATTCTACAAGCCCAAATTCGTCGGAGCTCGATCCTTGGCCCTCCCGAAGCGGAGCAGCAGCGGGTTCCGATCGGAGCTCACGAGCCCTGATCTCTCGCCAGGGAGAAGCGGAGCGACCGTCCACGTCTCCCGGAGCTCCCCTTCATGTCTAATGGCGGCCTCGGCGACGGTGGCTTCCTCCGTCGCCTTGCCTCCGAAGAGGTCGCGGAAGAATGTTCTCCTCTTCTATTGCGAGGAAATGAGGGAGCTGGCCGAGCGCGTCGCCTCGGAGATCGACGCCGTCGAGCTCCGCAGCATCAGTTGGAGGTACAAGCCCTTCTTCTTCTTTAATCTGAATCAAATAAAGTTTCTCGATTTATTTATTCCTTTGAATGCGTTATCTTCTTTCAGGGCTTCTTGAATCTTCATATTTCAAATTTTGCGTCTCTATAAACAAGAATCTGATTCTTGTGATATCAATGAGTTTTAATGATTCTTTGAAAACCAACGCGGTGGTGATGATGCGTCGATGAGAGTAATGTTAGGAGACCTCCGACAGTTCCCAAGCGCTCCTCCTCTCTATTTCCTTTCTCTCTCTCTCTCTCTCTTCTCTCTCTCATCCACTATTGATGCTGGAATTGTTTGTCGGATCAATATTGCTTACTCATTTTCATGCATTTGTTTGCATTGAAATCTTGCCAATCGGATGATTCCAATAGCAACAACGTCAGCATAACTGGATAGATTCATACTTAATCTTCTACATGTTGTTTCTGATACTCTGACTGAAATCCATACTAAATTTGTTTTTGTTTGTCTGTGACATCTTAGTCCTTTTCTTAGTTTAAAATACATTCTAGACATGAGCCAACACAAGCACTGAAAAGTATTTCTGTATGAAAAATTCAGTGTGAAGATGCTGTCATGTTGCTACCATCCGATAAAGAAGATATTGATGAAAATAACTGAATGAAAATGGCTAAAATTCCTTGATTACCATGGGCTAGTACAATTACCTCCTAATTAATCTTGGCACAATGTGTGGATAAAGGCTCTAGTGAGGAGACTGGTGTTGGAGTTGTCATCTGGCATTGATTGTCCCGAGTTCCCTAGATAAGGGGTTTGCCGTGGAACCTGAAAGGCCACTTGGTGGGTAGACCTACCCAAATTGTTTGAGATTAAGGTCGTGTAATAGGTTTTTCCATGGAACCTAGAAAGCCACTTGGTGTGCAGACCTACCCTCTAAACACCCCCTAGACTTGGAAAGCATGTAGATGAAGAGTAAAGACAACAGTGTTTGTTTTAGGGATTTGTTTGTCTGAGGCGCCGAATTAGAAGCTATGAATTCAAAGTGAAAGGCCGTACCATCTGATTGATATTTTATATGGCTCGAAATTATCGAACTGATGGTTGTGCACGGTCATGTGAAGGTCAAAGCGAGAGACTATACCATCTAATGGGTATTTTATATGGCTCAAAATTATCTAACTGTTGGTTCTGCAGGGTACTACAAACTGATGATAGGCCTATATGTCATGTGAAATATGGGCTGCAAAATTAGTGACTTTGTCAGAAGTTCTGAAGCAACACCTTGCACTTTCAAAAATCTATCTGCTATTTCACTTCATTAAGAACTCACTCAATCATCATTTTCTTCAATATACATCCACACCAGTCATTTTTCCTTTGCCATCAAATCCTTTCCCATGTTGTACTTCTGTTACCATTTCCTGTTGATTACTGTTATGACTTATTTTATAGTTTTATTCATTTCTTTTTAAGCAAGTTTTAGTGTCTTAAAATTTCTTTTTTATTATGTTGACTTATGTTGACTCAGTCTTTTATCCCGTTGAGATTTTTACTACTAATCTAGCGTGCCCGTACTGACCTCTAGATTCGATGGGGAGTGAGTGTTGGGACATTATGGTTGGTTTTATATTTATCAACTCTCCCTGTTGTGAGAATATCAGAGAAGGCTTTCCAAACAATATACTATCAGCTTTCTACTTCCCAGGGCAACTACTATGTACAACATACGGACTTCCTCACCAAAGTGCATGGTTTGAGGGATAGTGGATCGTTGTATCTTAGGGAAGACCACCAGCATCCCATGCACCTTGTGGGGCAATGATTTTCTCTAAGGAAGACATTATCTTCTTTTAAAAAAGCATCTATTGATGCCTCAATTTGTCATATCTTTCTTAAACCCTTGCCCTTTACTTCTGTTATTTTACTAACTTTATTTAATTTATCATTCTGCCTCAGTTTATCTCTTCGATCATTTCTTGTACCATTAAAGTCTATTTTCATGGGAGCATTTTTTGATCTTTCTAGTTCAATAAATTATTTACTTCAATATACTCTATAAAGGAGACCCCAAATTAGAGAGGAAAGAGTATCCAATTGTGGACTTAAGTCTGCAACCACTGCCTTACAGTCAATCAAGTTATCTTTTTGACCATCCCATAGTCATGAGATCTAGTATACAAAAATCCGCAAGAACAAAAGGTCCTATAAAAAGTAATAAAATAAAGTCTTTTTAGGCTTCCAGAACTGCCAATAAGATCTCTAGGTGAACTAATTTGCTGGAATGCCATCGATATCAGCATAGGGAAGTTTTCATCATCCATCTTCCAATCCCTACCTTAATCATGGTCTTTGGAAATGCATAATAAAGAAAGGCCTCTTTGTGGACCTACATGGTGCTAATCCTTCCATTTGCTTTGCTAAAGTTTATAAGTATAACCAGAAGCATTCCAAACTAGTTCCAATGTACTCAATTCCTATATCTTAGAATTTCTTTTCAAGTTGCTAAGCTTGGTGTTGTTTCTATTTTCATGAATTGAAATTCAAAATTTTCAAGTATTATCCTTAAAATACTGAACTTTGAGTTCTAAGTCTTTTCTTTTCTTTTCTAGCATGCGTTCTATTTGATTTCATTACCATAACATATTTTTATGAAATGATAAGGCAAAAGCACGAAGAACATTTTTTTGTTTATATATTAATTTTAATATTTTTCCTATTGATGCTTGTGACTTTTCATGGGTACACTCCTTGTTGAGGTTTTCAAAATCTCTTAGCATAGTTGGTTGGTTAGTTATTTCCAGCATTTTCTTATGAATAAGTTGCAATGAAATTATTTTATTGAGTTAGCAATTACAAGACTAGCAAGGTGCCTGAGGAGAGTTTTATTTTAATCAAGATTTGCTGAACTAGTACCGAAGGTCGTACCAGCCGGTGTCTGGTTTAGCATGGAATGCAAGTCCGTACCACCGTGCTGTTCTAGGATGTGAGGGACTTGTGCGAGTATATGTTTAATATCATATCGGCTATGTACTAGGTAGATTAGATTTTGGTTACTTATACAAGCCAAAGAACTCAAATAATACTTTCAGACTAGGCTTTTTGGATGAAATCTTGGGTTGTTACAAATGATATTAGAGCGGATCCAGTCCATAACTCATGTAAACTAAGGGACACTGCATCACAGGCTCATTTGGGTTGACCAAGGATTGATCGTGGTATTTGTGATTAAATTTATGGTACTTGTGGTTAGATTTGAATGGATTTGGATCCTTTTTCTGGCCAGGCTGTTAAGACTTACATAGGGAGAGTATGGGAGGGACCCATGCCGGCATGTGTTTAGTCCCATATCAATTGTGCACTCGATAGATCTTGAATATTTATATAGGGTCAAGGAACTTAAATAATACCTTCCAACTAGCCTTTCTGAATGAGACCCTGGGTTCTTACACGAGGTGTACCGAAATAGAGAGAGTCGGAGAGGGAGGGGTAGAGAGAGAGAGGAGGGAGAGAGAAGGAGAAGGAGGAGGAGAGAGAGGGCCCAAAAGCCCTCGTCGTCGTTGTCATTGGGGGAGGGGAAGAGAGGTAGAGAGGAGGGAGATGGAGGAATGAGGAGGGAATAGGAAAACCCTAACCCTAGCGAAGTGAGAAAGAGACGGAGAGGGGAGATGTTTATCGGTGATGAAGGAGGGGGGGAGGGGCGAGCAGCATCGATCGAGGGGGGGGGGTGAGGTGCTCCGAGCAGTCATGAGCATGGGTAGGGGGTGCTGCCATCACGAGCGGCGCGGGGTGGGCTATTTACCGAGCCAAGGGGAGGGGTTTAATCAAGTGTTGGAGCTGATTTGGCCTATTTATCGAGCCGATAGGGCGAAGTATCCCAATTCCTTGTCGGTTCCTGAATTGGACTGCTTGAGGTGGTACAACCAGCCATGATTCTGATTGTAGACGTCCTTTCTTTTTTTTTAGCAAGACGGTTCCTAATATTCCCTTTTTTGCTAACAATTCTACAAGAATCAATTATTCCATCTGCCATGCCTAATCCTAAAGGGACATGATATTCAAGGCTTCTTCAAGTGTTTCATTAGGGGACAAAATCAACTTTCAAAGCAAATCATTTTGTATTTTATTCCCTAAAATGCAATGCTTTTCACATGTCTTTCATAAAGGAGTAAGGACAAACTATTTCAGTTTTATTAAGCAATAATAAGTTTTTTCTTTCCTAACATTTGTTTTTTTTTTTTTTTGGGAATCTACTGATATTGTTTTGTTATTGTCATTTATAGCTGATTTCACCTTAATTTGATTTCTTCACTTACTGACATGTGACAATGTCTTTTATATTTATATGTTTCAGGGCATTTGAGGATGGATTTCCCAACCTATTCATCTCAAATGCTCATGGCATTCGTGGGCAGCATGTAGCCTTTTTGGCCTCATTTAGCTCCCCTGGAGTAATTTTTGAGCAACTATCTATTATCTATGCATTGCCCAGGTTGTTCATCTCCTCATTTACAGTTGTGCTTCCCTTCTTCCCAACTGGGTCTTATGAGCGTATGGAGGAGGAAGGAGATGTAGCAACAGCCTTCACTCTTGCTAGAATATTATCAAATATACCAATATCAAGAGGTGGACCGACTAGTTTAGTCATATTTGATATTCATGCCTTACAGGTTGGCAATCCGACTTTCTTATACTAATATATGGTAAATTGTTTTTTATACATGTTTACTTACTGTTCATGATCTTTCTCTGATATAATTAAGCCTTTTTATTTCCAGGAGAGATTTTACTTTGGAGATTATGTCTTACCATGCTTTGAGAGTGGCATTCCTTTGCTTAAAAACAGGCTTCAGCAGCTACCTGATTCTGAAAATGTGAGTGACATAATCTCTAAAGCAAATTGTTGACTATTGATATCCAATCTCTGACGATCGGTCCTTATTCAACGTTGGATTTAATTATAGAACTGGACTTCGTTGAACCAAAGGTGGATGTCAAATCATGATCTCTCGACAAAATTTCAGCTGTGTTTTTTTTTGAATGTCTGTTGTGAAAATCATAGCCTTAAAAATTTACTTTTAGTATGCAATGATTTTTCAATTGTTTGAGATGTGCATGGTTTCTCATGGGCAAAGAGTAGCAAAGTTTTCTCATTGTGTCATTAACCATGAACTCAAATTGATGCAATTCTTCTATCTGACCAGTGACTTTTCTTTTTAGGTATTTGCCGTAAAAAGCCATAAATTTACTGGAAGTTATTCATTTCTGATGATTAACTAAGGCTTTTTTGGATGCTTGGTCGGTGGATCTTGCGTTAAGTACCACAGGAATGGGAATCAGCAAATGGACTGTATCCCAAAATTTTGCCAAATAGACTATATCCCAAAAATTTATGGTTACCGATATTTATCAGGAAAAATGATATTTGACATCCCAAAATTCTTGGTATTTGTGGGTTCAATCTCAATCCTAGTCCCTCTTGCCTTAATCCATCCTTACACAACTCCCACCTTATGGGAATGTTTCACAGCATTGCGACCAGGCATCCAGATGCGCCCTAAATGCTTTTGTATGTCAAGTATGTGATTCTGCACTGTCTTTTTCAGATTTGTATTGCTTTTCCAGATGATGGCTCATGGAAGAGATTTCATAAGCAACTTCAGCATTTCCCAGTGGTAATTTTCTGTATTGATAGTTTGAAACTACTATTGCACAAAACTGGCATACTATATCTGTTGCCTGTGACAGTGAGCTGAGCAAAAATTTTTGATCTCAACTTCAGATTATCTGTAACAAAGTTAGGGAAGGTGACCAACGATTTGTTCGTCTCAAGGAGGGAGATCCCAAAGGCCGCCATGTTGTGATAGTTGATGACTTGGTGCAATCAGGCAGTACTCTGATTGAGTGCCAGGTATGTGATTATTGTTTGGATGTGTTATCTGCAAGCTAGCATTATCCACATGTTCTTTCCTTTTGTTACATGAACTTGTCTATCAGCATATGTTGTTGCTTTTTGCTGCAAAAATTTTTCTTTACATCATGTGCTTGTGTAAGAGTTTAATGCAATATATGTTGTTTTAATTTATTGAACCTTGAAGTCCCACTTGGATTTGAACTCTGATTTTTTTTTCCTTAGAAAGTATTGGCAGCTCATGGAGCAGCAAAAGTCAGTGCTTATGTGACTCATGGTATCTTCCCTAATAGATCATGGGAGCGATTTCAGTATGATAATGGAGGTATGTATCTACTTCACCTGGAGTAACTTCCCAGTAATACCAGTGTTCTTTTCTTTGCTAGGAGTACCATTCATATATATAAACATAACTTTCAAGAACTGACTTATGGTAAATTGGCCACTACACTTTTTCTTGTTCTACATATGAAATGGTTTAAACCAAGGTTCGCCTTTAAACACACAGAGTTGGGTTATTTGGAAACTTGTGATATATCCTACGTGAGGAGGAGCGGGCTGACGGATCAAGAGCATTCTGGATAACAGAATCCTGAATGTATTTGGACAAAAGGACCAA
Organism: Phoenix dactylifera; assembly: GCF_009389715.1. NCBI lineage: Eukaryota > Viridiplantae > Streptophyta > Magnoliopsida > Arecales > Arecaceae > Phoenix > Phoenix dactylifera. The sequence goes on along the minus strand of NC_052397.1, from coordinate 294,979 downwards.
GAGCATTCTGGGTCACTTGTTCCGTCCTCTCTTCCGTCTCTGCAGGTGCCTCCCAGTCCTGTGGGAGATACCACATACAGTATCTACTGCCAACTTCGGCCTATAGATATTTAAACTGAGTTGTAAAAACTTGACCATTAAGGCTAGGTTAATACATACACTGAGTTGCAAAAGCTTATTCCTTAAGGCCAAGTCGTATAAGTGCATAATTATGACCATGCATATCTATCATTAAATTTGAATTACGAGTGTTGAACTTTATTTATCACTACTTTGCCTAGCTAAGCCTGACAAGGAGGTACAAGTGAGGATAAAGATAGATGAAACACTTTACTTTACAAAGGCTTCCGTGGCGACGTTTGGAGCAGTGATATCTGAGCCGGAATTCCTTTGGAATGAACGTAGAATGTCAGAGAAATTCAAATTATGTAAATCCTGTACGATAACGAAAAAGTCTAGCATCATCTAATTTAAGTGGAAATTGGAAGGTGATTTTTGATGGAGATCATCTTGATATGTTATTTTATGTAGGCTCATATTGATTGCCTATGTTCCAAATAATATAATTTTCGATGGTAATGGGATCGAAAGAGTAGGATTGTTGCTTGATGGTAATGCAACTTTTAGGTGTTGTTTTTGGATATCTTCTTTTTGCTAGATTATGATTTCAAGGTTCTCAAATTCAATTGGATTAATATGTTAGTAAGAACTGAAATGGAATTAAACTGCTGCATCATGTCCAACTTAGCAATTGAAGAGTTTGACTTTACAATCAAGTTTCTTTATGAGAAACTCATGGTGGAAAGAATCGTACAGGCTCTAAAAGCATTTGGCGGACATTTGAGGGAATTGGTGGCCATGTACAAAGAATGGCAGTAATTTATTATATATAATGGCACACATGAGAAACCAATAGAAATTGTGAGCATAAAATATGTATCTTATGAGATGGAATATAGTTGCGAGGGCATAATATTCAAAATGGGAAGTTGGATGGTGAGTGTTACAAAAACTTTAAGTCTTATGACCAGGTGTTTTTGATATGTGAAATGATGTAGAAAGAACAACTTTGATTTGTTTGATTTTTGATAAAAATAAAATGGACAGTCTTTTTCCAGTAAGAAGCTGCATTAACCTCCTTAGCCCTATCCATATCTTGGATTTCTGCCCTTTGACTCTTAAGGATAGAGGGAAGGCTGAAGAGATTTTGAGAGGGCAGCCGTTGCAGTCTAGTTTTGATGTTTGGGCCCATTTTCTTGGTGAATTTTGATGATCCATTATTTTTCTTCTTCTTAAAAAAAAATAGAAAGGGGAGGTGGGGGGGTGAAGAAGCTGCATTGGCTTAACATTAATATCCAGTTTGAATCTTTCTGCTCAAATTATATTATTATCAAATTGTCATTAGGAACAGGTACTAATGGATAAATAGAGCTAGATATGTTAGTGTTTCTTGTAACAATCTTTTCTGAACTAATTTGTCATATTTCTCTTCCTCTGCATTTTGAACACTAAACCGATCCCCTTGTTTTCTTCCTTTCCAGTGGGTCCAGAGAATGGGTTGAGCAACTTCTGGATTACTGATTCATGTCCGCTTACCGTGAAGGAGGTGAAAAATAGACCTCCCTTTGAAGTCCTCAGCCTTGCCAGTGCTATAGCTGTTGCCCTTCAGATATAGATCTATCTATCTTTCAGTAGAGTTTTATCAGCCTGATTAAACTCTCTTTGTTTTGTTTTTGACTGTGTCATTTTTTTAATCGAACCTTTTGTTGTTTGGGAGTTGAATTTCCTTCAGCCACGGTACCGGTTTATTACGGGTCCTCTGAGTGGTGGTATGGGCTTCTTGGACAAAAACGGTGAGTTTGTTCTCGTGCGATCCCACTGAGCAACGTTGGTGGTGGTGCGATCCAGGCTACCATCCGCTTTTCCAGCTGTTGAATATGTGTTGGTATTTGGACACGAGGTCCGGGATAAGCGGGTTTGTGCAGGGCCTGGCGTGGCAAACATTAGTCGCGGTATGTTGCCGGGGGCTCTTTTTGAGTCCAACATAGAGGTAGGAAAAGACTAGCCAGTGATTCATGCAGACCCTGCAGCTCTTGCTGCTACATAATTGTTTAGCATGTCAAGATCGAGGCATTATTGGCTGGCCTATAATTGTTTAGCTTGCCAGGATGGAGACAGTGACTGGGCTATTTTGGGCCTACAAGAGCTAGAACTCATAGTTTGTTCGGAGTAGAGCTGAAATCAGATCGGATATAAATCTGATACTAGGTTATCTATATTTATATTTGTTTTGTTTGATGAATGTAGATACATATATAAATGTTAGTCGGATACACAAATTTATATTCATGTTTATTTTAGATGGATACAGATACAAATTTGCTACTAGATATACATAATTCGATACTAGATATACATATAGAGATAAATCTGATAATTAAATTTTATGATCATAGGATCAAAGATATTATTAAGTGAACGATAAATCAAGTTAATAATATGCTAATGTAGTTATTTATTTTTTAAAAATTTATAAGTATTATATAAAATTAAATAGCATTATAAATGAAATTAGATATTTGGATATGGATTAGATAACCATCTATTTATATTTATATCCATTTTTTTGGATAGATATAGATACGGATATTAGTCGAATACTCAAATTTCTATCCATATTTGAATAGATTTAGATATAAAAATAGATTCAAACGGATATTATCCATTCCACTCTCACTCTTAAGTTCAAAAAACATGTATGTTGTATTTTGATGGCTCGGTGACCTTTCAGAGGTAGTGCTAGAGCAAGCTAGCTAAGCTCCTAATATTTTAAATTTAATCACTGTCAAGCTCAAAAAATATGCCCCTTTTTTAAAAACCAAAAATAAGTAGACTGGAGGCTTGTCTAATCTTTAGGGCAACTACATCAATAGCAACAAATGACAGCAACGCCAAGCAATAGCAGCTCAGTGCCATTCAATTAACTGAGTCCATGGGAAGGTCCATATGCAGGCTTTATTAAGACGTTAGCCGGGACATCTCCCAGTTTTCCATTGTTTGCTATTGATATAGGATATCTCCCAGTTTGGGTGGTCCATATGTGACCACCCAAACCAAACACACGGTATCAAATCAAAACGAAGAAAAAGAAGCAACGGTAAAAGAAACTGGAACGGGGTTGTATCATGAACATGATTTTCTGATCCATTTGGATAATTACAAACAAGCAACCAAAGGCTGGTCAAATCAAGAACCCAATGTTTCTCAGATTATGCTTCATGAAGATACAGCGAAGAAAGAAAAGAAAATAAAAAAACAATGACTCTCTCACGATTTGCCTCTACAACAGATTCTTTCACTTTTTTAACCCTTTTATTTCGTCTAATCCTATTTCTATCTTTGTTTTTTGGGGGTATCGAGAAGGCAGGAATTAGACGATTCCTAAATGTTTCACTTTAGTTCTGTGCAGATCTACAGATGTTTACAACAGAAGTCTTGGGGGGGGGGGGGGGGGGGGGACGACATGCAAACAAAAAGCAGCTAGCCCTAGGAACGGAAATCATGTGACCTTGTGTGAGGCCTGTATGTAATTCATGAGCCTGTTCAAAGCTTTACCACTATCAATGGCTTCTCTAGCCCTATCCAGAGCTGACATAATATCCCCAGCTCCACTGCAGCCTAGCAAGTGATCAACCATGCCTGCATTCAAAACAATCCGGTCGTACGCTGGTCCTTTCTCGCCACCAAGTGCTGCTAGGCCCAACTCTATGTTTCTTAAAACCTGATTGAGAGGATAAAACAGCACATTAATATTGGCATCTAAATATGTAAGAATTCGGGGCAAAACAAGAAGTATAATATCATAAAATCTCAATAACACTAGTAAACTTTATCTATTGTCAGCTTTTATAAGTGCTCTTCTGGCATTCATTCCAATCCTCAATCACTCTAAGCCTTTTAGATTCGATTACACAAAATTGATAAAATAGGTTCCATAGGAATTAGCTGACAGATTTCCAGTCACCCATTTGTCGTCACTCTCGTCTAAACAAAATCAATGGTGGTATTTATTTTCTTGCATGGCTTTCTCCCCTCCCCTTCGCATCCAATTTCCACCTTTTTTTATTTACCATCATATTGAGATAGAGTTGGTCAGAAGACCATAAGCCTATAGTTTTCCAGCACCATTTTAAATAGCTCCACAATCATTAGCTAAATGCAATAAAAAAAATAAATCCAATTGATACAAACAGTAGGGATAAGAAGACAGGAGCCTACCGATCTATCAGTTCTAGGAGTATCTGTGGGTTCAAATCCATAATCCTTTGCATTAACCTCAATACTGAAGCTTTCACGTGAAATTCCTGGCAAAACAAGCAGAAATAACCTCCACCAGAATATTTACTAAAATCCAAATATTTTGTGCATAATGTATTATGCATACATATAATGTAAAACTGTTGGCTCAACAATAATGAATATGGCTAATAAGATGGAAAAACATTCACTTTTATTTTCTGATAATCCATCAAGAACTAGGAACAGGAGATCCAAGTTGTGAAGAAGACCCCCACAAGTCAAGTCCATACCATCAACATCAGAGTTAGTTGCATTGCTTGGCGAGCGAAATCCAGAACAGTGGTTCACTGGAAGGCCTTTTGATGCATTTACTGATCTCACCTTTGTTGTCATTGAGAGTGCACCCTCCTCACCCTACATGAGCATCATGTACAACATGACTCTAAATGCGATGTTGGTAGACAGATATTAAGCTTGCAACATATGCAAATGATGCTCCATGTAGTAGACTATATTTCGCATTTGAAGCACAAAACTTTAAGACAGATGGGTTCAGAGAAATCAACTCAATCAGCTTGTAACCAGCAAGGATATAAGCCAAAATACACATACTGTACTGAGCTATTTTTATGAATGCCTTGGACTGATTTTGAAGCATGAAAGATGATGAGTGTTTTCTGTCCAGACTCTGAATATCAGAAACAAACAATGTGTTTAAAAGAAAAACAAATACTGATGACACTCTCATAGTTATACTGGATGTTTACAGGCTTTATACTGAAATTTTAAGAAAAAAGATGGCTATTTTAGTGCATCTAAGTCAAATATATGTGCTTGTTTTTGCTCAGGTTTGGTCCAAAATTCTGGATATAAAATTTGAATGCCCACAGGACAGGTAGCCACAAGCAATTTGAACTAAGAAGACAAGCTAGCAGCGAAAAAATAGACGGTCCCTTGAAAACTTAAGGTATGCTTTACACTATAAGAGTGCAAAATACCTTCACCACCAATCCAGAATGAACTTTTCTTCTTCTCATAAGCATTAACAGCGGATCTTCATAACCCTCATGATAGAATCCAGCGACAATAGATTCCCTCCCACGTGCCTAAACAGAAAAAGAAGCCCCATTAGATTACCTGCTAGAAATAATAAAAGCTGATGCTTGAGTTCCGGTGGACCTCCAATGTACCTATGCTCAAACAATTAAAGATGCAAGAGCCTGTCTTATAGAGTGCAGGATCTGATTGTCCAAGAACTTGAGTGTCAACTATCTGTGAGTGCTACAGCAGAAAATTTTATTGAAAATATATCTTTGTTGTAACATCCAGAAAAGAACTTTTTGTCAAACAAGTTTTGAGCATTTTATTAAGTCGGATCTAACTTCATGATACCTATCAGCAGATTAAAAAGACATAATTTTTCACCAGAAGTGCATAATGGATGTCAAGAAGCATTCTATTAGAGGCAGGTCTTGAGCTACATCAATTCATAGTGCAAGCAATCAACACTAATTATTCTGCAACATGGGGGGAAAGAAAAGAAAATAAACTATTCACGTGACTACAGTTGATGCTAGCAATATATGACAAAATAAGCAAACATGTTTTAACATTTTTATCAAGAAAAGAAAAATATATATAAACCATTATACAAGTGTGTACATCATGCAGCAAGGCCATAATTTGGAGAATCTTTCAATACTGCAATTGCAAAGAAAACCGTGAATCAATCACATCTCAACGAACATGAAACAGATATTGCAAATATTAAAACCTCTCAAATTTCATGGCATCAGATCATGTTTCTCATGGTATTTCCTATCGAGTTCCAAATGGAAACAGAGTTCTTGGAGCTGCCGCTAGAAGCATGCGGCTATGTAGAATGTTTTAGAGGAGCATGGTAGGAAATTTACAACTCACCCTCACAAACTGCTGAACTTTCTCTGAAGTTGCCAATGGTGGACGTTTTTTAATGTGCTCCCTGAGCCCAATCAGGGAATATCTGCAGCATAATCATGATTAAGAAGTCATGGTATGACTAAGTTGTTTCAGCATTAGGTATGGATATTCTAGTGTAAAGTGAACCTGTTATGCACTTCACAAGTCTAAAGGGGTTGATAGGATACATGTTCAACAAGCTCTTAAAAAATGACAAAGAAATAGTCAAGAATTTACAGAGTTATAGCAGAAATGGGGTTACCATGACAAAAAGTTGAGCTGTTAAGATGTGTTAAATAATGAGAGAAAATGTTCTATTAGTTCAGGATGATATGTATGCCTAAGTACTGACAATACAATAAAAGACGCTAAAGTAGAGAAACAATGTATTCCAATACTATGGCTTCATTCATCCCAACTAGTCTTCTAATATAATTCATTGTCTTGTTTATCAATATGTAAGCGAAAGGTTCACAAGTTGTGACAAATCAACTGTTTTATGTACATATATAGAAATCAGAGCAACTTTCCTGGGTATCTAAAGCAACAGATGATGCCTTGCTAAATCTGCTCACACTGAATTGCCAAGAAACCAATGTACAAGATAACTTTGATAACTGTAGTTTGCTTGGAAGCTGACTAAATTTGACAAGGAAAAATAACCACTGCTAGGGTAAGTTCATTCCCCAGCCACTTGCACAAACAAACCTTAACAAGTCTTGTCCCATCTACTTTAGATTGGCCTCACCAATTCTTCCTTGCTGTCATTCCTTCATTATAGATCCTCAGTCAGACCAAGAAATTTTCCAATTGCTTAGATCCTGCTGTCTTTTTTCAGACCCTTCACATAAGCTCGAGCTCCAAGTGCTTTTCTTTTTATTTTATCTTAGTTGATTTTTCTTCAATCGATCATCTAACAGTGCATGCTCTGTGATTCTTGTCTTGCTATCTCTACTCACTTTGGTATTGCCACAATATTGCAGTCACAGTAATGATACATGCATCCTGTTTCTAGCTTAAACTTCCAATATATATGTCCATGGAGTCACCAACCACATCCATAATACGAATGATGAAATCCATCTAATACATGATTTGCAACTTTGGACAAGAAAGAATATGCCATGGAATCAACAAGTCTTAAAGGAGGTCATTGATGATTAAAAAAATAAACAAGGGATTGCCATTGTCCTTACAAAGATGGACAAGCTTCCCGCTGACTCACATATGCAAAGCCAATATTTTCATCCTGGAAAAACAGGAACAAAGTCGCATATAGCAGATGAGAAATAAAGACATAATAGAATACCAGTTTCAAATTTATGTGCAGAATTGTAAGCACCTCCAGCAAAGTTTTTGCTTGTGCAGGAGACAAATATGTATTTGCTCCCATAAACTTCAGCAACTGCCCTTCTGTTATTCCTCCCTGAAAACCTTGATAGCCAGAAATCTCAGAGAAGTTTATTGCATGTAGGATGTACTGATCATCAATTACTGTATTTAGAACCAGGAGCTCAGGAAAAACAACAATGAATACAAAAGTAAATAGCATGGGACAACAGAAGACTAAATGTGCCACGGACCTTGGGTGGCATCCATTCAACACCATGGAGTAAGCAAGATTCATCATAACAAGCTCTCACAGCAGCAACAAACAATGTACTCCTAAGAAAACGTGTGTTTCCATCATATGGTTCACCATAGTGTGTCAAGGATCTAACATCAGCAATAGGAGGGGAACCTAATAAACAGTGGAGGGATTGAGCATTGCATAGGAACTGAAGGGCGGAAATCATCGTACCATTATCTTGAATGTGAAAATACAAGCATTACCTAGTTCGTCATCAAATGCTAGACAATATGCTTTGAGCTCACGATCAATTTCTCTATTCATCCTCTGTCCGATTAGAAATGCTGCAAGCAATGACTCACTGACCTTTACTGATGTATCATCCTCGGGATTCAATGGAAGAACATCTCTTAAGACACCCTGAACCTCCTCATAACCTAAGTGACCACCTGCCAAAACCTCCCTTAGAGCACCCACCAGTCTCATCTCAGCAGCTCCATGGCCAACAAAATGAGGCCCAATTGAACTACATGGTCCCATGATTGTGCCCTCAGGATCAGCAATAAAGATTACATCTTGCGGAAGAACCTGAACAAGGCGTGGCCACAATATGCTCATGGCATGTCTTTCACCCTCACTCCACTGGGTGGCCTCTGGAAAAGCATTTGCTCGTATTGTCATTGCAGCAAAAAAGGCTCCAAGTTGTGCTTTGGAAACTTCTTCATTTTTAAGTTCTCCCCTAGCTTCGAAATAATAAAAGATTACAAGATAATATGAATATGATAATCAACAATAATACACAATTTGAACACCAATCTTAACCTCAGTAGAAACACTTAGGCTTGTGCTCTATCTACATTTATATTTTTGTGCTCTATCTATATTTTTAAAAATATATGGAGATTTGCTATACCATGCAGATATAAAAATAACAAGTGAAAAAATACAATACAAGAGTGGACAATAAGGAAGACATCATTCCCAAAATTTAGCCACAAAACAGTATAAGCATAAATTTTGTCGCTCAAAATAGCAACAAAAAAATGCATAAGAAAATCAGTAATAAAACAAAAACATCTTGATGCTTGATAAGCAAAAAAAACCATGTTGGCTAGACTCAGATCAAGTGCATAAGTTTTATGAGAAATCAGAGCAACAGTTGGACTCTTCAGGCAGACAATGAGCACATACTTGATTTGTACATTCATTAGTTACTTTTCATTTATTGTCTTCCACATGTGGGTAGGGAGGTTGAAGATAGAGATTTTAAACTTTACAGGAAAAATGCAAGCAAAGATATAGAATTTGTACAAATTTTGAGGCCCACAAGCAAAAAAGAGTTTATGGGACGCATAGCCCACCAAGGTTGGTGCTGGAATAACAATACTTTCTTTTAATCATTTTTGCAGCCAGTGAGGAGTTTCATGCCAAGACAATAAAGGCAGAGTCAAATACTAAAAGCAAGGTCTGCAAAAAATAGGGACTAATGAAGAAATATTACTAGCAATTGGCAGAAGATTTTGAAAAGGAAAGCAGCAAGTATTTCAACCAAGAAGGTTTTGTTGCAAGGAAAAAAAAATGATACCTGGATTTAAAGTTGGAAAGTGATAAAAGATTTAGAGAAGGACAAATACAAGGAGTTATGGAAAAATTGAGTCTTCCTATAAGTGTTCTTCTTGTTGAATCCTCATCCAAAGTCTTCTCTAGTGGACATTCCTATAATCCTATTTCTACTATGTTATACCAAGGAAGGTTGCATCTTTATACCAAAGAAGGTTGTGTTCCTTTTAATTGAAGATATATTCTTTCAGAGGGATGAAGCATCACCCAAGGTCATGTCTTTATACCAAGGAAGGTCGTCTTCCTTTTAATTGAAGATATATTCTTTCAAAGGGATGAAGCATCGCCCAAGGTTTATCCTCTATAGCGGTATTCTTACTTCAGAAATAGTGAAGAAACAAAAACATACATGCCACTGTACAATAACCCATGCAGAATCTTGTGCTTATGTTCTGGCTATTTTTTCTTTTGGAATATGATCTCAACTTTCTTTTTATTTGCCACAAACCATATAACCATTAAAGCTGCCCTGCAGCATCTACAAATTGGTCGCTAGACCCATTAATTGACCTCCAAGCAATCTTTTCGTCCAGGCTTGTGATGAAGAAATCCATTCGACTGTGCTTTAGAAGTTGTTTTACGTCTTTCATGTGCTGATGATAATTTGCAGTAACATATTGATTTTCACAGAAATAAGTCATAGACTTTAAGAATCAGCAATAAAATTACTCATTTGGTTGGATTCTTTACAGACTAAAGGTCTTTCCGAATAAGCAAATAATATTTACACTATTTGAGTACCAAATAATCAGGGGAGAAAATATATTGCAAATATCGCGTGATGGTTATCGGTTCTTGGTCTAAGCATATCCCACGAAGAACAATATACCAAAATTATCTATTTCAGTTTTCTTTTTTTGATTACGATTCGTTGACAACTAACTGGATATAACCACTTCCAAGTACAGAAAACGAAATCCAGATCAAAATACTAGGATTTGGCGCATATTACGAAAGAATCAAGAAAACAACATATGAATTAACTCAAGAAAGACCAACAGCACTGCAATCAATAGGAAAACGACTGAAAGAAACTCACCTGATCTCAGAATTGTATCAAGAACCACTACCGCCTGCTCCTGGCTGAGCGGCTTCGTCTGCTCCGGCCCGGTGCAGACCTTCGTCTGCGCTTCCAGCACCACCCGATTGGGCTGCGGAATCTTGGACGGCCTGTACGATGTAGAGATCGCCGGATTCCGGATGTCCGCCTCCAGGAACCCCGCCTCGTCAATCGTCGCCGCAGATCTCACCGCCGGGTGGCGGCCTTTCCTCGGGGTGGAGAGGCCGATCCGGCGCTCCCCAAGCCGGAAGGGGATCCAATTCGTCAAGTTCGAGAGGGTCGTTCTTCTTGCAGCAGAGAAGCAAAAGGAACTAGGGTTAAGGTTAGGGTTAGGGTTTGGGTGTAGGAGGGAGTTCATGGTATTGTCGTCCCGTAGAGCTCGAGCACGGAGGGTGGAGGATGGGAAGGGGTTTTGTCGCATGGAGACAAATTTACCGCATGAAATTATTATCTAGTCCCCATGTAGAACCTTAATTCTTTAAATTTCTTTTTTTCAACCCCCTTGTGGATCTCGAACAATTGTTTAATAAGTGTGCGACGTTTTTGCTGTCGTTGCTTTAGTGCCTATCTATATCCATGCGAGGTCAAATCAACATATGAGACCCAGATCCAATCAAGCGGTTGATGGCTCAAGAGTCAAAGTCCACATAAACTCTGGTATGATCAAGTTTAACCAGGGTCTGCTGGCATCAGCATTTAGAGCAGAACTTAAAATAGCATGAAAGTATATCTTTTTTGCAAGATAAGTTTTAAAGGCCAAGCGCATCATTTTGGAAGGTAACCCAGTAACGATAATTGAGTTGATATTAAAGGACGCACGGAGCGAGGCACTATATTCATTACTGGACGGCATCCATTGGCTGGTGAGAGAATACGATCAGGCTGTGTATGTATATAGAAAAGCAAATAGTACTGCTGACTAGGTCCGTTCTATATAGCCTATCATTTCAGAGAGTCTTTTGATTCTGTTGGCCTTACTCACGGGAGATTAGGATGAGTAGCGTCTCAAAAAATATGAGAAATATTTCAACCATAAAATTTTGGTCTCTAACATTATCTATCAACCAAATACATTATTAATTTTCTTCCACATATAGCCTAGCACGTAAGGTATATGTGCATGCTTGCTGTACCTGGATATTTAATTTTTGAAAACAATATGGCATAATATTTTCTGCTAATATATTATTTCAAACTATGAATCGCTCTAACTATATAGAATTAGTTTCAATTGAAAAGAGTTTTGGATGGATAAAATTCTAATTAAGAATAAACTTTGAAGACCAAAAGTTAGGTTGGGAAAGAGAAGTGCATGTATACTTTTTTAAATATCAAATTTTACATAAATATTTTTCTAAATTAATATTTACATATATATTTTTATAAAATACTTATTTTGCTATTTTATTTTTTTATTTTTATTTTTTATATGTACCTATGTTAAAAAATTAATAGTTTCAAATTAAAATGACTAAAATATTTTTAATAAGTAAATGTGCAAAAATAAATATTTATAAGTGATTGAGGAAAAAAAAATGTTTTCAAAATTTTCTTTTATTTTTAATTAAAATAAATATATTTTTTATTAACGGTGTTAGGAGAATCGTTATATTGGAGATATTTATAAAAAAAATATTTTATAAATAAATATAATTTTTGAAAAAATATTATATAAATTTAAATTTTTAAAAAGTATCCATGCAATTTTTTTTTATTTCTTTCTTTCTTTGAAATTATAGCCTCTGGGAGACACGCTGGCGTTGAGGCCGGCAACATAACATGGTGTGGGGCTTTTATTGCAGTTATTCGGATAAAATAGCAGCAACCATAAGACATCAAAAGCCCGTAACGGCAAGTCCGTTCACGCGAACGGCAATTTTTTTTTTTTTTTTTTCGCTTAAAACGGGTTCTTCAAACAAAGCGTGTCCGAATACACCCAAGAACATCAAAATACAAAATCTCGCGTAGCGCCGATGGCAGCTCCCGCTCTCCTGACCACAGGGCGTAACCCGAATGGTGTGCTACATATGTAGCTACCCAGTCAGTCGCCCCGTTGGCCTCCCTGTATACATGCTTAGCCTCAAAGGCCACAACATCTCTCACCATCAACCTAATATCCCGGATCAAAGGATGGTCAGTGCTCTCCCGCCGAATCCACCCAATGACAGTGGATGAGTCGCCCTCCAAGATGATCGAGCTAGCCCGCAATACCCGCCGCGCATGGCAAAGGCCGGCCCAGGCAACTCGCAACTCCGCCGCTGGCACTGATATGTCAAATAGCCGGCAACCGCCCGCTGCCACTACCCTAGAGTGAGGGTCACGTATGACAAAGCCGGCACCGCCTCGTGTGCCACTGTCTAGTACTGAACCATCAAAATTGACCTTGAGGAAACTCGGGGGTGGGGGCTCCCAGGTGAAGAACACCGTCCGAAGAACTGCCGGAGCAGAGAAAGAACCCCAGGTGTCCCGAGCTATCAAGGTCGTATCTGAATGGCTGGTAGGTCTGGACTCCATTGCCAATACTGAGCGGACTCCGCAACAAACCTCGGCGACATCCTACGCTCGCCAAAGGTGCGAGCGTTCCGTGCCAACCAGATCTGGTGGGCGGTGCAAATCGCTCGGGTAGCCTCCTGACATGTCCGGGGGCTAGCCAGCCACTGACGAATCATCTGTAGAAACAATCTCCTCTCCCGCCAGACCTCCTCTGGGATCCCCGACTACTGCCATGTCTGCCTCGCCCAAAAGCAGCTGCTCCATGTGGCCATACATTGGTAGCCGTCGTATGAGACAGCTGTCACGAGCTGAGCCCATCAAAAGAAATCCATTCAAACAGCTTTTGGAACGGAGCTACTAACGGCTTCCGTCCCCCACATCCGCCGCCCTATAAGTACGCACTCCCCTTATCGGCTCCGTTATTCTTGACGACAACCAAGAGGAGAGAAATGGCGGGAGCCCTGGGATTCTCGCCGGCGGTGCCGTCCGCCGGAGTGTTGGTAGTGGCGGAGCAGTGGGAGGTGGAGTTCTCCCGGTTCTTCAACTTCCCGCGGCGGCCGTCCCTCCTGCCGCCCGGCCTTCGGCCCCTCCCCAAGGGCAAGCTCCGGTCCAACGGCACCTGGATCACCTCCGCCTCCCCCGCCCTCCTCCGCGTCCTCAAATCCCACGCCTCCGCCGCCCCCGTCCTCTCCGTCTCCGTCAACGGCAATGTCCACGTAGGTCTTCTCTCTTCCCTCCCGATCGAACTCCTTTTGCAGCTCAAATCCGTGGTGACCCTAGCTTACAATGGATTTCTCGCAGATTTCCCTCCGCTATTGTCGAGGGAGAGATCCATGCAAGCCTAGTAGACTTAATTAGTTGCATGCATAATTTCTGTTATTTTTCCCAAGATTTGCGGTGCTATTGATGGTATTTTTCTTTCTTCCTTGAGTTTTTGTCTCTTCTTGCGTCGCATTGCTGTTTATGTATTATTCTCAACATTCAGTTTGGTAGTTTCTTGAGTTTTCGTGTCATAGTTGCGTTTAGATTCATGGAAAGTTGGCCTTGTTTGCTTGATTTCTTCTGTTATCTCACGATAGCTAGACTCCAGCTCCAAGATTTTCTTGATTTTTTTTTTTTTTTGGAGAAAATATCAGGATCATTTTACGATTTTCTTGAATATTCATGAAACATCTAGCATTTTCCATCACCTGGGTGCTCGAAGCCGACAGGGTTCTTCAGATTACATGTTTGTTTATTCAAATCATTTTGTGAACTGCGTACAGAGATGGAGGGGGTTTTCTTTATTTTTCTCTGATCATCAACATGTTTGGATCCCACCCCCCCAAAACCCAACTTCCCCTTTTGTTACCTCCGGAAATTTTTGGCCTCATTCAAATTGCTCTGAAACTTCTGGGTTGTTAGACAACTTTATTAGTGCTTGGAGTTTCATGCATAAACTGAGCAAGCTGATCTTGGTTTTCTGCTCCAGGAGGAGCACTTTATCTCGAATCTGCACTTCTCATGGCCACAGGTGTCATGCGTTTCCCAGTGCCCGATCAGGGGGAGCAGGGTAGTGTTCCTAAGCTACAGGGATTGCTCCAGTCAGGCAAGTAGAGCTACCATCTCATTATGGTACAATGCTCATCGTTATAGCTCAATTCCTGTTGTATTGATCAGGAAATAGAAAAGTTCAATAACTCAATGTGTACAACGTTCATTAAAATTCTTTGAGTCATATGAAGGAAACCCGTGGAAAGTTAATAGCCTTCCGTTTTACATATTCTTTTTGACATCATTTGTAAATCTTGCAATTCCGTGTCAGTAAGTATGAGGCTCTTTCTATCCAGTTGTTTGTTGTTTGCTTTCCTGTTCTACATAATCAACCTATACTAAATAATGTGTCTCCATGCTTGCAACTCCCTCCAGTTTTCTAATGTATTTATATGACTGTTAACTTGTATAGCACTACTTGCGCTTTATGTTGATTATTCTGAATGTTTGGTCCTTATCTTGCACAACTATTGATGATAAAGAGCTCATCTTGTGAATTTGCAGATTCAGAAATTTGCGGTGCGGTTTCCTGCATGTTGTGATGCAGAAAAATTCTTAAATTTTGTGAAGGTAGACCATCCCATTTCTTTCTTACATGGGATTTCTGTTGCTTTACCCGCTCATTTTATTAATTCGATAATGATCATTCAATATGTGCTGTGATGTAAGCACACCACTGTTGCCCTTTTCCTGATGCTGTGGGCAGGAAGGTGACAATGAAATAGGGCCATCACGGTTGGCGTTGAGAACAGAGTGTGACATGCATGCTCAGCTAGTCATCATATTTGGAAACCTTGACCTAATGATACTTTTGTGATGACAGCACCTGAGGCATGCGCTTGGCATCAAAAAGAATGAGCAAGTTTGTCTATAATGTGTTCTTAATAAGCCTAGATTCTTTTTGTTAGCTGGATAGAGGTGCAATTACCTGTGTCTCTAACAGAAATGATTACTGATGAGTTTTTTTTTCTTCTTTTAATTAAGTAGCTGAAGATCATGCTAGTATGAAACTGTGAATAAGAATGCCTTTAAAGGTTTTCCTGCATTACTAAGAGTTCTAGAAAGCAATACTAGTTGACTATGGACATCCACACTTTTGAGGGGACTAAACACCCTGAAAGTATTTATGCCAAATTGAGCTCAGCATGACTAGAAGTATATTGCAATTTGGGGTTATTATCTCCGGGGAGTGTAGAAGAATGGACAGCATCATATGAAGTAATAGAGCATCTTTTCTGGTAGATCCCTTTTGTAAATTATTTTATTTCTTTATAAATCCAAAATTCCAGCTGGCTTTGCTAGTTTACATGCACTGCATGAAATTCTATAGTAGATATCAAGGAATTATTAATGGAGAGGTCACAGTTTTATGTATTTGAATTGTTTTTTTAATTATAGAAAACATATTGGAACATTAGAAAAAATAAAGAACACCATTTATTAGTGCAGTTGGTGGCTTTTTCCTTGTTTTTTTTTTTTTGCAAATTTAAAATTGTCGGAAGGAGATCTTTATGCACTATATAAGTACTGCAACAGCAGCCAGTTTTGTGAAGGTATAGGCATGTACCTACATTATTAATTATTCACGAGGACCTGGGATTGGTTCTTGTATAGGCATAACTGCGTGATGATGGGTTACCGAACAGTCCACTCAGCAGTTGGTGGTCTAAAGAACTGCATATAGAGTTCTAATACAATTACAGGTAGAAGTTGGTTTTGATGATCAGCTTTTCCATCGATCTTATCGCAGAACGCTTTGTTGCTTTACTGTATGCGTACTGTAACAACCCAGGACCTCACCCAAAATGGCTAGCCGGAAGGTATTATTTGGGTTTCTTGATCCTGTATAAGTACCCAAAATCTACCCAGCGAATAACCGATGTGGGACTAAACACACACCCGCACGGATCCTCACATACTTCCCCCATTCAAGCCCTGACGTCCTCGTCAGGCTAAGGGTTCAAATCTATTCAAATCTAATCACTAACACCACGATTGGCCTGTGGTCAGCCCTAATGGATCCGTACTGCAGTGTCTCCTAGTCCACATAGGTTATGAGCCGTATCCGCTCTGATACCATTTGTAACAACCCGGGACCTCACCCAAAATGGCTAGCCGGAAGGTATTATTTGGGTTCCTTGATCTTGTATAAGTACCCAAGATCTACCCAGCATATAACCGATGTAGGACTAAACACACGCCCGCACGGATCCTCACACGTACCTTGTGAAATACTTTGCCATTTAGTCAACATCAGCGGGGCATTAATAAGACCAAAGTTTCCTTCATCTGTAACTAATGAAATTCTAAATGATGTAATAGGTCTAGTGTGCATTTCGTACGAACTGCAACCGCGTCAGCTTTCTTCATATGGTAATTATCATAATAAAGTGTTGCATCAGTATCCTAGCATCCCACTGATCTATAAAAAGAAACTACATTGTTGGGAATCCATTGATTAAATCTCCACTAGATTCGCCATCAAATTACTTAAGCTGATCTAGGTGTCTGTCATGCAATTTTAGGAATGCTCAAGGGACATAATGGATATCATGCCTCCAGGAAGTGATTTTGTGTGTGAGAATTCGTCTCCTTCTGAATTTATTGCTTCAAATGGTCTGCATTATAGGTGAGAATCTTTGCAATTATTTCTTATACTTAACAGCATATTTGGCTCAGGGAAGAAAACAAATCCTAAAACATCTGCCTGCATTTGTGGCATTGTATTTATAGGTTTGATGGGGAATCAAGCTTTGAAGAGCCTGTCATGACATGTGCTCCAGAAATGCCAGCTTTGAGCTATAATGAAGAGCAAACTGAGTGCTCTCTTCGGCCTGTGGTTGCTAACAACATTGATACCATTTTCTCAGGCTTACCTCCCAGCTTTACAGAGCTACTAACCAATTGCTCAACTGATACTGAAAAAGGTATGCCATTCGCATGAAATGTATTTATGCTAGTTCCAGTAAGAAGCATCTGCTTAAAAGCATTTATGATTAGTTTTTCTTCCATTTCTAACTGAATGATACTTTGTTGCATTTTGTCTTGCTTGGCCTTTATTGAGACAGTGCAAAAGCTGACAGCAAATACTGATCCTGCATCACAGAATGGGGTACTTATTTTCATTTACTTCCTATTTCAATTTCTTCAATGTAATATCTTTTTTTTCAAATTATTTGGTCTTTTCAATCAAGCAAGGCCTCTTAAAAGCATGTTCTAGTTTGATCTGAAAACTTTCTTTCAGGGATACCCGTTGGATCCGTCATCTCACGGTATTTCAATATTCATCCACTGATATGCTGGACGCATGAAAATCTTTATGGGACACACCAATTTAGTTATTCTAACCATGCTGTTGTTTCTTTCTAAAGGAATTGCTGATGCTGCCAAACAACCAAACTCAATGGAGGTGGAGGAAACTGATCTCAAGACTCAAATTGCGGTATTGCTGTTTGCTTTCTTTTTTATGTTGGTCCTTTCAGAATGATTGGCTGCCTAATTGTACTGTTGTATTTCTTTTATTTTCCTTTTTCCCCATGTTGGCTTCAGAAATACATGTCAGATGCTTCCTTTCATGGTATGGTTTTGCCTTGTCACTTTCTTTGGATCCTTTAATTTTTCCAGCACATAAATTTTATTGCCACGACTCAAGATAATACTCTTCCTACCTTGTTAATACATATATTACTAGCTGAATTTTGTAATTGATTGTAGTCTCACAAGCATTTTTTTTGGTTCTTGTTTGTGCTCTTACCAGAGATGCTGTTCAAACTAGAGAAAGTTATTGATGAATTGGGTGGTGATCTGGCACTGCAGGTGGCCAGCCCCTTGCATGACTGAAGGCCAGGCTTTTATCATTTTGGTCCTTTTTAGTTTTCCTAATGGTACCAGCTGCTTGAGGATGTGAAGTTCCTTATCTGTATAGAAACATTTTTTTTTTCTTTTGTAGAGCCACCATCTAACCAAAATGGAACTGCTGGTTGACGATATCAATACATGTTCATATATACAGACCGCTAGATATCGCGCTAGGCAGTATGGGTCCTTTTTGTTCTCCTTCAAAGAGATCAATGGATTATTGCCCTGTTCTACTTTTGCTCTCGTCATGTTCACCTCTGCAGAGTTCACAGTCACTTCTTTTCAGGAACAGTTTGTGGCCTTTTGTTGAATCAATTTTGGTGTCGATTCACATAATGAGGTATCACCTATTTGGCAGGGCAAATTTGAGCATACTACTGCCGCTCCAGGGAGAAGAGTGTCCTTCCAGGTATATGCATAACTTTTATTCTCTTGTTTTGAATGTGAGGATGGGCATTGGCAGAATGGTAAGGCTGCGCACATGCCCTTCTATGCTTTGAATGTATTTATTTTTTGAGAAAAAAGTTTTGATATATTTGTTGTGCAACTCCGTACCAGTGGTGCTTTGAATGTATTTTTTTGAGAGGAAATGTTGTAATGGTAGGAATCTTGGAATACCTTTTTTTGTTTTTGTTTTTAGCTTTGAATATATTTATTTTTGGAGAAAAAAGTTTTGATCTGTTTGTTGCTGTGGGACACCCCTGCATGTAGGGGGTGCAAATGGGTCGGGTTGACCCTAACCCGATCCGATTAAACTCGATCCGATCCGATTTAAAGGATCCGTGGGGCCGAGTTGGGTTCTAAAATTGGACCTATTTCATTATCGAGGCTGGGTCTGGATTTTCTGAATTCTGGCACGATCCGACTCGATTCATTTGAAATTTGGGTAATTTTGAGTTTTCAACCCTATGACTCATCCCGACCCTGTTAAACTATTTGGGCTCGCGGGCTGCAAGGGTGCAAGCCTAACATCTCAGTTGGGTGCTTAAGGTATGGCCCATTTGTGACTCCGAAGAGTTAAGTCTTAACTCTTAAGTGTTCGGTCTCTACTCTGTAGTCTCCACCATTTCGATTTTCCACTGAGATTCATCTTTTTGACTCTTCCCCTCTTCCGTCTCGCCATCTCGAGTCTCGATCCGTTTGGCTGTCCCAGGTCGGCAAATTTTCGTTGGCCATCACTCTCTCTCCCAGACGAAAGACCCCAGTCGTAGTAGATTTGCCAGTTCTCGTCCATCGCGAATCACAATCGATCGCACCCTTTGGTTTTGCAAAATTCTAGATCCGGCATCTCTTCGGCGTTCGATCGCACCCTTTGGTTTTGCAAAATTCTAGATGCATCTCTTCGGCGTTCGATCGCACCCTTTGGTTTTGCAAAATTCTAGATCCTGCATCTCTTCGGCGTTCAGCAACTTCAGCGTCCAGCAACTTTGGCGTACTTCGTTTCGACTCTTAAGGTACTTCCTTCTCTGAGACCCTACGATTGCATATTTACTATTTAGGGAGGGAGGGAGAGAGAGAGAGAGAGAGAGAGAAGGGATTGGCTCTAATTTTTTTATCATATCTTAAGGTGGCTTCGGTAGCTCTTTGAACTTTCTCGCTTTCTTCTTTATTTTCTCGATTTTTATCAGCGTGTGCGAATTGCCGGATCAACAGCAAATTAGAGTTCCAAGAATTGGATGCTTTGAGGCTTTCTCTAGAGCAGCATGGTTGTCTTTCTTGCTTCCGGAGCCACTATAGATGGAGGGGTTGCATTAAAAGACATGCAACAGGTGTCTTTTATGACAAAGCAAGCCTCTCATTTCAAAAACATTTATCTAACAGTGGCACTGTAAGTTCACCCTTTCTAGCTCTTTTTACCTGCCATAGTCAAGCCATCCTCTTGATGTTCGTGATCTAGCGTGCTCCTCTTTTCAGTCCTAATGATATAATTAATAATGATAGTTGAGGTATTTGACAACTGATTTTCAAGTTTCTTGCTAAGGGATCTGGAAAGAAAAAGGAAGAAAAAGCAAAATATAAATCTTTGAAACTAGTTGGTAAATATGAGGCACATATAGATATAGGAAGGAAAAAAAACCTATTTTGAAGATGAATGAATTTATTGTCTATTCAAACATTTTCTATAACTATGGAATACTATAGTTTTTAATTTATTGTGATGTAACTACCAAATGTTCTAGATGTGCTCACCGATAGCATTCTACAATAAGATTTTTATATTTCCTCCGGCTCTAATAAAATAGGATTTTTGTTTAATAATTATTCTTAAATGCTTCAAAAATTTTCAAGATGTAGTTGTTGAATAAACAGGCCCGACGAGAACCCGAATCAGAGTCAAATTTTTTGGGCAGATTCGTATTATTTATGAACTCAACCCAACTCGAATGACCCACTGAGTCGAAAATTGTAGCTGTGGATCTAATTTGACTCAATCTTTTATTGGGTTGGATCTGGATCCAAATTTAAGACCAGAACAAGTAATCAGATTGGGTTGGAGTCTCTCGGTACCCGATCCAATCCTACCCATTTGCACCTCTATCAGGAACACCTCTTTAAACTTTGAACGTACTTATTTTTCCGTTGAAGAAAGAAACTTTTGATATATTAGTTCCGTGACTCAGTTATTCAATCACTGATCAACATGTGTGTACATCGATTCAATAATAAATTCACCAGCGGCTGCATTCTTAATACATAGAAAAAAAATAGGACGCTTAAAACAAGCTGGCATTCTTCCTGACCTCCCCGTGGTTCCTCGTCCGTCCACAAATTGACCATCACCTACCTGCCCAGACTGCTTCGGCCCTGAGCATGGTCCAAAACTTCTCGTGTTGTCATTTATAAAATGAGCTGCACCGGTTCAAAATATAAAGGATTAAAGAAACTCAAACTCTGTAAACGTAAGGGATTTGTGTTCGATAATAATTTTTCATTTTTTTCCAAGTTCATATGTCAATTACCAGAACCATATGGCCCATTTTCTTAGCACTCTAGGAAAAGCCACCAGTCAATTTCATACACATTAAAATGTTCTGTCACATCCATCAGAATGAAGACTTGAACCCCGAAGAGGGATGCCAAGATTGTGGAGATCCACCATTAAACAAGGGGAAAATCTACTGCTTGTTGCTCTTACTTTCATACATACATTAAGAACTACATGCCTAAAAGAATTATATTAGTCAATTAGAGGACACGTTGCTCCTAAATGTACACAATGGCACTAATAGTAGCAATACACCCTTCAAAGTTCGTAAGGAGATTATTCTAGTGTCCTAATTCAATTTTTGAGGTACAAGGTTAATCAACAGAAAACATCAAGGTAGAATTTCATAAGTTACTAGCAAAAGAATCTTTAACTACACTGACCTTATGATATCACTCCATTGTTTGTTGCTATGTTTGCCGTATGTACAGCTCCTGCCTTACTATGAAGAAGCATCCAATACAACTTCCTGGACCCATTATGAACTGCTCATGAAAAGTCCCCACACGCTTACTAGCAACATCAAGTGATAGTTCTTGCATATTGGGCATTCCTTCGGCTTGCATCCCATTTCCACATATAAGAAAGTGGTTTCCAACGATGAAGGATCCTGACGCACGAATTGCAACCCCGTCTTCCCCATGCAGGCGACACTGAAGCTTCTCCACAACATGCACAAGTTTCTCTTGGGGCCGATCACCTGCTAATTTTCTCCTTATATCTGATAGAATTGCAAATATATCATTCTGTCCAACATACTGTTTTCCTGCGAAGCTGGTGAAACAAATATGTTATATTAGCAAACAGGTGCTGCAGCTCATTCAGTTACATCGACGCATCTGTGCACAATTTAATCAAGAATGCTAACAAAACACACGTTTCCTTAAGGTTATGGCTGGCTGCAAAGCCATATAAAATTCTTTTATATTTGAAGTAAACTCACATGACATTTTATACAACCATATCCATCAAGCTTTGTCCCAACTATTTGGAATTGGCTTTATTCGCCCCTACCGGTCAATCTTTCTTGTCAAGAAAGCATCTCATTTTGTCACCATAAAATTTCCCAAATCCTTCACAATTTCCATGAATATTATGATAGATGGGCTATTCCATCTTTTACATAAAAAATGGAAAAAGAGAACCACCCCTGTTATCTAGTTCTCCCCCCCTTCATTCAGAATTCTTTGTCAATCTCTCTTTAGTCCTTTCTTGCACATGATCGTTACCATCTGGATCAGTTTTCCACTACTTCCCAACTGGTGCATCTCCTACACCTCGAATATACTAGTTCCTCACTCGATTCTCCCTAATTTTGGAATGCATTAGTCAATGTTTTTATAGCTACCAAAATTAATCTTGCTTCCCTGGACCTCTACTGCCAACCAATATGAGATATATAATATTACATAACTGATTGCCATTATATATACTGCTTTATATGTAAAAATGTGTGTTGATTTATGTACGCAGGTATATGTGCCTGCATCAAAAATGCAATTACATAATAGATTGCATATCTTTATTTGTAAATATACTTAACATGTATTAAGAGCACCTAAACAGATTTGACACAAGAAAACAACGTTATCCCCAGCTAACTGAAATTCGTTGTGTTGTTGCCTAGGGACATCAACCAAACTAATTAGTCTTACAACTGACAATATCCATAATGTTGCTGCTGATGCTAGTATTTCTAAATTGGCAATGTACTAGCAAATATTTTACCAGAGGAAAGGGAGCCATGACTAGCATGTAGACACTACTTTGTTATGATGCCAAATCTAATCTGGACACTTGTGATTTACATTTACAATCTACAGTTCCTTTTAACCAAAAACACTATCTACTAGTAATAAAAGAAGAACAAAGACAATCCTTGTGTTAGATCATTTATGCATTTCTATTTTCTCATTTTTTTATATTCACTAGAAATGCCTCCTAGTTGTTTTCGGATGATCTCAAGTGTATATGGTAGCCTAGGTTCATTTGAATCAGAAGCACTATATTTAATTTAATCTCACTGAACATTTCTAATCCGATTAATGTTGCATTGGTTTTATGGATT
Source organism: Phoenix dactylifera (assembly GCF_009389715.1). Taxonomy (NCBI): domain Eukaryota; kingdom Viridiplantae; phylum Streptophyta; class Magnoliopsida; order Arecales; family Arecaceae; genus Phoenix; species Phoenix dactylifera. The sequence continues at coordinate 271,554 of NC_052397.1, read as the reverse complement.
AAGACACTCAATTTGAGAACCCTTATGACTAGCTCTCTGTCGAATGTCATCCCTTCTCGAGTAGTACGACATTCCTGGCCATGTGATGCAGGAGCCTGGGAATTAGGGCTGCACTGCATATATGTGATGGTTGGCCTTGAAGGATTTAGGCTTTTAAGAAGGATCTCGGGGTTTGCTTCCCAGCACCAGACTTCTGAAAAGATTGGAACTTATTGCAGTACTACAGAAAAGGGAGATAGAGGGTCTTCCTGTAACGGTTGTTGGGATTTAGGGTTTTGTGAATAGTGAGAAGGCTTATGAATGCTTCCTACGAGATCTGTAATCTGAAATCTGTGTTATGGATGCAGGTTTCTGCAATAACAAGCAGATATTTGGACAGTCCCATGAAGTTCTGAGCTTGTGTAGACAGGACACTAGAGGCACATATTACGTGAGAGAATATGGGCGGATGGACCCATTTCACCCCCCTCCCCACTCCCCCCACCCCACAACCCAAAAAGAAAAATAGAGAAGAACTAGAGAAGACATAAGATGCAGAGAGAGAGAGCAAAAGGGAGGCGAGAACAGCTAAACCTAGCCTTCTTTCTTTCAATCAAACTAATTCAAAACCCACACCCAAAAAGAGATTATTACAGCTTTATGATCTAGACATAAAGTGCTAACAACGTCAAATCTTTACTCTTAAACTAAATAAATCTAACCAATTACTTCAAACATAAGAAACACTGAAATACCTAAAAGCCTCTCATAAGCTACTACTAGTATCATGACATTCCCCTGCTATGGCATCATGGATTCTACAGTACCAAGAACAGTAACAGTGACTTGAAGCAAAAAAACTGTAAGTGGAACTACAACTCTTCCTGAAAGCATACCATAAATAGCACCTATGGTACCATGAATCATAATCCCTAATGCTAAAATAACCTCATATCACTGTCTCCAAACAGCATTAAAACCATGGTCGGCAGAACCGTCCCGAACCGCCTGGTTTGGGGCGTCCCGAGCCGTACCGACGGCGGACCGAAATGGTTCCGCCATCGAAACTGAGACCCCATCGCTGAAGGGAGAGAAGGAGAAGGAAAAAGAGGAAAAAAGAGAGTGGGGGAGTGAGGGAGAGGGCGAGGAAGGAAGAGAGGTCGGTCGGGGCCGGCTAGCAGAGACCAGGGAGCCTCCGCCTCCATGCAGAGGCTCTCCGATTTTCGCCGATAGGCCTCTCTCTTCCTTTCTCTCCCTCTCCCTCCCTCCTCGGCTTTCTCTCTTTTTCTCTCTCCCATTCTCCCTCTCCCTCGCCTCTACTGTGTCGGTATTGGGCCGGCACACCACGGTGCAGGGCCGTACCGACCCGTGCCGCCGGGCAACCGGTACGGAGCCTCGTACCGGCACAACAGACGTTGATTAAAACCTTCACTAAGAATGTGGTCTTGCTGGGTTCCATGAAAATATGGAACTTCATATTAAAATTAGAGATCCGATGGGCACAGATCCCATGTCTGACTCAAGTAATGTACCCAAAGAATGGTCCTGCATCTCATGGAAACCTTGGACAAAAGAGTGTCTGAACTTAAACCTAAAAGGCTGTTTCTGAGTAGGACAACCTTGCAGGTCATGGAATTCAAACTTATGTAACCCAGGAGAGACGACCAAAGGTTCATTTTGACCTAGAAATAGTCATTGATTAAATTGGAAGAAGGCAAATTTTGATGTAGGAAACTTCGTCAATCCTCAAGACAGATAAAAAAAAATAGCCAAAGAATCATATCAGGATGTAATCCTCAAAATTACTAACATAAAGCTACAAATGTCTAGTACTACAAACAGTGATTTGCAATACTTTTGTGTGCAGGTTGACCTTGTCACCTTAGAAGTCTGATATTTGATCTACATAATGGTTTATTCTTCCTTAAGAAAAACAACAGGAACATACCCACTTAATGGATCATATCTTGATCCATAAATCTGACTCCATATGATGAGATCACAAGTAGACTATGGGTAAGATTCTGCTAATGCAAGTTTATTTTGATAACTTGCAAAGGAGGATTAGATCTCAAAGATATTTTGGGGTGAGTTCCCCCCCCACCAAAAAAAAAAAAAAAAAAAAAACAAACAACAAATACACACCCAAAGAGGGAGAGGGGGGGGGGGGGGGGGAGTGAGAGAGAGAGAGAGTTGAGCCAAAATAGTTCAGCAAGCAGTTGGCCCAAATTCTTCTGATGCAAAATTAAAGAAAAATCCACATGGCTGATCGTGGTCATGTCTATATTGCCTGCAATCCAAAAATCATATGCTTTAGAAGTCTCTTGCTATGCATCAAATAGATGTAAAACAGAAAATTTTAATGGTAGGATACCATGTTTTGATTTGATCTATAGCTTACAGCATCCAAATTAGTTAAATTTTCGTTTGTATATGATTTAACATGTCTTGATCAATATCAACAGTTCTTGGAATCTTAAAATACATGGCCTGCAATGTACTTAGTTATTATATTGTTACATTCGTTTTGTCTTCAATTGATGCATAGGTAAGAGACATCCAAAGCACACAATATTCTGTTTCTTGGTAATATGGACATCATAAATTATGATCAACAATGTGGAATTTCACTTTTAAAGGGCTATTGTTGATTTTGCACTGGAAATAATAGGTGGCCAAGCACTTTCAGAAATACTTTAGCTTTACTCTATGTATTATGCATGTAGAATGTACATATGCTTTCAAGGCATACCTGGTGCTACTTCTAGTATAAGCAATTAAAATAGCTTTTGGCTTATGCTTAATTGAAGCATCCGAGGGGAGGCAAAAATGGATTATCCAAACTAAAATTAATCCATCTCATCATGGACCAAATCCAGACCATCAAAATTTAATCTTGCAGATTGTATCTGATTCCTTAACCTAGAGCAAAATTACAACTAAAATTGATTTATATCTATCAGAATTAGAAATCTATCAAAATTGGAAATCTATAATATCAAATCCTATTATAACCAAATTGGCCTAAAAAGTGCTTTTGCATTGTGTGTTAAACAAACAATATTAACCAGCAAAGTGTTTGCCATTAAATCATATCACGAAATGCTTCATGAAGAACCCTTTGTAAAGGTAGGAGCCAGACATGCCCACATTGGAATACTGAAATAACAGTGGAAATCCCAAACCACAGCTTGAAATCTTGAAAAAGCATTACAGTGAAGCAAAGTACCTGAAAGTTGAACTTTCATTATAGAATAATTTAGTATGATGCCAAAGCCCATCAGCTCGATCAAAAAGCAAGTAATAGTGTACAGTCAGCATCTGTCATGAAACACAGCCCATGCATCAAAATTTGCAACCAAAGCAGTGAAGATGAAATACTTTCCGAGTTGCATCACAAGGTTTGACGTATAAAATAAAAAAAAAGAACTCACTCAAAGAACTACTGTTGTCATCTATGTATATTACATAGATGCACATACAGCGCATTTTAGCAGGCCTGGCATGTTGAAAACACAACCCAGCACCTCGTCACAGAAACCAAAATTTTGCCATCATCTTATATCTTACAAACAGGTAACTAGAGAGATTACTATTTGAAGGTTACCAGATGCTCACATCTGCTATTTCCTTTAACCTCTGTGTTGGATCAAAAACACTTCGAACATATTCTGCCAAGTCCACATTGGTGTTCTCATATTTCCTAATAAATGGATGCGATAGAAGCTGCAGAAATAAAGCATCAACAGATTTAAGTACCAGAATGTGAAGAAGGAAAACAAAACAGAAGTTAGAAATACAGTAACCTGGACACATAATTTTCTTGCAATGTAGTTGAACATCTAAAATACTCACAATCATAAGAGTCACAAACTCACAATACTTCAGCCCAATTCATGTCAGCTCACCTCCATTGATTTAACTCCTCAATACACATCACGCATGACAGCATGCCTCACACTAAGAGATGAGCTTTCGTGGTAAACTGACAATCGCTCATCTTGCAGAATTGCAGGTCCAATCTTCAAGTAGGGTTCCAGGATTGGTTAAAATTCAGGAGTCCAACTAGAATTTTAGGCCAAAATAAAATTGAACTTGGATCTAATAACAGATTACATTATCTCAAGTTTGGGAAATAGTATATCTCAAGTCATTGAACACTAATTAATACTCAGACTTAAAGGGATTAGTTTCCTTTCTTACCTTGCACCTTTGATTTCTGACAATATCATTCTGCGGCTTCTGCCATTGGGGCCTGACTAATATATTGGCAAAGACCAAAACACTCATTCCTTTCTTTCATCAAAAGCCAATAAAAATGCACACACATCTGCTGCATGATTTAGCCTAACATTCTCAATAAGAGCGGTGACTGGATAACTGGGTTAACTAGCAAGACATACCAAAGCAAGTTTGGATTTTGGGCAGGTGGTGTAGAGGGATTAAACTTCAAATGATTCAAAGCACTCTGCTAGGCCGACGAGAGGTCGGCCTCTCTTGGGCTGGAAGGCCTCCAGTCTGCTTGTGGGCTTCAAGCCCGCTACCGACATCGCCTCCTGCATTGCCACATCCACTCGCTCAGGCCCACTGGCCTGGTCTACAGTGACCATCATTTGGGCTCGGCCCGCTCCTGTTGGCGGATGGTAGCTGCTATCCGACCACCAGCCACGGGCCACCGATAAGGGCAGCATTCCGATCGTCTTCTTGCCGGAAGCAGAAAATGCAATGCTCTTTAGCCAACGAAAATGTCTCAACGTTGTAGTCTAGCTTTCCTCGGGTCTTGAGATCTCGAGCCACCCATTCCGCCCCAAGCTTCGCACGATTATCGCCGTCGACTCTCAGGCCTATCTCAAGGCTTCGACGCGATCCTCCGACAGTTCCATCACTCTGGTGAAACACCTTTGAAGCGTCTTGAGTTCCTCATCGGTGATCCAGTGACTCGTCCAAGCAGGTTACTAGGGACACCCTTGAACCACGTTGGACCAAGTCTGACTCATTTCATCCTATCCCCAGTTCATCCGATCCTCACCGCCGGGAGCCTCTTTTATCGTCTTCAACTTTTGGCCACTCATGAATCCTAGCCAACACTCGTTTGATGAAATAACCCAGACACAGCACAATCCTCAAAGCACTCGCGACTCAGAGCGCGATTCCTTTTGCAAAACTATTAGGATTCGTCCTTTTGACAATTTACACTATGATCCAATTCTTCACAATAATGACCATGAACAAATTATTCTTATCATTGTTTCCATTGGTGGTTCTCCTTATAGTTCTAAAAACAATAAGCTTGTTTCACTGAAGTATTTTCTACAATATAATGCAAAATACATGCTATACAATTGAATAAAGATATCATATTTTTCACACAAGCAAGGAATTGGTGAATTATGTCTATATATAACTGAGAATTCACAACGGACACAAGTCCAAATCAGTTACTAGTCCATAGCAACTTTAGAATAGAGACCGAAGCATTCAAACATGAAACTGTAGCCTATCCTACTAATTCCCTGATACTACTACACGTACTAATCAAAGTGTGATACCCATCCTATTATAACATCACTTAATAGGACATTACATCACCTATCAATCTGCACAATGATACCCATCCTATTATAACATCGCTTAAAAAGGACATGCATCACCCATCAATCTGCACAGATGGAATCACTTCAATGAAGAAATGCAATTTCAGAAATTAAAACAAGGGCACAAAGCATATACTTTTCTCACCTGCTCAGCTGTTGGCCTTGCATCAGCATCTTTCTGCAGGCAAGCCTCAACAAATGAGCAGAACTCTGGTGAGTATGAGTCCTCCGGAGGTGTAGGTGATAGGTCATACAAGATCTGCCATGACACGCAGGTAGGCATGGAAATGATCAACAGAGTAAAATGGAAAATAAATATTATTGATATTCAAAAAGCATGAGATCATCTATCCACTCAATAATGTTAACACTCAAGGTGCAACTGTTGTTGTTCATGAAACCATCTTCATTGTAATTTAACAATTAAATTAGGAAACCATTAAACGTAGTGTCATTTGTGAGCAATTCTATGTTCTCTCTCTAAAGCTGCTTAGAGAGAGAGAGAGATACTAGGGTTCTGTACCTAACTGAAAGGGAATATATTTTATAAATCCTCTAGATATATTTTGACATCCTACAACCATGTACTGATGTGTAGTCTTAAGTGTTTATACACTACATAAGATTATCACCTGCACTCATACATGTTCAAGATGCAAGTTCAAATATGCATTCACACTCATACATACATCAAGTTATTATACATGTACAACGCATATTATTTCGGGCAAGCATTTCTATAAAGCATGTATACTTACCTGTTAAAATTCCGTTCAACATTTTGGGATATGCCACTTACCGGATGGTATTTATGGCATTCAGTGGCATGATGATCCTGGTCATTACTAAAGAGGAAGAATATCATACAAGGGCTGATAAATCTTCATGCTGTTGCCATAGAAATAGGACAAATAGAAAAATGCTATGATACCTGTAGAAAGCATTCACACTTTACATGAAGAATAAAGTGAAATCGCAACAAAGGGAAAAATATCTCGGATGGTTGGACAAAGAAATGAAGGGGAAAAAATGCATGCAACCAAAACTTGAATTGGCCAAGAACGACGAGTTTCTCGACTCATATCGAGAATGCTACGAAGTTATGGCATAAGAGGACATCGAGATGGAAAGAATTAGTGATAGGTGCAGGTGTGGATTATTTAATGGCATAAAGTTTTAAAAAAAGAAATCTACTTAATGAAGCCAAATGTGACATTTCAACTAATGATCTCTACTCGTTGAAGCAGCACTATTTAGGCATCATCCTAATTGTAGTAACATATTAGACAAGTAGCAACAACAGTCATTATGTATGTGTTGTATTCATACATAAGCCATTGTATAATGGTCATAAGAGCTATTATTTGAACTTTTCACTGTTGACCTAGTTCAAATAAATATTCTTAGCCTAAGTCTGTATGCTGATTTCAAAAATATTGTATAATCTAAAAAATGACCTACTCAAAACTCGATGTTATCGTCTTTCATCCCATTATAACAGCCAAGATAAATTATTTTAGTTAAAATATCTTTTCAGATGGAAATAGGTTTGAAGCTGGACTATGAAAATGCGGCAATGCCTAGCTAAAAAGTAACTTGATGGGCTTATAACCTTGTTCCACCCTGAAAAATTATATATATGCTATAACAAAAAAAGAAAATGTGATTACTCAAATGAAAGCAAAGGTGGTGGTAGAAATGGAGAATTTTATAATAAAAAAATAAAAATTTGCACTAAAGCATGATGGGAACAAGATATGTCCAGTGCTTGACATAATGAGCACATATCCCATTGTATTCTAGATGTTCTGCTAGCTTGGAACCAACTGCTGTTCTTCTTATTTACAGTTATTTCTTGTATGCATTCTGTCCATCATGAGGCTTGGGCTCTCAACAAGCACACACATGAGATCATTTTCCGATCCTGCCAGGAAGGTCTGTAACATTGATCTACAAAATTAGGATTCATTCAGAAAGGACTATAGAGCACTGGCAAAGCTTGTTTAGAGGAGCACCAGTTTATTTTAGAGCTTAAAACAAGGAAATTAACCATTGGCCTTTGCTCACTGTCTAAACTGTCTCACAGTTGGCTGCATTATTTAATGAACATCAAAATGTATTAGCAGTTTTCTAAGAAAGTCTAATTGCATGCTATCCTTCTGCAATTCTCAAGATTCAAGATATTTTCTGAGCTCCTACAAGGCTCCTCAAGCCTGGTGCATATGTTTCTAGCACATTCTCCTTCAAGGACAAGTTTATTGGGACATGATCCTCGCTGGTGATGACATCATGATTGCCATCTAAAATTGTACCTCCAACATTAGTTCGACCTCCAACATTAGTTTGAAAGGAAAGACCTTAACTCCCTCCACAACTTAAAACTTGGGCTTGCCTTCCTCACAAGGTATTTGTTATTGCAGTATAAACACACTTTCATTTTAATTATTCATGCTTGCTTAGTTGACAGTGACACTGACATCGTGGATGAATTAATGGAGCTTCATTTGAAGCTTTGTCCGACAAATTGCGAACCACAACTAAATCCTAGTTGGTATCACTAGCTCATAGATGATCTAATCTATATGGCTAGCTCCACGCAAACAATTGCACCCGCCACACTATACGTGGGCCAGTTTATTATTTCTCTGCATTTTCTTCATTCAATAACCATATTGCACATTCTTTAATATATTACAGGGGCTTTTAGTCTTTTGCTCTTCTATTTTGATTGTATCCAAAGCATTGAATATCATTCATGCTAATTGAGTTGATGATTGTACTAAAGAGGATCAAGTGATGATAACCAAAAGGACAATCCAAGGGGATGTCCACGACCCAATATCATACTGTTCTAGGGGTTACTAAGTATAGGTCTTGTTTAAATGGAAGGTTCAATGTACATCAGAAGTGTTGGTTCTTGATTTTAAATTGATGATGTTCTAAGTCATGCTTAGATATAAGATCCACATAGGGTTCATATTATTGATTCTTGATTTTATTATAGTTCAGGTTTTAAGTAGTAATGAACCTTGAGTCACAAGTTGTACCATCTCTAAATTATGGGGGCCTACAACTTAAATAAGAGGGCTTCATATATGCTTCGTCATTTCAGTAAGGGCCCTAACTCATAAATAGAGGATGAAGTGATGGCAAGCTTGCATAAAAGCAGACCCGTAAGAGGGCAAACAGGATTTAAATGTTTTCTCAGGCAAAGGAGCTGAATAACAAAACTACGCGAAATCAGTTACAACCTGTCAAGTGGAGGCTGGAAAAATCAAAATAGACAACCAATAAACACTCCAATAGAGAGGAAAAGAGGAACTACTACTAGGGGAAGCAGTTAACTGGAATAATATGAACATATGAAATCATGGCGGTCTGACTGCTAACAATTCATGATTTCTTCAAGCTAAGTGCCACAAATTGACCAAGATGCTTAATTGTTAAGTTGAAATCCAACATCCATCAATGAATCACTAAAGCGAACTCCTCACTACATCAGGTACAGAAGTCTTGTTATGTGCTGAGTTTTCGTAACAGATTCTCAAATTGTTTGATTCTAGACATGGGTCATATAATACTACAATTAAACCATAGAGATGAACAGCAAATGACGCAGTCTTAGATAATTGATTGCCTGCTTCTACTAAAAGTACACAAAGATCTTTGCTTATATGTTATTTGGAGAACAAGTTGAAAAGATGCAATATTTTTTGGACTCCACCAAATAGGTATATGGCAGATAGATGCAACGCAGAATGGCAACCAAAAAGATGACTACCAATCATACGACTTAAAAAAAAAAAAGAACTAGTAGTACCTATCATGTTCTCAAACTTAAGCTTTTTCAAAAAACTATAAGATTTTCCTTGGATTCAAAATCCACCAATATAACTATTCATAATAGATTGTTGATGACACCTATTTGACTATTCAAAAAGTGGTGACAGTTGTATTGCTTTAATATAAGAAACTATTACTTCAAATGAATCAGAATAGCAAATGTAGTTCAGAATGAAGGCATGATTGAGAAAAATAAAAACGAAGAAAATAAAAAACAATAAGAAATTTTACCAAACACTATTTTACCTGCAACATAAGATTGGCAGGTCCTTCGTTTGCTGTATATGGAAATTTTCCTGTGCCGCATTCAAATATGGCTAATCCAAGGCTCCAAATGTCAGCTGGGTATGAGTAGTTCTCATTTCGAATTCTCTCAGGTGACATGTAAGTAACAGTACCAACGAAGGTAGCACACTGTCAGAAAATATGGAGAGATGTTACAAATATATACCCTTAAGTTCCACGTCGAATAGAAGTCAGTTGCAAAAAAGCAACCCTTTAAGAATCAAAGGCTTGGAAAGTGATCATATTAGAAGAAATAAACTCAGTGATTACTAGTATTGTACGAGAGATAACAGACCATCGCCATTGAATTCTCTAAGCCTGCACTTATTCCAAAATCAGTAATTTTCGGCTCCCCCTTGAGATTTATGAGCAAATTTGCAGGCTTTATATCTCTGTGCACTAGATGTCTTGTCCCATGCAAGTAGCTCAACCCCTTGAAAGTTAAAACATCTAACTGATCATACAGATAAATAAATAGGGCACAACATAAACTAATAATAAGCAATTATGGAAACAGCAAATACAAAAAAGAAATAATCTTACTCGCAGCAATTTTTGAACCATATGTGAAAGAACTGGCTCTGGTATACATTTCTTCACCCTCAAAACATCTGCAAGTGAACCCCCATCCATGTATTCCAGGGCAATACTAATTTGTCCTGAGTCAGGGGAATAAAATGCTCCATGGAATTCAACTAAACCCGGATAGCAAGATGCCTCACATAGTGTCCTTATCTCATTAAGAAGTTGTTGCCTTTTCTCCTTTAAGGGGTAAGAAAATATGCATAACTAACCAATATGTTGCATTCATCATAACTTTGAACTTCTCTAAGTACTAAATATGGGTGACTAAATGTAACATCCAGCTTTAGATGTCTACACATGCAACAAAATCTCTAAAAGAATGAACAGATTTTTTTAAATTGAATGTGCATGATTAATTGCATGTATGCTTATACCGAACGATACTGAAAAAGAAAAGACCAAAAATAACAGTATGGTGTCCGCTATGATCACAAGCAAGCATGTGCATACGCACACATATCTTCGGGCGCGGGGGCGGGGGGGGGGGGGGGGGGGGGGGGGGGGTGCGGCGGAGTAAGAAAGAGAGAGAGAGATGATATGCAAACAATTCACCTTGCATTGAGAAGATTCAAGAGCCAATAAATGACACAGTTGATGCAGATGAAAAGGTTCTAGAGGCAATGTTGGTTCCTTATTTTTCAAGTAGGGTTTGCACATGGAGACACACTATATTAAAGCTTAGCATTATCAAGCAGATGAGCAAGGAATTTTGATGCATTAGCCCCCCTTCTTGACACAATTCCAAAACAGTCCCATTTTCTTATGGAAAGGCATCCATTCTCTGATTTTTTTTGTGAAAGGAAAAAAAGCCTCTGTCAATGAAATAAACATTGAATTTTGTTGATCTCTTCCATTTAAATGGTTATTTTAACCTAAAACCCTTCCAATCTAAAATGGACCCTTCTAACTTTTAATGGTAGTACTTTCATTTTCACTTAAACCGTGTCCCTGCTATAGTATACAATTTAGTTCATGAGAACTGTGAATCAGCAACCATATGATGTACGTCATGGGAGGCTTCTGGATCTAATCCACAGCTTGTTATATGATCATGGCTTAACTACCAGATCATTTACATTAAAATTAGTTATAGTTATTTAAAAGAATGATTGCAAGGCAGCTAATTTTTAGTTAGATGAGAGGTGTTGATTTCTCTTGTTGACCAAAAGTTAGAGGCCCAATGTCTCTCTTTTCTTAATAAAAAGGGGGACTGTTTGGGGATCGGGTTGAAAAACGAGGATTACTGTGCAGCAAAAGGAAGTTCTCATGAGCAAAAAGTTAATCTGCTACATTTTATGGCAATAACTAAAATTTGATCAAAGGTATCTTAAAAGAACTTCTAGGAGTGAAGATGAACTTCTGCAGACATATCAGGGATTTGACTGCTCCTCACTACAGGTTTCAACTTTGGGTAGTTCAAGATATTTGGCTTGTATATGACATGTATAAGACTGAAGTCCTGATGGAGGTAGTTGGTCTTTAATGATTGTTTAGGAAATAAAGAGCTACATGTGAGACCAACTTAAGTGATTCAATATTAGAAACCATGGATGCAGTTTTAAGCTGGCGCAAATATGGAAAGAAACAGGAGCAAAATTTTAAACCTTCTCAAATACGTTTATCTTCTTCAGGGCCAAAATTCGGTGAATGGGTACATATATTGCTCTCTGAACTACACTGCTTGCTCCACAACCTATGGCTCCAAAAATATGCATATCACGAGAAGCACATCGATACATCTTTTCTCCTTCCACTTCATCCACTATTCCTGCAGTACGCTTTTGCAGACCTAGTTCATTAATATTGTACACTCCACATGATCTGCTCAACAAGTTGACTGTTCCACCTTCTGATACCTTCAGAACACCAAAAGTAATTTGTTTCTTTCTTATCAAAAGTAATAAGCTGTGATTTAGATGGTAATATGTATGGCACACAATGAGCACGTTTCTGGAAAAACTGAAGCATACTGACTTATATTTAAAAGAGATATCTATTAGTGTCAACGAGCACATGATAACATGGATATATTACACATCTTAGTAAATGTAGATAGAATAATGTTAGAAGCTTGTATTGCCAAAAAAAATTTTAAAAAAAAAAGTTGAGCAAAATTCCCTATCCATGTTTAGCATAAAGAATAACAAAAGAACTTAGTTTTTTTCGGAAGGAAAATCCACCAAATGAGGCTACCTTTGTAAGAGGAAATGGTGCGCCAATCAGTTTTGTGTCATCTATTTACAAGTGTATTACCTAGTAGTGCAAATTCTATAGTCAAAAAGGAAAAAAGATAAATAAATTAAAAATCAAATTAAAATAATTGACCTTAATCTTAAAGCAAGGAAACCTCGTTTTTTCCATTTTTACTGAATTGGTCGGAGCGTAGACGAGCGAGCAGAGCCCAGGAAAGTTTGCCTTATTTCTCTAGCAAGCATTGTAGATGATTAAAATCTCATAAGAAATCCCACACACATGCATTGCGCACTTAAAAACTTGCATGCACACATGCATACATGAGAGACTATACTTCCTCTCTTTATGGGACAAAGATTAAAGTTTCCACTGTAACACTGGGGGAATAAATTCTAAGCAAGAAGACAATGCCCTATCCAGTATGTTGGCGACATAAGCTTGGCAAAGCATTACTTGGTTTTGTTTCTCGATGTCAACGTAGAGCAATTTTCTAGAAATTTGATTTTTGTACTGAAATACTTAACCATATATGAGTCACAAGGATCCAATGGCATCCCACTCAAGGGCCCTTTTTCTGAATCAAATAAGGGCTCTAATCTCTTTTTCAGCTCCTCCAGGCCAGCCATAATGACTTATTATCACTCCAGTCTCAGCTCATAATCAAACGCAGAATGCCGATAATCCCTAGGAGAAGAACACGGGTAAGTATACACTGCAACTTAATCAAAATTTCACATTGTCAGAGTTAGAGCGATAATAAGAAAGTGGCCATAACCATTACTAGACACAATAATTAAAATGGAAATTTCAGTAGGATTGATTATTGTTCTACAATCAAATCACAAATCAAACAAAATCACCGTCACCACAAAATATTGGTAAGTTTTCACAAATCAATATTCATTAACCATCATCAAAATTCGAGATTCTGCGTAAGCGGGTCAAAACCAATGATCAGAAAAGCTGTAGAAATTGGAGGGAACTAATTAAATGGGCTTGAGATTTTAAAGCACTAATAAGGAAAAGCAAAAAAGTATGTACACTAATCTGAAACAAAATTGTTATTGCTTCAAATTCTCTGCTCGTTTTGTCCCACTAAAATGCAATGGACTCGCTACTCTCCACTTTAGCGACTATTCACATAGAGGGGATTTGAGAACTGTCGAATTTCCTAAAAGCCTTTTTTCTTGAAGCACATCTAGTACGGAAAAATAGTCAATAATTTGCACTGGCCAAGATTAGACAAAAAACAAACAAGAAATAAGGAAATCCACCATAACCATTCTTCCTTTCTAATATCTCAAATTCCTAGAAAGGCTAGAATGCTTCTATTCTTTTCTTCTTTTTTTTTAACTACTCGGAAGTTTTCATCGCAATGTCCAAATTCTTAAAAACAAAAGAAAAAAGAAAAACAGAAACCCATAAATCACTGAACTCATTATTTTATGTTCTCAGTACATAACAAACGGAAACGAGGGACGGAATCAAGGATACAATCGGCAACCAATTTCCCATCAAAACAGATAATTTTAGTACGAGATCACACCTATGAGCGAAAAAGAATTCAAGAATTGAAAAAAAGAGAAAAAATCGATAGAAAGCAAACTTTTAGGGGAAGAAGGACGCCGTTCTAAATAGTGCTTACCGATAGAAAGCGGAGAAAGGAAGTCCAAAGATTAACAATGGATTTGATCGAATTGAGATCATGCTCCGATTCCGCTGGCAGCCTCCGCGCTCGTATTTTTAACCCCTTCTCTTATTTCTTTTTTTAATAAAGAAATCTTTACCTCGTTTCATGTTTTAAATCACCGGATATTGAAGCGCTTGGCCACGTGTCGGTCGCCCCTCCCGAAATGGACCGCCGAGCGCCTGCCACGATTACCGCCAATGCGTGGTATCGCATCTCCCGTTCGCGTGCGCGCGAAGATCCGCGCTACCTGCGGCTCCGGCATCAAGAGTCATGCCCTCAGGCGAGAGAGCGCACGCAGAAATAGGCGTGCTCGGACTTCTCCGGAGGAGTCGCCGCGGCCACACTGGTTTGACACATGGAAGCAACACGCGGCTCTTAAAGCTCGAAAGTGGAAAATTGCCGAGCATTGCTTTAAACGGAACCCAACCTTTTCTTTTTGTTCCTCTCACTCCTTTCAAATAGAACATTAATTGGGTGGGAAAAGATCATGCATTTTGGTGATAATTGGAACCAAATCCGCTGGCCCAAGTCAAATTCTTTGGTTTCGGTCTGACTATAGCTTTAGAGAATAAGCAATCCCAGCCAGATCCTTCATGTTCAGAGATAACTGTAAGGTTATAATCCTGCCAACGAGCCCGAGAAGCAGATCTGCATAACATGTATGCAAGTATCTTACCAAGAAGGAAGGAGATTACAAAGTGACAAATAAATATTTTCTTATGAACGGAAGAGTCATGGAGGTATTTTGAAATCAACGTATACTGTTTGAGAGGAAAGAGCGGGTATTTTGAAATCAACGTATACAATATGCAACTGCCATTTGTGATCTCTCTATCTCCATGCATTGAGATGCCACTGTGATATATATTAACCTTGCTAATGTTGGGACATAGATTTCGAAACGGAAGCTTCAAGGTAGAGTTCCCCAACCATCCATCTTCCTTGCTAGTACCAGATTCGAAGCTGACACAGTTTCCAAATTGCATGTAGGTCCTTACCAATGGCTTGGATAAGTTTCAGGAGCAAAATGTGTCCCTACTAATTGACTGTATGTTGGATCTGTCGTGCGAACTTTTTTTTTTTGGTTGCATCCATAGATGTACTCGATGCATGGATAAGAAGCCAGGTGCCAGCATGAATGATAGATGAGAAATATGCTTTGGTCGGGCGTTTCTGCATCTTATGCCTCGTGGACACCACACTTTCAACCCAATCCAACCATTGAAGTACTTGTTTCTATTAATCATCCCTTGCTAGTTTGTGTTACCAGCTGGAACGTGATCCTGTTAATTATGCCTCAAATATTAATTTGGTCTGGAAAGATCCTCGACCTTTTTATCTTCTTCTTTTTCTTTTTTTTCAATCTATCAGACCCAGACCCCATAAACAACATACGAGATGAAAGGTGGCACGGTGCATGCGAGCTCGCCAAGTAATGACACCACCGCGGCGCCACACGTGTCATCCCTACAGACACGTACATGCGCCGTCCCTCTCTACCTCCAAGTTCCTTTATAAACTCCACCACCACGACCATCACCTCCTCGCCTCCTCCGGTTGGCGGTAACTTAATCTCCTAGAGTTGCAGTCAATTGATGGCGGAGCGGCACCACCAGGCGCCGCCACCAGCGGCGATGGAGGAGCTCACCAAGGGCCTGCTCCGTGAGAAGGGTCCTTCGGCCTCGCAGGTCCTGGCGGTGGTCACTCTTCTCCCCATCGGCGGCATCCTCCTTGCCCTCTCTGGCATCATCCTCGCCGGCACCGTCATCGGGCTCGCCGCCGTGACGCCGCTGTTCGTGATCTTCAGCCCGGTGCTGGTACCAGTGGCGTTGGCGATTGGACTGGCGGTGATGGGTTTCCTCGCGTCGGGGGCGTTCGGGCTGACGGCGCTGATGTCACTCTCGTGGGTGGTGAGCTCCGTCAAGGGTCGTCGAGGCCCGAAGCGCAGGCCTCCCCGGGTTCCAGCTGCCCGTTAAGTCGACTTGAATTTTAGTCTTCCAAATAGACCTCGTCTTACTTTGTACAAGTTGAAAACTTCCAGCCTCGTATTATATATGTCGGAGTTTTTGCTACATGCACCTCAAACATGCCTGTCCATGCGATTAAGTGGATTCTGTGTATGCTGTTTCCACCCTTTCGCTTGGCAGGAGGGTGGAATATTAATTTCAGAAGAAGAAAAGAAGGAAATTGCAGGAAAAAGTTTTTTTTCTTTTTTTTTTGTGGGGGGGCTGCGGGGGCAAAATATATATATATATATATATATATATTGTCACGCTTGGAGGTGGTTTGAGATGATCATCTGATCAGTACCTTAGTCATAGATCCCAAACCGATATTTTGTTTCCTTGAGCCCAGCACATAAGAGTGGTTCTTTGCAAGATTCAAGGAAACTGCCGTCATACACTTTTCACCTTGCCGAATGTAAATTACTTGCGTCTTGATGTAAGGTTTTTGAGTTGCATACGGATACGATTAGAATACTGCCTATCACTCTATCAGTCAGGTGCTTTGTTGCACGTATCTCCTTTCTGATACAAATATAATTCAGTTGGTTTAACTTTTTCTAAAAACAAACAATGGAAAGGTATACAATAATTATAAGTGAAAAATGCGTTTTCCAAACGAGACAGTTCTGAGAAATGGCCGGTAAGTTGAAAGATGGTCGCAGACCAAACTCAAAACTCAAGCCAAACTCTCAAGCCTACCGTGTCGTGCTGAAGTGCTAGGAGTGTGTGTCTATATATATATACACACACACATATATATACACATATATATATATATATATATGTATATGTGTGCATAAATATGTATATATATATATATATATATATATATATATATATTGCTACACCAAATAGCTCATATAAATCTAATATAAATATATTTAAAAAAATTAAAATATAACAAAGTTATGGAGCGCCTTAGATGGCTCTCTCTCATCAGTCCAACCCCCGACTCGCGAAAAATTTTATCGGATGTCTAGTCAAACAGAGTCGAACATGTTATTGGCACCCCACTGAGAATCCTTCAGCAGTGATTTGGCGCGTCCGTCATCACCACCGTTCTCATACAGATAGCGCCAACTCAACGTTTCGGCTCGCATGTCCACCTTCCTAGTGCTCGTAGTTGCACAACTAAGAGGAAGCTACCTCTGTTAATTATACATATGCAGCGCGCTTGCATGGAAGTCGACCGTTACCCTTCTTATTAACAGGCTTAGGAAGTTGCCTGGTTAAGCTGTTCTATGCTAAAAATGCAGCCATTCAGCTCAAAATCAGATCATAAGAACAACTGCATTCAATTTAAAAGCGCAAGCAGATTTACAAGGACAAACAGGAGCAGGGAAAGAACTATTTCACACTGAAGATGTGCTGGATTTACAACAGCTCTAGGTTTGCAAGCCTGACCTGCTTATGGAATGGCAAGTAGTCTTTCAAAGAAATGCATGTCCGACACATCACACGTGCCAAGAAAATGCGCATGCTAGCTTCAGCTTCATTGATGCCGTCTTGCCTGGGAAAGCCATTTCCATTAGCTAACTGTGCTGCCCATGTGCAGATTCGCTCTGTGGATGACCATAGCTTATCAACCAAAGGCCCTGAAATGGCACCCCAGCTGCTGTCTGACAGAAGCGATGGCAGGGTAACTGGCAGGTCACTTAAGACGCTGGTTGGATTGATGATCAGAAGTGGCATGTACATACAACAGCTACCTGCTAGCAAACCTATAAACTGCAGTGCCTGAAAATTTTTGATAAAAAAACGGGGCACATATCATCTTTCAAAGCCAACTTTTATACCTAATAACCTAATAAATGATTGATCCCAACCCATGATGAAGTGTAGATGCAAAAATGCATATCTCAATGTTATTTGTATTTTTACCTTCCATTTATACTTATCCCTTGGTTCCATCGGTTAGGGTCAGGTTTGTAAATCATAATTTTCACCATTAAACTAGATCTGGATATGATAGAAATAGAGTTTGATAACTTGTTTGCAGGTGTGCTCTTGCAATTCTAATCAGGATTAGTTAAACAAATAAAGTCTCAGAAAAAAAGGAAAAAAACAGACAATTTAACCTGAAGGGTAATGAGAAGAAAAAAGATATAAAATGACATTGGGAGATGATATGTTGTGAGAGATTTAAAGACAATCTAAAAGAAGTCAGTGATACAGATATCCCTAAAATATTCCTGTGCAGGGCAAGATTCAATTGCAGAATATGGATTTGATTGTTCAATTCGCATATCGCCCCCTTTTTTTGTTAATGAAAGAATAAAGTACTTGTGCTTTCATAAAGAACTTTAGGGATTCACATAAAGATTTAGAATGTGTATTATTTTATGTATGCTAATTAGCGATGGTGTCATGTACGTGCAAAAAGGCATTTTCAAAAAAAACATGAGACCTCCGAGGAGCATGGCTATATGTCAGTGTGTGCAAATGTAAAGAACTAGATGAAATCACTCAAAGCTAGGTTAAGCTGTCTACAGATGCTTAAAAAAGAAATATTATCTGAAACTTCTCTAAGCAACTACATCAAAAGAATTCAAAATATAAAAAAGAATCGTGCTATCTAAGTTATAATGTTAAATATGAAATGTGCTCACCGTTGCAGGGTATTCTGTTATGCAGCATATCTCTAATGCATCAAAAAGCCATCGTCTTTTGATACCAACTTCTGCACTGGATATAGCTGCAACAACTTCCACAATAACACTCCACCAGATACCTGTTATTTAAAATATTCTTAAAATGCCAAATAGTATGCAACATAAACTGCTTGTCCCGAATATGCAGGATAAAGACTGTCCCCACCCCCCCAAAAAGAAAAAACAATGCATACAAAAAAAGGGAGCATCAAAATAGCCATTATCATATTTACCATGAGTGTTCCTTGCCTCGTATTTCGTTAAGGGCAAAGGTAGCAATCGCATCCATTGAAAGCGAAAAAGACAGATAGAAGTAGAAAATAAAAATATTAAGATCTATCCTTTGAACTATAATTTATAAATAAACTCCTCAGATAATAGACTTGTTGATTTTGAAAGGCAAAAATTTAAAGAATCTTTCTACGTTATGTTCATTGCTGAAACTCTTATGAACTAATGTTGTTTGATGCAGAGGTCGTGATCAATTAAGTTGCTCATATATATTATAGAGCCGCTGGCCATTCTAGACATCACTCCATGTAATCGGCCATCATACAAGATTAAAAACCATTGTAACTGCATATATTGTAGAAACTTATGAAGGGCATTCAGTTCTTTTGACCCCACAAGTGTTTATGGAATAGCATGGCCTAATATCTTACATCATATGATCCTATCACTTCCTCTCTTCGAGAGAATGGATTGAGACAGATTAAAAGTACATTACACAGATATGGGCGAGGTCCAAACAATCTGGGGTCTTAGGAGGTGTAAATTGGGGACAGACCTAACCTTCGACATTTTTATTACACAAAATGGCTGCCTCAAGATGCGAACCTGTGCCATCGTGCTTGTTAGCCCAAGCCTTTTACCATTGCACTATGAAATGACCCCAATCAAGTAATAACCTGAGACAAATTTCCTTATTGGTTTTAAAGATTATATTACCAGTCAATTCTCTTCATATAGCACTTTACACTTAACCCTAAACCATTATTTTCCTAAAAGTTAAATGCCCTACAACTTTCACTTCTAAACTCTCCTATTTGATGGTGATTTCCCAAAATGTCTTTATTTCGTTTTATCTTTTTAAATTTAAAGTCTATTTTTTATTGCCCACGTGAATTTAAATCAGGAAATAATGAGATCCATTATCCACTATTGTGTTTCCAATTGAATCTTATGTCATTTGTCCAATACCCAAGAAATTTGAAATTGTTGGTGTATGGCTCAAAGCAAATCTACGTAAATCACTTTCAGAAAACTCCAAGATAAAGTCCAACAACATGGGAGTTGATCTGGGAAGGTATGTGTCATTGAAAGTAAATTCAATCAAACTGCTGCAGTACCAGCCTTGCAGTGTGGATCCACCCATGCACCTCTCTCAATAGAACTTGGACAATCTTTTGTCTTCGCTACGAAGAATTCATGAACTCCCCATCTTTGCCAAACTCTACATTTGTACCAACAAGCGAGGTTTTAAAAACTGCCAGGACAGGATGATACAAGAAATACCGAATCATTCCGGCTAAAAATAGGCACCAATACATAGTGTGTCACTACAAAGGGCAGTCCCTTACCGTGCATCGGTACCCAAAACTGTCGTTCCAGCAAAACCATGATACATGACCCAGTACCAGTATTTGAAACCTTGCCCTACAGGTCTCCAAGCAAGAAAATGTTGGCATGTTTGCACTTACAGTCACGATCTCTCCATCCATAACCTCCACTTAAGGAGTTAGAAAACTTCCAAGCTCACCTTCTGATTTTCTTTTAAATTACTTATGCACTATTGGTTTTGCCACTCATAACCACACCCAAAGTAAGCACCATTTGGAGCCAGTGTAGTTCATATAAGTCCATAATATTTTTGTTATGGAATTCCTAATAGAGTTACCACCTAATGTTCCATGAGCTTACCTTACTATTATAATTTATATGCACCATTGCTCCTGTTATGTACAGTCAATTTTAATGTAGTAAATATTCATTTCTTCTGTTTAACATTGCGGTTTTAGGTTTTTTGACTCTCTTGATCTTCTGGCTATCAAAGCCTATACTTTGATCCTTAGCTCCAAGTCACTAGTAACTTTTGAGCTCTGAGATCCTACCATCCGTTAAATCCTAGGTCAGAGTGACCTCATTTGACATTTTGGACTGAAAAGCAACTATGCTCCACCTGTTAATTCCCTGATCCAATCCAACCATCCTTAGTAAGAAATCATGAAGGGGTCACCATGCTAGTTTTACATAGCTGTCACGTGCTTAACACTGATGCCAGAGACATGTCTTGGAATCTTCCACTCAAGATATATTGTCCTCAACTCACAAGAGCTATTTTAGTAACAATAATAGGGAATATTGCAAGTTGCCCAACAATGAACGACCAGAGATCCTCGCTTCGTTATAGTGGGAATGTTTGTGATATTTGCAACTATTAGACTCGGTGAATATATATGTATTCCCATGTCTTCTACAGTTCTACCTATGCAACACAGTATGTGGATGTGAAAAATCAGTACGACTATAATTGTGTTTGAGTTGCAGAAGTTTTTTGGTAGGATTTGAGTTGCAGAAGTTGACCTTCAGTTTTTGCATTCAATATGTATGCTCTTAGCTCCCCCAGTTCAGAAACTGGAGCACATCCAATCCTAACTAGCCTGGCTTTGGCTAAAATTCGTTTTGCCACTTCATTAGACTGGGTTCCTCCATGAAACAGGTCTGAAACGGGAACCTGTAAAAAGGAACATAAGCTATAAATACCAAACAGCATAAAAAAAGTGCAATAAATACCATTCTAGTAATAACAACAAAAAGGGTTTCAAGGTCTCCAATAATTTGAAGAAAAAAAAAACTGAAGTCTTATTTTCAAATTTGAAACTTTCCATTTCTACAGATAACCTGGCAAATTCAGTCATGCGATGCAGAACATGTGCAAATATATAGCTTCTACAAACAAGACACAAGGGTTGAGCAGTCTGAGTATATGTTTATATGACGTTATAGATAGACCACATAAAGGAATATTTAGAAACAAATTACAAGGGAAGTATACGTACTTGCAGCATATCCATCAGCCAATCTTGTGGTGCCTTAGCCAAGCATCTTACAGCTTCTGACCACTCCTCTACAGGAGCAACCTGCCCCCCTTCTGAAATGACATCACAAGTCAACAAAGGCAAAAAAAAGAACAAGCACTCCATGCATTTTTTCATATTCAATATAACTGACTCTTCAGAGGTCTCAGTGAGGCATTGACAAAGCCCCTTCCAAAATGAAACTCTCAATAACCTTCTCTGATCTGGTCCATAAACCAAGTATGAAGAAGCTGAGGAATTGAAGTAGTTGACCAAATCATCATACAGTTTTTCTAACCTCAAACCAGAAAATAGTTTTAAAAAGTCAGACAGGTGGTCGAGCAGTAATGATTGCAGATTTGGCTCTAGTGTCCTGAACCTGGATAACTCTGTGAGCTCATCCAAGAAATGCAGGAGGTGGCTGACATCATTTGCATGAGCTAGAGAGAAAAGTATACATTCTTCTCTAAGTAATTTCGAAGACAGTTCCATCTGCACCTTGATAGACGACTGGGCTTCATACCTCATGCAACGTCTGACGATAGCGCCCCAATCTAAAGTAGGCAATCTAGGAGCCTCTGAGAGGCATCTTAAAACAGTTGCAATTGTGTTTGCATGTGGTATCTCACCTGTCTGCAAGTTAGTAAAACAAGTAAATATACAACTAAAAGCTTGGTAACAAGAACTGACAAGATCAATATTAATATAAATCATTTAAGGACGTATTCACTTAGAAGTGCACACCCTTTTGCCATAAAGTCAAAAATTGTCAGCAAAAATAAAGCAATCAATATGAATTCCAGATATTGAATCCACAATTATCTTCCAAACAAGATTCAACTTTTTAAGCTTCTTTAACTTGCACATATACGTTCTTATATGGAAACTGATTGTCAGGTTTTGTATGTAATATGTATAAACCAGAATCTCATGTATCAATTGTGAATATTATATCTATAGGATATATGGCCAAACCCAACTAGTTTGGGATTAAGGCTTAGTTGAGTTATGGCCTGGTGCAACTTTATAAGTTGAGGCCAATTTCACACATTAGTCATTCTTTAATAATTACCTAGTCTCCAGTCCTCTCAATGAATTGAGCTCATTATTTTGACCAAACTTAACTTAGTGTTCCATGGCATTATTGTACCCCCGTAATACCTGTCTCTATTAGTAACATGTTGCAAACATTGTAATTGTTGAACACTTAATTTTCCAGAATTACTGGTGCACAACTTGCCTTATTGGTTAACTATACTGCATACCACGTCTAGAACTACTCATCATATGACACCTGGTGGATCAACTTAATTTTAGTAGCTGGCTACAAAATTTAATAATGTTCTATGGGCTCTTAAATATAATCTTTATATTTACGGGATATATGGCCGACCCCAACTAGTTTAGGATTAAGGCTTACTTGAGTTGAGTAGAGTTGATGGCCTATTGCAATTGTACAAGTTGGGCCAATTCCGCACATTAGTTATTCTTTAATAATTACCTAGTCTCCCATCCTCTCAATGAATTGTGTCTCATTTTTTTGACCAAACCTTGGTCAAGTCTTCCATGGCCTTATTGTGCCCCTCTAACACTTGTCTCTATTAGCAACACATTGCATCATTGGAACTGTTGAACACTTCATTTTTTCCCGAATATGTGCACAACTTGCCTGGTTGGTTAACTACCCTGCATACCAGTTCTGGAGCCACTTATCATACGACACCTTGTGGATCAACTTATGATTATATTTTAGCAGCTGGCTACAAAATTCGTAATGTTCTCCAGGCACTTAACTCAAGTATAAACATATTTAAATTCTAGCAGTGGCCCAAAAAGTTAATAATGTTTTTTTTCAGGTTCCTAATTGAACTATAAACTCAGTTTCTATAAGTCAAATAGATGCTTCTTGTTATTTACATATTCCTTGTAAAGGCTAAAAGTTCAGTAAGACCATATTTTTAAGGTAGCTTTATCATTTTTGAACACCTTCATGCCCTATATCTAATGTTTCTTATGTTATGCCACACTTGGCCTATCTCCAATTTGTACACTATCATCTTGAATAATGCATCTCTCATCTGTTTCCAACTATATAGACCTCTAATAGGCAAGTGCAAGCATGATTTCTTCCTTTCCGACCAACTTCTTTTGATTGGTGGTTAAAAAAGGGAAATGGGTGAAACCAATGTGTTACCTTTCGTTTGAGTGCAAACTAAAGATGAAAGTGAAATTAGTTTAATTTCCCTTGACTGTTTCACCATTAAAAAGGGGACAATTATGAACTAAGTGGGAGGGGGAAATATTGAGATGACTGCATTAAGCTATGAATATGTGTGTGGTATAAAGCAAGATGTGAGTGATGAAACATGCCAATGGCTGTGCTCTCACTTGGAGAAAAAGCAGTTAGAATCTTGTGATGTCAATTTAGGAAGTGATAGAGTGACAATCAAATGGCAACAGTTGGAGAATTTGCACAGATTTTTAACTAAAATAATATTGACTAAATTGTGAATTACTCAAATTTCAAGACATTCTTTGCATCATTTTGCTCTAACCCATTAAAGTAAAATATGCAACAAATGGTAATCAAGTATACAAAGCACATAGGATCAGATCAGGTGTAAATTACTTGTCCAACCAAGTAACCATACGTCTTGCAAGAAGGTAGAATATGTGAATACTCATGAAACTTGTAGAGTATAAAATTACTCATAGAATGCAATTTCTTGAAATCATAATTAGGATAAAGGATTTTTACAAATACTTGATATTTTTCTGAAAAAATGTACAAAAGGTCAGTAAGTAATTCAGTCACCAAATTTTTGAGACAAAACAAGGAAAGAAGCCATTGATGACATCCCCAGTGGCAGGTTTCCCTGCAATGAGGAAAAACAAAAGGATTCGACGTGTATTAGAGATTGTTTCTAGTGCAGATATACCATTTTCCTCATCAGCCTTTGTTCAACACAATAAAGATTCTTCAATACCCCTTTTGCTGCATCCAAATTGGCAATATTTTTATCATCTTCAATCACAGTATAAGTCCATCAATTCAGATACAACCTTAATATGACCAGGGTGGCATCCTTTCCAGACTTCTAAGTTCTAAGAGAAGTTAGACTTTCATATTTCACCCAACACAGAAATTCCTTAAAGACACAAATTATGATTGAGCTTTGGGTGTCCTAGTGCTACAACATGCTGATGTGAGCTCTTTCAGTGTATGTCTCCCATTAGCATTAGTTGCTTACTTGTGTACCAACCACTAACGCAAAAAGAATTCAGTAAAATGCAGATAAAACTGACAATAGAATCAGCAAACTCACCTTATTATAGTCAATATCATTTAGCCACAAGCAGAGTTTCCAAACTAAGCTTTCCTCAGAAAAATTTTGTGATGATTGATGGAAATCAATGGAACTTGTTTGGGAACCATTGACGTTTTGAAATTCCTTTGACCACCATCGGTGTCTAAGAAATGAAACAGCCCAAGCAGCATATTGTTTAACATGTTGATCCTTTGAATTCTTTGCAACCAGAAACATTTCCTGAACCATTGATGTTGAGAGGGTCTCACAAACAGGACTTGAAAGTATGGGGCCCCTGATAAAGGTAGACTCCTGCTTAATAAAATGATGGTCAAGTCAGTTAATGAAGAAGCTACACACTGAAGAACATCAGGAAATAACTAATGACCTGCTCACGATTAATTTGCAAAGTGATGGGCTGAGGATACACTTCCGTGAGATCCCCTGCACCTGCACCAAATGCATTAACAACTCCAAGCATCCCACCCAAGTGGACAGGAGGAGGATATGGGTGAGTGTAAGTGTTTCTTAGAATTTCCAGAAGATGCTTTACATCATCAAATCTCATAGAGTGCACCCCATCATTCAGGATGCAAGAAAGTAAGGATCCAGCACCAACAGAGGTTGTCATCAACAGATTCTGATAAAGAGTTCCAGATTTTTTTAAGTTTAGAAGATCAGAAATTAATGAAGTGTAAAGATTGAAGAGTGTATCTAAATTATTGTCGACTAATTCAACTCTCTGGCAAAAACCCACAACTTTGGGAAGTGCAAGACATGAGCCCATACAAAGTGGTATCTCAGCCAGTTCATTGCAAACTAGGGAACTATAGGTAGGGGAATTAACATGCAAGATCCATGAAACTAACATATTTTTTATTTTAAGAACAGCATCATGAGCTCCAAATCTATATAGTGCAACCACACAATTTCCCAAACCCAGTACAAGCCCTGCAAGACCCCAAGCATCTTCCTCCAAGTTATCACAGTTTTCAAGGGGCAAGTCTGAAGTGCTTGCTCCATATCCAGTCAGTGGAAAGCTATCATTGAGGCTCTTAAATGAAACAGATGTAGAAGGGCATAGCTGGCATATCATCCGAGACAAGGTGCTAACAATATCATGAAGCAATGTAGTTTCTGTAAGCCTAGTACTTCCTTCAAATTCTGAATCATCAGAAATTCCAGCCCTCGTAAGAAGGTCCTGACAAGCAAAACCAAGACCCACTCCACAAGCTCCTTTCACAAAAGGGCTCTTGCTGTTACAGATTACCTGATACAATGAATAACCAAAAGCAAGAGCTGTGAAATACTTTATTCGATAGAAACTTGTAATGACGGTACAATAACAGAATCTTAAGTAAACACAAATGCCAAGACCACTAGTCTAGCAGAAGAATTACAAACAAGTTTATGAAATACAGATCAGGGTGTAAATCATAAATAGATAATAGATCATATTATAAACTCTTTTGTGGTTGATAACCTTCAAGAAAATAAACCACAAGCACATGACAAAAGGAAAAAAAAGTGTGAAGTGTATACAACAATTCCAATATATTAATCAAACTATAATAGCTCATTTCAATGCTAGAAATGTCATACAGCAAAAATATCTCCAATTATTTTTATTTTAACTCAGTTGTATATTTTTTAAGTGTTGTGATATGAAACATAAAGCTTTTTAAACACGTGAAATATTAGGTTGTAGCTTAAGGAATTTAAGTTTTGGTTGGTTAGAAAAGGATCTGCACAAGGAAAAAAGTTTAGCATCCAACGAGTCCTAGTTCGACTGTTTGAGTGGAATAAGATTTGTGCTAAATGTTAGGTTGCCTTAGAAAGCATGTTGCTATTGACAGTATTATTAGCATAATATTATACATTGCTGATCATCTTGTATACAATACCTAGTGGCATTGTATCTAGAATCTCAAGAATCAAGAATCCTGCAAGAGAACACTTGATACAGATATTTTTGTGTTTTGTTAGAGGACAAGAGGTCTAAATTATTTAGTGATTGAAATTAATAGCCTAAAATGATACTTCTAGTTAAGTGTCATACCTTTTTCTTCCAGAGATTAGCCAAGGTTTGTTTGCTCCAAAGTCTTATAAATTTACCTCAAAAGCTGATTTCGTCCTTCTTTCATTATTTTGATGCACCCCCACCCTTTGAGTGAGAGACAGAGAGGGGGGCTATACAAAATCAGTGGGTCAAAGTCTCTCTTGAAGATTTATCTTGTCCATGTCTTTTCTCCCCTCCTTGTGATCTAGGGTAATGCATCAATCTAAACTGCGATATCCACATGCACTACACGAGATAGGTTCGATCTTATTTAAAAGAACAAACCAATAATGTACCTGAAGTAGTCCATTTATGACTTCAAACTTTTGCCTTCTATCTGTTGCATGAAGACAATTAGAAACCAGTCCCAATGAAAGGGCTGCTGACCATTGTTGGTGTTCATGTTCATACTCAAACAACCATTTCAGAAGAACGTTTGATGCTGAAGAGATTACTGCATGGGCTGATGAAGGCACAACCTGAGCAAAAATGAAGTAGCAAAGAGATGAGTACAAGCAAATAAGATATCGTAAATGTGAGCTAGAGCAACAAAAATAGGTTAAAAAAGATTTGTTAGAATATAACAATCATTCAACACCATACAATAAAAGGCAATGTCTCATGGCCGGGCAAAAACACAATTCATATGCCATAGATGGAAAATTATAAGAGCCCATATTTTTTTAAAAGAGTTGGGCCTGGGCTGGCCACTGGGCCGCATCACGCACGTTGGCAAGGAGGAAGACTCATGATAAGAGTTTTTCTCTTCCCCGTTTCCGCCGGATTCGAGCGGAGCCCTAGGGCTCCTCCATAAAAGAATGTTGTCCTTTTCTTCCTCCCTTCTCTCTCTATCTTCGTGTTTCTCTCTCTAGTTTATTCAGCAAAACTTTGGGTGAAAGGGACTCAGTGGGTAGTCCTAGCTTGCTACGTGATAGTGGACCCTTTAGTTACCTCGAATGATTTTTGATGTTAATTTAGTTTTGTAGGAGAACAATCTTATGGGCAAGAGGACATCGAGCAGGATTCTGCACACCCTGATTCGTAGATCGCAGTGTGGACTGTGGACAGGTAATTAGTTAGTCTGGATTGTCGGCATAGAGGTAAGAATTCTTGTACACCCACCTGCATGTTTATAAATATTTTGTAAATGTATATGCATGATATGCTAATGATCAAGATAAGTAAGATGCAAAAAAAAATTTTATGATGGTTCATGTATTAAACAATATTTTGATTATGTATACTTGTGATTAATACTATGATGGATGCATATATGAGTATAACTTACATTTGTATAATCAAACTAATAAATACGGTGCTCTAGATTAACCATGTTATATTGATTGCTCTATCACAGGCGGAAAACATGACACTTGTCCCGTCATAGGCTAGAAATGTGACACTAATCGATTGCTCCATCATGGGAGAAAAACGTGACCATGGTTAGTCTAAAGCCAGAAATAAAAAGAATTGATATGTGGATGTGAATTTGATTGAATGAATAAAGACTCTAGCTGATCTTGTTATTATCGATTGACCTATCACAAGCTGAAAATGTGGCACTATCAATTACGCCGTCATGGGCGGAAAACGTGATATCTATTGATTGCCCTGTCACGAGCATGAAATGCGACCGAAATTTGGCCTAAAGTCAAAAAGATAATCGATCTTGGATCCAGATAGGGTTAAAAAGGAATGGAATGAAAAGCTGCCTGTTGAAAATACTATTAAAGATTTATGAGATATCGTATGATATATCACCCTTGAGTGGTTGGATTTTTATTGATATTTATACTGTTTATTCGAGCATTGTTGATAGTCGGTTTGTGATTTCATTGTGGGTAATGATTTCTTGCTATTTTCAAACTTATATTATTGTGTTGGTGTGGATGTCTGAAAATTCTTACTGGATCGTAAAGCTCACACCACATCTTGCTTTTTTCTTTCAAAGTTGCAGGATGCTTGGTACTTGGCTATAATTGGGATCACGAGTAAAAGGATAAATAGATAGACAATCAATGATACCGGTTAGATGATTAAATTTTGTAATTGTACAAGTTTTGTTATTTATTGTGAATTGAGATCATTATTATTCAGTAATATTGAGGTTGTAATAAATTTTCAAGCCTTGCATATTCTCTTGGGCCTTGCCCTAGAGAGTATACAGTCGTGTCACGTAGCTAACCCAGGTCCTGAGTTCAGGGCTTGACAAAAACCACATTTTTGTCCATTAAATGCTTTGGTAGTAAACCTCCAAAAACAATATTTTTGGGTTTTGTGGCATGTAAGGTGTCATGATTATATTCAATGATGTAAATTTTCAATCTCAATGCCCACCACATATTATGAACCGGTAGCTATTGGTTTTGAATCCTACACACAAAATAGCAGTTAATCAACTTTCTCTCAAGCTAAAGTTAAACTAGATCCAGTGGTAAGTAATTGCACTTGTGACCCTCAGGAGTAGTGCCTTTTGTGCTGACAGCTTCACACTTGACAGGGTGTACTTGTTAGGCCTCAGCAAAAAACTGAGCCATATTGGGAGGGTCATACATGTTGAAGTCCAATAACCATAAGTCAAACCAAAACTCTCTTTTCACATATGCAAGAATGCATAACTAAGGATCTGTTAGGCATCACTTCCAATATTCAGTTTTCAATTTTCAAAAAAACCAAAACCACCTTCTCTTGTTTTGAAGACTGAACCCAAAACTTGTTTGGTAATACTCAAGTTGTGGCGGCAGTGGTGGTCGGCCGGCTAGCGAGCAGTAACGGTGGCTGGTGGAGGTGCTAAACAATGGTGGCGATAAGTGGCCGACAGGCGGTGGCATAGGGCCAATGAGGGGGGTGGCAGCGGCAACGGTGTTGGTTATGGATGGTTTTTGTTAAAAAAAAACCATGAAAGCTACTCCTAAGAACTTTCACATATTTCAGAAATCAAACTGCAAAATGCTAATCAAGAAGTTTCCAGCCTTGATTTCCTTGATTTCAATATTCTCATAAACAAAAACCAAAAATTGAAAACTGACAGTGATTCCAAAAAGGCCCTAAATAAGAGAAGGCTTATTTGTTTGATGATGCAATACGTGAACTTCTGGAATACTTTATGCAGTGACATTCAAAGATTGAAGCATCACATGCCAATGGCATGCTGGCTTGGCACTAGCATAGAACCATAGCATGCCATTCCATGCCCATGCCACATGCCAGTAAGGCACTAGCTTTGTACGTTTTTTATGTCATGTCATACAGTGCCAACCAGCACTAAATCCATGTTGACATTACTCCTGATATTCTAAATATTGTAGTGTTTTATAATGTTATTGTCAAAAAGAAATGACAATGATTTCAGATAGTAATGCTTGGCCATTATATTTCATTACAATTCAAATGAGCATATATCTAAGTATCTAACTAGCTTACTGGGTGAAATCAGTTTCATGAGCATTAGAGTCAAATTAAAACAAATGAATTATACTATAAAGCCAAGTGGGGAATATAAGAATATATCTTTTTAAAAATCTTTTTGATGCCATTCATTGCTGTTAGAATACCATTGACTTGGGTTGCTAGGACAAATTTCTCAAGGAACATCAACATAGCAAGGCCTAGATAATATGCATTATTTGTTCCAAAATAACAAAACATGAAACATCTCTCTCTACCTCTCTTTCTCTCTCTCTTCTCATAGATAACTTTTCTAGACATGAAGCAATTATTGGTTACAAAAGAAGAATTACATCTCGTGTCATGGATGATCTCAAAAAGGCTTAGAAGCATATGATTTGCAAACAAGTTAAAGCAAGAAATCAATGGTTCCTTGTTCCATGAGGATCTCCCAAAACAAGGTTCAGTGAGAGTGTAGAAGGTAACTTGGGTCTTACCAAGGTTAAGGGAAATTTGAATGCCTACAGGTGAAATTGAACAAAAAGGATAGCATGTGAAGGACAATAAAACTCAAAGAACTTATACCCAAAAATATAAATGATCTATGTCATACAGTATTAATATATGATTTTTATTAGATATCATTTGGTTTGTTTTGAAAAAGCTAAAAAGGAATAGTGGAAATGTCTTTAGTGTATGATTGCTTCATACTTCATAGGTCCTAAATGACAAGAGTTTGCGGTTTAGAAGATGCTTATGACACAGCTAGCCTATCAAGATGTAATTTTCTGGGATTAGGTTTTATGAAATCTTTTATCTTTAAAGTTAGGATTTAAATAAGATTTATAGCCATTATTATTGAAATGGTTTCACTGAATAAGGTTATAAGCAATTTTGTGGAGCTTTAAATAACTGTTATTTAAAATTTGAATGTTCAATGGGACATTGCATTTTTTTTGCTACTGTAGATCTCTTCCCTTTGCCCTCTTATTTCTTTCATCTCCCATAAAGTCTCTATCATCCTTTTGGGAAACAGTCCTCAGAGATTCATTTCTTCTGACAGTCATCTAAACGTGAAGGTATTATTTGTTACTTTTCATTCTCTTGTTGGTTGGATTAAAGATCACTGGAAATCACGGCTCCTTATTTTTCTCCCACACGGACAAATTTTCAAGTTATATCAGATTATAGAAATTAAAATAAGGCTGCGACTGGGCTGCTCAAAATGGTCCCCAAGATTCAAAAAAATGTGAAAGATCTGATCTAACAGAGAACTAAAGGCAGCTCATTTAATGTTATCTGGTCAACCAGAATAAGTACTAAACATAGCACCTGCCACCTAGCACATGATGTTGAAAGGTCATTCTGAGTAGCATACATTATCGCACTAGGAGCCATATAAAGAAGTCAAATGAGTTCTTTACTCCAATGCAGTGGCATTTAAGAATAACATCAACATAAACCAAATCGCCTATTGTTAGCAAAAATTATGCCACGTTGGGAGTCTGTAAGTGATACAAAATGGTATTGGAAGCTATAATATTCCACATTATGAGGGCAATTTAGTTTGGCGTTGCTTGTATGACTTTGCTTGTGGATTTAATAATCAAGCAGATTAAATTTTCTACTAGCACTTCCATTATGGAAAATATGAAACTGATCAGTAAGGCATACCAATATACCATAATGAGATCTCATCTTACCATGCATAGTGCACCAATAGCAAAGGCTATGTTTACTGCAACTCGAGGAACAGAATCTGCGGCAACTTTACACATTGTCTACACAGGAATAAATGTATAATTAGCATGCAGAAACTTCTATGAGATACTCAGAAATCTGTACAATACCTAAAACTAGAAAAGCCAAGCAATTTACTCAACCTGAAACAAGGCTAAGCATAATAGTATACAAGATAAACCAGAAATACTAGCAATAAATTTCACAGCAGGAACACGAGATCTGCTTGGGAAAATTATGTCATAATAGCAACATGCCCTTAAAAAAAATTATGTCACTAGTTTGGAGACATCAATTCAAGCACTAGCAAGCATAAACTCAAGCTTGAGTTGTAACTTCTGGAATAAAGCACAAGCAAAGGGAGTGATACTACTTAATTTGAAATTCAATTTAATTGTACATACTCACCACTATAGGCCTCTTTCTAGAGCTTTGTGAAGCATGAACAAGAGATTTCTAGTCTCTGGAACTAGTTCTGTATTACAGAATTCTAAATTGTTTTTTTGGCTAAATACGGCAAATTGTTAATTGTGTTATTGTGAAGAAACAACGTTGAGCCTTCATATTGCCAATAAAAGCTGCTGAACTCTCAAACCAAGAAAACAATAGCCACAATTGTCAATTTATGACATGAAATGCTAAGCTACGAGATGAGATCAGCAAAAAGTCATATTTTCTGCACTTCTTGACCAAAACCAACCTAAGGCACCTAGCATGGAGGGTTCCTCATCACCCCTGTACTATAGTCCTAAAAGCCTGTTAGTCCAGATTCATACACATTGAGCTTATTTCCCCCAATTATGTCCCCCATCGATCTGGGCTTACACAACCCAAGAGCCCAAAACTCTCTACATACGTATGCTACAAAAGTAAGTCCTATAACACCATGTACACCACATACACAAGCTCAGAAGACATTCATGTTTATGGTATACCCCAGATTGGCAGATCCATCTTGAACTCACATGACAGCTACATGAAGTAGAATACTTCATGTGAATAAACTGCAAGTTTCACATGGGACAAGGTTTTGGATTTGCCATTGGCCTCTCTCAAAAAGTCTCACCATTGACTAATTGGCATAAAAGTTTACATAAAGGTTTCAAATCCAGTGTAGCTGATATCACAGAAAAGTGATTCCCTGTTATCTCAGTCTTAACAAATCCATGTTAACATCTTTCCTCAGGCATACATCAGATATTAAGTACATCAGATCCTTCAAAAACCATGTCCTAGAGATACCTCAGCATAGTTTCTCTGACAAAAAAGTAGAATTCTCCAAAACAACGATTGCAATCATAAAATAAGAGGTGAAAGACGATAATGAAAAAAAAGTTCAAGGTAAGTATGCAATATCAGTTGTAGGCTTGTAGCATTATCTTTTTTGAAATAAAACATTGTTTTCACAGTTCTTTCCTATAATCACTCTAAGGTAAGTTGTTTGGTTCTGGTAATCAAGCTATACTCAAGTTGGTATAATATAATATATCAATGCCCTAGATTCCTATAAAGTGCATTTATTTAATCTGGAGAGAAGGCCTAAAGTTACACTGCAGCACCATACAAAACGATGAAGTGATAACAGACAAGATATGCAGCAGTCATAAAAAAGTGAAGGAGTGAACCTTGAAGATATCGCTGGCAGCCCTTGAACTTTTATCCAATCCATCAGAAGAACCTTTAGCATCAGTATGAATAGCCACTGCCCCCATCCAATGGTGAATGAAAGGTTTCCACGATTGCAGTGCAAGAAGTGCAAACAATATATTTCTCGATGTATGAAGGGACTCAGCTATTTCCAACAGTGTCTTTTCATAAACAGAATGTAGTTTGCGAAAATCCTATAGGTAAACCACATTTACAGGAAAAAAATCAATAGTGTAATTTTCAATTCTTAAAGAACTAAAAGCATCATCAACCACTAGGCAGTAGTATAGAAGCCTCACCTTTGATGTCCCATTGCCAATGGGATCCTTAGAAGTGAAAACAAGAGATAGCAGAGCTGCACCAGGTAACTCAACATGTTTTTGTTCCCCTGCATAAAAACATTAGAACCAGGTTCTTAAATCAACTTTCTGGCTTCAAAACAGTTGTAACAGATACTAATATGTAACAAACATAAAAGTCGAGAATGATAAAAGCAATAAACATTCACAAAACGTAAGATTTGCACCAAGAGACTTTATTCAGATCAACAAAATGAAAATTTCAAAGAACGCCAAAATGACCCGAACCGGCAGTTCAGCCCATACCAAACTGAACCGACGCCGACCCAGATATGCGGCATGCTACTAAAAGGCCATTTGTCTAAAATTAACAACCAGTATTTCTTGATACCTGGAGAAAACATAGCCAGAGGAAAGGCATCCAATAATTTTTCAACCTTGTGCACCATGACTCTTTTCTCCTTATGAAATCTACGTCGAGTTCTGGAGTCAATATACAAATCTTATTAAGTGCACATCAATCATTTTTCAAATAATAAGAAGATATATGTTAAATTAATAAAAATGATGTTGACATGTGTTCAAATTTGATAATCTTGACTTGGAATTCCTCCTTGGCCTTGAGTACTTCCACATTATCTTCAGAAACGAGACACTGAAAATTTCTTCTCTTAAAATCAGAAATCTTGTCCTGAATTTGTGCAACCTGAGATTTTTTAATTTACGTGAAGAAATGAGAGATGAGCCATTTCAGCTACAAAGAAAGAATACAAATATTTTAAGAAATCAACCAGTTAAAAAGATCAAAATGTACCAAAAAAGAAAATTTTACTCTAGGAAATAAAAGGCATATGTGGGAGGAGTGAGTCATTGAGCCACAATGGACAATAGCCTCACCTCATAATGGGACAAGGACTTAAAGGCAGCAACCCGTGCTTTCACCCATAAAGATTCCAAAATACAGCTCCTAGATGTTCCAACTTCCCACAAAATCTGCACAACAGTTTTTGCAGCTTCAGGGTAAGCTTCTGCATCCATCGCACCCCATCTTAACAAGGTGCACAAGCTGCACAATGGTTTGGGAGAACAAAAAAAAATGAACAACGGCACAAATGTGAAGCTAAGATTAACTTAAATAACAAAGCAATGAATGCTTTAGGTAATCCTTTAATAGTATGAGCTATTGACAACTCCAAACTCCCCAAGAAGTTCCGTGATGATATGTGAAAGGGTGTGCGTTAATGTGGTCATAGAGAAGGAAAAAAGGGCAAAAAGGAATCATGGACCCAAGCCCATAAAAATGAAACAAAGCAAGTTAGTTTACCAACATTTAATTATGCTATTTTTGGTGGTGAAGCATTTTTTTCAGTATGCTTTTATTATTGTCGGGCCTCTAGTTATTTCACCAATTATTTATTCAACTATTTTCCATTGCCACTAAACTAAGCATCATTGGTTTTTCCATATTCATTTCTGACTGCCACGTGCTAAAGAGATTATTTCGACGATAATTTCCTTTCAGTCAAAAATGTTTGCTTGCAAGAAATATACATGAGTGGTCAAAGAATGGTCTGTGACCAGGTATAAGCCCAGGCCACACAAATAGAATAGTCATTGTATAGCCCAAGGGGCATTTTGATCTCCTGGAACAACATGGTTATTTTAATTCGTACCGCTTTTTCTCCCTTCTGTTTATCTACTTTCTTCATTCTTCGCTTTTTCTTCTTTATTTCAGATCAACTGCAGTCTGCACCTTCAGGATTTTCTCATTTGTTGCAATCAACTCACATGTTTGCATGATTTAAGGCACTTAAATTTAAAAAAGATGACACGTAGGAGATACTAACTTTGCACCTATATGATGGCTATTGGTCTTTTTTTTAAATAACAAACAGATACCATTAAGAAATTAATTGTTATGTTCAAGTCATCAAATAAAACAAATACACAAAATGACAGTGAGCTCTCTAAATCATAGTATGATTATTGGCTAGTCATTTAGGCTCAATATTCCCAAAAAAAAAAAACCATCAATATTATTTAAAATGTAATGTTGGCGAATAAAGGCTACATAATTTAATTATTAGACAACGATAGAATAAGCCAATTGGAGCATGCACAGCAAGAGCCACAAATGGCCTCTATTTCAGGTTCAAATTATAAAAAGGTGTTTGACTAAACAATTAAGGATTGGAAGAGCGAATTTTTAAGGCATTTGGGTATTCCTGCTGGAAATCAGGCCTATTGGCCTGGCCAGCCCGCAAGTCTCCTAAAGGCCAACCAAGACTTAGCCTAAATCCCAGTCCATGGGCCTGTTGATCTGCAAGAAGGAAAAAAAGACCCATGAAGATCTTTTTTTTTTCCTCCCACAGGATTGGAGTTGGGAGGGTGTTGGGTTGATATGGGCCCTATCCACATGGGCTTCCCAATCCACGAATCTAGCAAGAAATCCAACCCAATCTTGCTGGATTTCCCAAACAAGACCTAAAGGGAAATACATTAGGGTTGTCTTGTAGTTGACGAGAAAAAAGTCAAAATGAAACCATGTAGATGACACAAGAAACTGACAAAATTCCAAAGTAATGGCATAGTTCTTGTAACAATTTATTTGCTTAAATTCGAATTTTTTGGTGCAAAAATGAAATGGATGTTGATGATCAAGAAAG
Organism: Phoenix dactylifera; assembly: GCF_009389715.1. NCBI lineage: Eukaryota > Viridiplantae > Streptophyta > Magnoliopsida > Arecales > Arecaceae > Phoenix > Phoenix dactylifera. The sequence goes on along the minus strand of NC_052397.1, from coordinate 234,545 downwards.
ATGCATGCAAAATGTCATCATATAGGCATCTTGCTTATGAGCAATCTTGTTGAACCATGTCGTGTGCTTTGTAAAAGGTAGCAAAAGAATAGATCAAGGGAAATTGAGTTAAAGAATTATAGAATACTTGAGCCACTCAATCCCCTCCAAAGAAAAGGATAACATACTGGAGGTCTACTTACCCATGCGCAACAATAGGATCAACAGAATGATCAAGCATATGCTTCGAAATAACATTCCAGGCTGTGTAAAAATCTGCTAAGAAGATAGATTTCATGAGTGGAAAACATTACTTGCATGACCACATATGTGACAATCCACTGATAAGGGAAACAGTAGTGGACTTAGATAAAGTTTTTCTGAAAAAATTGAGCAATGGAAGCAGTTCACAAATACAATTATTAACATAAAGCATGTCTGACACAATCAGTATAAAACCCAATTGGTCCTGCTAGGAAGTCATTTAAGTAATAATAGCTAGAAAAATATAATAAAAAGCACTCATGTTTCCTGTCATGACACCTTTTCATCTTAATTGAGATCCATAAGAAGCAAGCACATAAGAGATTACTCATGTAACAAGGAAAATTAGCAAGCGTCGGATCCGAGTAAATGGAAGCACTTTATCTAAGACTGCTAATTTATTAGGTGGTATTCTAATCTGTCTCAATTTTCACTAGAATACCCCTTTTAGTAGATATTAGATAGCAAACACATGCAGCAGAAAGACATCCATACAGAATTATTTTAAGTTAAATTTCTACAAAATATACATTTGACAGGAATTCATAGAACATATCTTTCAGATACCTAAGTAGAGCTAGTGACACTTCCTAGAGAAGCAAACCATGATGTCTGCAAGCACCTAAACTCATCCCTTTTATTGACTGTCTTCACTTCCATTGTTAGTCATTAAATGCGAAAGTTGTTAACTAGAAACTTTGGAATGTGAAACGTTAGCCTCCCCAAATATAGGTTGTTGAAGATTGACTTGATGAAATCATGTTTCGATTATGGCATAGTGTTCTTCGGTTGATATGTGACGGGTTTTGAATTGTTAGGCCCTGGTGTAATGGTTTTGCACCCAACTAGCGCAAGCCAACATTTTGAAGTGGTGAATCACAGACTACAAAACTCACCAGAAAATCAAGCCTTCCACTAGCGTCAACCATATATACGGCATGAAAAAGAGGGGTTCAGACTGAATTAAATACAGAATTAGAAGCATCTCTCTTTCCTTATCCCCCCACCCCCACCCCTTACCCAGGTCCAGATTTTTGAGGATGCACCATCCAAGAATCAAAACCAAAACCTCCAATTGCCAAGCAGAGGGGTGTGACCACCAGGATAGTCTTGGTTCATCCTATTCTATTCATATTACTGTAACAGCCATTATGGCTCTACTTCACAGGCTTGGGTAACGATCTAACCATTATGGCTTCTTTAGATCAATCCTTGATGATTTGATACAAATTGCACTACAATTACCCAGATCCAATTTTTTAAGGATTCACTACCCAAGAATCAAACCAAAACCTTCGATTGTAAGTAGAGGGGTCTGACCATCGAGACAAGTCCTAGTTCATCCTTTTGTATTCATATTACTGTAACAGCCTCTATGGCTCTACTTCGCAGGCTTGGGTAATCATTACACCACTAAGGTTTCTTTGAACATAGCTCATAAAGCATCTTGTTTAGTGGTCAAGATCAATCCTTCATAATTTGAGTCAAAATGACACAAGACATGCATCGAAATTGATTATCAATTTTAAGTGTTTGTTCTGATCTTCTAGTCTATTAACAAAGATCAGGAGCATTTCTAACATAGGAATAGATTACAAATGTTCTTCAGATCTATCTTTTGGGTAAAGAATAGCCAACACGGGTGTGCATGTTTCCAACAAATTTTCGCCAAAGAGCTTATTTGAGGGTTTCTGATTAGTTCCATGACAAAGTTGCGAAAAAGTCAGAGAAATATCTTCATACTTATGCATGATATTGTGCGTTCTCTTCTTATAGGTATCTCCACATTAGTTATTCACACTAACAGACTAGCCTTAATCTATTCTACATCTCATCTACTGAATGTTCATTTTTCCTACTTAGACTATTCTGCCTTGACGACCTTTATAGCCTATGGATTGTGAACCTATTTTTCCATTAGGCCGATACAACATTTTCTTTAGTTGTCAATATGATAGTGGAACTCTAAAGAACTCTTGATATCGTTCGCTTCCCAAAATTCTCAAGATATTTAATGCTTATTCCTTCTGTGATCAGTTCCTCAAAGCAATCCTTCGTGATAAAATCAATGTCATCATCAACCATTTCTATCCATAATTGATATGGTCATATCGTTTTTGGCTAAAAATATATGAATTTTAATGAAGAGGCCTGAGTTCCACAATCTAATGGCATACTAGCATACTAAATCCTGGCTATTAACCAAGGTTTTAAATAATGTGGAACAGGATTGTCCTGATTTTTCCATGGAACAAGATCCCCCGCATATCGACACGGAAGATGGTTGATGTCTCATCTCCTCCTGGTCTATTTTCCAACTCTTCTCGTCCCGACACTCGGGACAATAGGATGTCCTGCCATCCAACTGGTACTTAAAGTGAAACATTGTTTGCTTCATCCAAGGTATTCCGAACCGGTACCGGTAGGCGTACTGGTGGCCTATCAAACTGATTCATCATTCTTGGTACCATTTCGGTATCGGGGCCGTACTGAGAGCCCCAGTCGGAGCTGGAGAAGACGAGGTGAAAAAGAGAGTGAGCAGGGGAGGGAGGGAGAAAGAGAGGCCTCTGTCGCCCGCAGAGGGCCGCAGGGAGCCGGCAAAGGCCACAGGGGGCCGGCAGAGCCTGCAACCCCTTGTTTCTTTCCAAACAGGGAACGTGGCCATAGAAAAAAAACTCCAAATTTTTCGTTTGCCGACTTCACTTAAAAAACTCCAAATTTTTTTCCGCGGCCCCATCTCATGTTTCTTTCGAAACAGGGGATGCGGTCGCGGCTTCAGCCTCTGCCACCCCCCCCAGTGGCCTCCCCCCGCCCCCCACAACCCTCCACGGGCAGCGAAGGCTTCTCCTCCCTCCCTCCCCCGCTCGCACTCTCCTCTCTTCTTCTTCCCCGGTTCCGGCTGAGTTCTCTCGATACGAGCCCTGTATCATTTTTTATTGCGGAACCGGTTTGGTACAGACTAAACCAGCTAGTACGGGTTGATTCAGCATATGGCTCCATCTATCTAGCTTTAGCTTTCCTACCTAACCATATTTAACAGCCTTTATGTCAACATAGTTTTCTAGAACAAATATAGTTAGCCTTAAAAAATAAATAAATAAATAGTATCTGTGAGAGCGCTTGTGTGTAGCCTCTATATCAAATTAGTTTTCTAGAAGGAATAAAGTTGGCCTTAAAATAAATGAATAAATGAGTGTGATAGTGTTTTTGAGTGTGTGTCTGAAATGAATACTATTGGCCTTAAAAAATAATAAATAAATACTATTTGTTTTTGTGTTTGTGTGTATTTAGTAGCCTCTATGTCAAATTAGTTTTCTAGAACAAATATTGTTGGCCTTAAAATAAATAGCTAAACATATAAATAAATACCAGACGTGTGTGTTGTGAATCCTCAACAAGAGTCTAGAAATATCTTGGATGTGAATTTTCACCTCTCTTTTTTTTTCTGAATCTTGACCAAAACCATAATTATGTGTTCTTCTAATTGCTCTATATAGACAAGACTTATTTGGCAAATATATCCTATCTACAATCATGGGGTTCACATTTTCCAGATTTCGTTAGATCATCAACCTTGTTAATTGTTGTTGCTCGTCTACCCCATTTAGGTGTTCACATAGTTGTCTCCAAGTTCTTTTGAAAGAAAATTTTTCTATTTTCTATACACGACTTCAAATTATTACTTGAAGTTTGAAATATCACTACTAGAAGCACCTATTTTTAATATTAGCTCATCATTTTCAAAGAGAAGACCCAACACACTAAAATATTTATCTCATAACAAGAACTAGTTTGATTTTATTTTTAGATGAATTAAACCATTTAATCAAGATGAAAAGAACCACTTCCCAGAAGAGAAAGATATTAAGAATTTTTCAGATGGGCAAACACAAACATGGATGACTTGTCAATATTTATGATGGTTGATAGAAACATGTCGCCATGATGCAAAGATGTGGCAGATGCTATAGTGAATATAGGATAGGGGACTAAGCAGGGATGAATGGGTGAGGATAAGGTAGCATTATGTGTTAACATTTTGGTCTAGGCATACTGAATGGATGCTCCAAATTCCCTAAATATATCGAAATATATAAAATTCAACTCTAGGATTTTGAGCCAACCCGCACCCACGGGACTCACTGAATCTTGGCCAGGCAACTGTGAGTGCTGAGTCTGTATTCAAATTAGATATTGAATTTGGGGCACAAATAAGTCCCCAAACCCATTGTCATTTGTCTAAGGCCTGGCCAGAAGCTCTGCCGGATCAAGCCCATTAGCAGCCTTAGATAAAAAGGACTGGTGAACCCTAATTAAACAACTGACATTGTATAAGAGTATACTTGTACAGCACAGTAATAATATGATGACTCTAAAATACAAAACATTACTAACTGAGGAAAAAAAAAGAAGCTAAATTGCTGGTCTTTAAACAAGATGGTTGTAAAGTTGTCATACAAGCAAAGAAGTATTACCAACTACATCTTCCTTGCAAAGATGGGCAAGGCTTTCAAGACCAAGAGCTTGTACAATCGGATCTCTGCTCTCGATACATGACTGTTAATATAGAAGAATATAGATAAAGTTTCTAAAGTGTAGCCAAACAAGCATGGAAAGAGTTTTAAGGATTCATACCGACACAGATAGTATAAGGTCAACACCCCTATCAGGATTGTGCCTGCAAACATCGCGTATTGAAGCAGCAACACTAATACAAATTTCTCTCTCAGAGGTAAAAAAAGAAAATGCTTCAGGATCCAAGACTCCCTATTTGAGAGGGGGAGGGGTACCATTAGCAAAGAACTGGACGCCACAAAAAAGTCAAGCAGGTATTTTCTATCTAATGAAAAGTAATAATAGATATCTGTGACAAAAAAATTCACCAATTTAGTGGTTAACATAAAGGCATTATTAGTATATCATAGAGAAAAGCTGATGAAAAGCTTGCGTGAGTGGGCATGAAAAATTCAACCCCTTCAGTCTACAACTAAAGGATAAATGCATAAGTCTGTCATCTCTTTTCAGCTTCTCACACTCTACAATCAGGTATAAACTATCATGCCAATATATTGGCATGGATCTAAATATTTTATGTAGTTAAAACAAATTGCACAACTTTTCAATTGAATTATTAGATGTGCATAAAAGCGAAAATATCTTAACCAACTCATGATGTACAAAACAAAGGGTGAAGAATTTGAGAAAATATAATGATGCAAACTAATGCTCATTCACAAGTAGCCATATAGACTGTTCTTAGTCAAAGATGGTCCACATTGAACAATAATTTGTTTATATAGAGAGCATACGGATGATTTCTTTCTGTGAGTCTAGTTAAGTGGCATACTACAAAACTAAGGAATATGAATATGACAGATGAGTCATAGTAGTTATAAGCAGTCATCATATTGAACAGAAGTAAGACATCTAAACCAATAACAGCATGTAAATTAACGATACAAGCAGCAGAAGTGTTGAACCCAAGAAAAAAAGTTGTAGGAAGAGGCTATTGAACTTCTTCTAACATGAAAGATGCAAGGGGATTGGTTGGATGAACTTGGCCTGCTACATCTCATTCTATGTTGATGTTCGCAGTATCGCAAGAAAGAAAAGTGAAAGTTCCATGAATTTAAATCCCAGTACCTGGCCCCATCTCAGTTTGCTCTTGGGATGGTATGGTACCAGGATGGGATAGTACTATTTGAACAGACCAAAACAGTCAACAATGACCAGAATAAAAAAAAAAAAAGCACCCCGATCTTTATCGATCCATCTAACAGAATGGTCAGGACATTTCAAAAAACCGGCGTCCAGCACCTGTATCGGTCTTGTTTTCTTGTCAGAACAGTATGGACTGAGGATACCATCCTGTTCTAGTGGGACTTCAATCTTTAATTACTAGCATCTAATCAGGAAGGAAGAAACACAGTCTTAACTCATTAGATGAAGTTTTATTAGCAAAATACCAGTGCCAAACATTAAGAATGTTAATCTATGTGGCTGTACCCACATGCTTGTACACTCAAAAGCTATGATATAGCCAAAACAGAAACAATTCTCATCTGGCGACAAGGATACTAGTGCCTCCCACGGCAAACTCTCAAAATCCAGATGCAGCAACATGGAGGTTATACAATAAGAATGTGCACATACACATATAGTTGATAAGGATAGTCAAATAGTGACATGAATACACATGCCCACAGAATCATTGTTCACAAGTATTTGTAGTTCTCTACATTTACTTTCATGAATTCTGTCAACAAAAGCAAGTAATTACTTAATGACATCAGTCATAGATCAAAGTGGACAGTGACCAGGATAGGGCTTCACTTACAATGAATGAAATAATATTTTCAGCTTTGAGTCTCCTAAAAAAATTACAGATTATGGAGCAAATAAAGCTAGAACAAATCAGTCAGCAGATAAACTTCGTTTTTGTACTTGTCACATGTACCTGGGAAGGCCATGCTTGCTGCCAAACCCACGTCCTAATACTTACGCAGTTACACCCCCTCATCAACCAGCACTTGTTATTAGCATAACTTTGATTATTCTGGTAAGTTTTGTAGTTTTTTTCAAATATTTACAATCTTGTGATATATAATATGCAGCCACAATACGAATAAGCTTTTGCTATTGAGTTGTATTTAACAATAAGTAACATGTAAGAATCTTTTGAGCCCTAGATCTTAAATCTGTCCTTGCTACCATACCAAATTTGCACCCAAATCTCCAGGCAATTAAATATGGCTCCTTGCATCTGGCAATTTTACAAGTATACCCATGCAGATGATGCTTAGTTGATAACAAATTATAAGAGATCAGAGATGCCCATAATGTCAACTAAGATGATGAAAAGAAGTAATTTTCTTACTTGCAAAGTTCCAAAGGCCCGATCTGTAACAATCCATGTCTTACAAAGCAAACGGATAGCTGTAGCATATAACACTCTGAAAAAGCAATATTAGAAAATTAATAAAATCCACCAACAACAACAACAACCGTAATCATAGAAATAATAAGTAAAAAACAATAATGCCTACAAAAATTGCAACAAAACTGAAAATCATGTCACAAATCATGCAACTCTTGACAATGCCTTCTAACAAGATACGCCATCTCGATACCAGGGCCCCAAACTGGTACAACCCTGTTACTGTGTCGGTATGCCTGGTATAGGGGCCAATTCGGCATACCGAGTATCGATACGCTCCCAGTGCCGCATACCAGTAATGAACTAGTACAATATGGTATGCCTCATACCATCCGTTTCGTTTCGGTATGGTATGGCATACCTCGCCTTGTACTATACAAGTGGATTCAAGTCCCAAACCTCTAAGCTGCAAATATAATTCTCAAATATCAACTAAGCGACGGGCAACAACCCACGGTTGATCATACACTAATCAATGAGAAAATGGTTGATTTATAAGATAACAAAAAAAGCTGTCCTAGTGTACAAGGCTCCTACCACGGCAATAATTCAAGAGAATCACCGGACTCGATGTAGACCATTTTGGCCACTACAAGTATTCAGGAGGATCACCAAATTCAATGTGGATTACTTAGGCCACTAAGAGTATCCCAAGAGATCACCAAACTCGACGTGGAACACTTTGTCCACTACAAGTATTCAGGAGAATCACCAGACTCGATGTGAAACACTTTGGCCACTATGAGTATTTAGGAGGATCACCGACTCGATATGGACCACTTTGGCCACTACGGATATTCAGGAGGATCACCAGACTCGATGTAGATCACTTTAGCCACTACAAGTATTCAAGAGGATCACTAGACTCGATGTGGAATATTTTGACCACCACGAGCAGAGTTGGATAAAACTCAAGAGCGAGATCTGCCACATCAGAAAGCCGAGTCGCAGACTAAACTTTTAAAAGTTATAATTTGGTCATACGATGCCCGATTGAGATGATCTTTTTTTTGAAATTTGGTATCTTTTTGAGATCTACAACTAGAATTAAATCGGGCCGAAAATCTATCGCTTAAATCTCGAAACAGGCCAGTCAAACCGAAAGTTCTCTTTTCGGATAAGACTTTGACCGGGCGTGGCTCTATATCCGAGAAGAATCGGACAGAGTGACAAAGTAGAGTTGATGTAGAAGTCGAGATTTATCTCTTTGAAATTTTTAGCTTGTTCTAGAAGATTTCTACAAGATGTGTATTTAGAAAAAATAGTCCTACTAGGATTAGAAAGAGAAATCCGACCCAAATTATTTTGGGACAGACCTCACATAATAAATAGAGGCTATGTACCTTCTTTTTATTAATCATTAATGGAAAAAAAGGGGTCTTAAGCCGTACTTTCGAGATTCCTTCTTTTAATTCTTTTGAGCGATCCGAATTGAGTGGGTTAAAGAAAATCTTTCTTCTTCCCGATTGGATCAAGTTGGTATCAAAGCTTCAGTCCTCTACATCTGTGGGAGCCTTAGTGCATGGTCCAGATGCACAAGCGATACAAGCAGTAAGGAGAAGGATTATCCGTGCTTAAAGTACATTGAAGGATAAAAGCGAATATGATTGCTAGTTCTACCTCGATGGATGATGAGATGATGAAACGTCTCACATAACTAGAAAAGAAGACAGCCCATCTCACCGAGATCGTGTCTTGATTGGCGACGCCTTCAACACGAGCACCAACAACACTATCTTCGAGCAAAACAAGTAGTTCAGTCGCAAAGCAGGAAAGTAAGTATTTTTCCATCTTCATTTCTAATTTAGCATGAGCTAAATCCCCTAAACAAGAAGAGCTCTAATCCAAGAGGAACATCGAACTTGATGTGGACTATTTTGGCCATTACGAATATTCAAGAGAATCACCAAACTCGATGTGGATCAATTTGGCTACTACAAGTATTCAAATAGATCACCAGACTCAATGTGGAATACTTTGGCCACTATGAGTATTCAGAAAGATCACCAGACTTGATGTAGGTCATTTTGCCTACTGCGAATATTCAAAAGGATCACCAGACTCGATATGGATCAATTTAGCCACTACAAGTATTCAGGAGGATCACTAGACTCGATGTAAAATACTTTGGCCGCTATGAGCAGGGCTGGATAGAGTTCAGAAGTGAGATCCGCCACATCGAAAAGCCGAGTCGCAGACCAAACTTTCGAAGGCTATAATTTAGTCATACGATTCCTGATTAAGATGATCTTTTTAAAAAAATTAGGTATCTTTTCGAGATCTACAACTAAAAGTCAAATCAAGCTGAAATTCCATCATTTAGGTCCCAAAATGGGTCAGTTAAACCGAAAGTTTTCTTTTCGGATAAAACTTTAACCGAGCGTAACACTTTATCCGAGAATAATCAGGCAGAGCGACAGAAAACGGAGTTGATATAGAAGTTAAGATCTACCTCCTAGAAATTTTTAGCTTTTTCTAGATGATTTCTACTATATATGTCTAATTAGAAAAAAGTCTTACTAGAATTAGGAAGCAAAATCCGGCCCAAATTGTGTTAAGACGGACCTCACATTATAAATAGAGTTTATGTATCTCATTTTTATTAATCATTTATGGAAGAAAAGGGGACTTAAGCCCTACTCCCGAAATTCCTCCATCTTCTTCTTCTTTTTTGAGAGAGATTCGAGTTGAGTGGGTTGAAGGAATCTTCCTTCTTCTCAATCGGATCATGCAAGGTTTGGGAAGAATCAGACATATGCACCCTTACCCCTTAATGTAGAGAGCCTGTAAGTAAAAAAAATGACAGCCAGCAAGGCGGTTTATAACATAGCCACACACATTGCACTTGAAATATTGAATCAAGATATGTACCCACTTATGAATGCACTTGAAATATTGAATTCTTGACTATTTCAAGTCAGCTCTTTGAATCCTTCTTCATTATTAATTGCTATCATAGGTCATGTCCTACTACTTCAAACTTCAAATTTTCTTTTTTTTTTAACAACTCTCATTCATGCTGTCATGCTCTCTCGATGAATCATTGAAACAAAAACTAGTATTTTTCAAAGCCACCTTGGACAACAATTGTACATGTGGATGTTAACTTAATTATCTATAACTTTATCAACTAGTGCAGCACCTATGCACCATGAATGTACTAATTTCTTATTTTATCATCAACTAGTGCAGCCTTCCCTATTTTACAACACATCACATAAGCATTATTATCTTTCATCATCAACCTTAAAGATATATCGGTTTATCATCCAACGTTTTTAGCTACATAGTGTGATTTATTGTTGATATCAATCGGTCATCTCTTAAACGCATTCAACAATCACCTAAAACACAAAAGTGAAAACCATGTCATTTCATTCAGCATACCCCCTTTAAGGCACCAAGGAACGGAACCATTAAGGTGAGAAAAATGGATCAATGAGATTCATGAGCATGGCATACAACATAGGGCAAAAACAATTCAGCAAGCAAATTAAGCTCATATATCACCAACTTATCTCAAGATGCATTATTCAAAAAGTAACAAAGAAACCAAGGGATAACAGTCAGAATTAACCATCAAAACAGTTCATGCATGAGTTATCTGTATATGACAACGTAACACAATCAAAAAGAAATCAGAAGATAGCATACGGTTTTGCATCTCTGTGAAGCATTGGCAAAATAGTCTGCATAATGATTGGTACCATGATAGAATGCAAAGCGAGTGATGGAAGCATTTCCAACAGTTTGAGCTGCAAGCAAATGTCAAAAAAAATGGAGCATAAGTAAAAATTTGATATATGAGATAATGTTCAATCATGCCTTAAGTTTAAAAAGAATAAGCATTATTAATGTGTTTAGATGCAAAGGAGAACAACAAGATTGGACAGAGAATGAAAAGAAAATTAGAAACTCTTATTGTTTGGTCACCATGAGTGTGTGAGAGAGAGATGTGTGTGTGTGTGTGTGTGAGAGAGAGAGAGAGAGGTTGAATGTTGCTCCCTTCAATTTGGTGATTGACAATAGTAATGTAGTGAGGAAAAAGGCCATTGTACAGTGCTGACAGTCAATGATGGCAAATAGTGATTGCACCCATGTTGGTGGACACCGATGGTTAAAATTGCTTAGCTAATTTGATTGTCAAGCTTGCTATAAGAACTCAAGGACTTTGAATGAAAGCACTTTTTGGATGCTCATGCAAAGTGAGACATATTAAACTGGATACCACAGAAAAAAATCATTAAAAAGTAACTCACATAAATGCATACATGCAGGCATATATGTACAATTATATACTTGCAAACATCACAAAGATACCTGCTTGAGAGAAAATAATATGTATATAAATAATTGCATGTTCCAACCCCAAATAGTTGGGAAAACGCCAGTGTAAACAAAGTCTATAATTAGTAGTTCTGTATTTTTATATTTCCATATTTGATGAATCGTTCACATAAACAGATAACAAAACAAATGGAAAGCAAAAAAATTGGAACTTGAAAAATGAAAATGCAAAACAGAAGATTAACAATATACTAAAATATATCAAACAGAAAATGCAAAAACAGAACTATTAAAAAAAAACTAAGCAACTGAAAAATAATATTTAAGACAAAAAATGCATAAATGTGCAGATATTGCTACATGAAAAATAAAATCACTAATATTAGAATTTAGAACAAAAATAAAGTGATTTCTAGAAAATAAACTGAAACAAAAGTAATATTTGCTAATAAAAATACAGATACGAAATAGAAATAAAATAAACAAAAATATGATACAGAAAATTTAAAAAACAATAATAAAATTTTATAAAATACAGAATAGATAATGTACTGATATAAAATGAGCAGAAAATACAAATTAGAAATTAAATAAAAACTTTAAAAAATGAATATAGAATGAAAGGGTCAAAGGGGGAACACAAATGAGATGGGAGTCAGATCGGGACACAGGTAACCTTGGTCTTAGTGTTGTCTAGTTCTCTAGTTGGATGGGGACTACAATTGACTGAGTAAAACTTACTAGACTTGTCCTAGTTTGGCTTGGCCGACCAGAGGATTTTGATGACTTGTAATCCTCCTTACCTCTTAACTAAAAGAAGAGTAGAGAAAATGGGATTAAGCATTAAGTTGGATCTTATCTCCCATATCCAAGCAACTATCTTAACCCATGAGACAAATTGCTAAGTTATTACATTATCATGATAAAATATACTTGTAACTAGGGGTGGAAATTGGGCAGGTCAAATGAACCCAATCCAAGCCCAACCTAAAATTGGTCAGGCTTGGATGGGTTTAGGCATAGCTCGGGTTGGGTTTGGATTGAAAATCGCAACAAGAATGAAATTCATCTTGAGTTCAGGCTGAGATATCAGCCAACCCAACCCAACCTGAACCCATATAAATAAATATATAGAAAAAATTACTTAGACACCCTCTCAATTTAGAATTAGTTTCACTTAGTACTCCTCAAGTTTAAAAGTTTCAAAATAATCCCTGAAGTTAGTTAAATGGTTCAACATGGTCCCGAGCCGACTCGGCATCCAACATCATTAAAATGTCATCATAAAAGACAATTTTACCCTCGCCAAAATGGCTTATTTATCAAAATGCCCTTTCTTCTCCTCTTCTTATCCCTCCTAACTCCCACCACCTACTCTTCGAACACCACCTCCTCTCTAAACCCCGGCATCATCCTTATCCCTCCTCTCTATCTAACCTAATCCCACTCGAGCCCCATCCACTCCGACCACCTCTCCTCTTCCAATACGTCCTCCTCCTCTCTAAATCTTGTCCCCATCTTCACCCCTCCTCTACCTAGCCCGACCCAAGCCCCACCACCTCCGCCTCTTCCACCACGTTCTCCTCTTTTCTAAACCCTGCCACCGTCCTCAACCCTCCTCTCCATCCCTCTTCTCCATCTTCTAGTCTCGAGCCCCACCCACTCCCACCACCTCCTCTTCCAACACCTCCTACATCTCATCAAGGTTGGCGGAACCATCTCGAACCAGATGGTTCTGACCGTCCCGAGCCGTACCGGTGTCTCACCGGTACGGTTCCGGCAACGAAAACGAAACTCGTTGCCGATGCCGGAGAAGGAATGAGAGAGCTAGCAGGGGAGGGAGGGCAGGGCGGGATGCCGGCGGAGGCTGCAGGGAGCGAGGCTGCGCCCGCTGCCCCTATTTCGAACGAAATAGAGTTTAACTGCGGCCTTAAAAAAATTTGCATTTTTTAAGTAAAGTCGGCCTCCGAATTGTTTTAAAAAATTCACTTAAAAAACGTGAATTTTTTTAAGGCCGCAGTCGGACCCTGTTTCGTTCGAAACAAGGGCAACGGTCGTGGCCTCGCTCCCCGCAGATGAGGTCAGCCTCTGCCGGCACTCCACTGGCACCCGTCACCCTCCTCCGACCCTCCCTCGCTCGCTCTCTCTTTCTCTTTTTCTCTTTGTACGATCCCTCTCTCGATACAGGCCCGACACGGCCCATACCGAGTCGTCCCGCCGAAGAACCGGTACGGTGTCTGGTACTGATTCCTCCGACCTTGTATCTCACTAAACCCTACCACCATCGGCATGCCTCCTCTCCATCTAACATGGTCCTGAGCCTTACCCACTCCCGCCGCCACGTTTTCCAACATCTCCTCTCTAAACCCCACCATGGTCCTCATCCATCCTCTCCATCCCTTCTCTCCATCATTCTTCTCCATCTAACTCACTCCTCATAAAAGTATTTCAGTCCTAAAAGTCTCATGTGATCATCACATAATCAAATCCTATGAGGTCCAAGAAAGCAAAAATGGACGGCAGGACCGCATTAAACCATATAACTAACTTCAGAGACCACTTTGAAACTTTTTAAACTCAAGAATAACTAAATAAAACTAGCCATAAGTTAAAGGGGTATCTAAGTAATTTTCCCAAATATATAATATACATTTATTAAATGTCTCCATTTTTCAATATTTCACTAGTGTTCGTTTAACTATCAAAAATTAGGATCAACATTATACTCACACATTATCATCCTTGGTTCATTTTGTTTTACTTTTAGAAATCATCCATGTAGCATGGGAGCACTTGTAGGTGATTTGGCTAAATTGATCCAACCAGCCCAACCCAACCACGCCAACCTAGTTTCGAGCCCAAGTACAAAAAATTAAGGTCACATTGGGTTTGGGTTCGGAAGCTCAAGTTAAAGGTTGGCTTAGGTTGGGTTTTTGGCAGAGGTCTCAAGGTCTCAAGTTGAGCCTGGGCTGACCTCCAACTCAACCCAACCCACTCAATTTCCACCACTACTTAATATAAACTTATAATTTCTTTAATTATTTTAATTTTTAATATATACACGATCCAACTAATTGACCTGATAGCTGACCGATGACCTAGTGACCCAACCCTTGGCAAGGGGAGGTAGAACTCATGCAAATACTGAGAGAACCTGAGTAGTAAAGAAGAAGGCTAAGAAATAGACTTTTGATATTTACAGAAATCTCATTATAAATATAAAATTTCTAGTAAGGTCTCCTGAAAAATCTGAATTTGGCCAATCGAATCTGTTTCAAATTTTAAAACTTCTAAAATCAGTATTATGTACAGATATCCATAAATGCTAGAACACACATACACGACATAGATAGCAAGGTTTAAAAAACTTACCAAGATGTTACCTAACTACCTAAGGGAGTGACCAAAAGCTAAAACTGCACCATGTGGTGGTCTAGGTGAGGATCGCCTCGACATTTTAACTTTTGAAGCTTGTCAACTTCCCAAGTAGTCAACCAAGAACAAAAGTGACAGCTTCAAGTCTTCAACAACAATGGCCCATATACAAAGTTGGATCCTAAGTTCTTTCCTTATCCTTTTTTTTAATCTTTTTCACACAATCACCCTCCTAGGAGGACAAAATGAGAAAATATCCCCTAATTATTTCCTTTATATTTTTTCCCATCAATTTGCTTCTAACAAATTGTTAATTGATTTCTTTTTACATTGATTTCTTCCTTTAGTTCAATTCTCTGCAACCAGAAATAGCATGTAAGTACAATTTTGGCAACTTACTAATATATTTGGTGAGTCACTCCCACTACTGCAGAGAATTTTGTTGTAGAAGAGAATGCTTAGCAACAATGGCATTCCCAATTTAGGGTCCATTTTACCAACAGCAGCCAAAGAATCAACAGCAGAGGCGTGATGTTTCGGATGCATAACTAAAGTGGTTGTTATGGAGCCCAGTAACCATGATATTCCTACAAAGGGCAAAAAATGGCATTATGGGGAAAGGAAAACAAATAACATTGGCACTTTCTAGACTAGAATAATGGGAGAAGCAAAAACCAGACGGACAGGTCCAGAATATGCCGAGGCAATGTAAGTGGCATGAAACCTGCTAGAGGATTTTCTGGTGGTTGGGCAGGCAATGCCATCTTCTGCTTTTCAAGAGTTGATAAGTACTTCTTTAGATGAGATGTCCAACATTTTGTTTCCTCATATATCTCGCTGACAGCAGATGCATCATTTCCAGTATTTCGTATGAAAAAGGAATGTTGATTAGAAGATTGCTCCTGAAAACACAAAAGGAAATTTTTTAGTGGAAGGCTTTTATAGTTTCAAATTCAATACTTCAGAACTGATCATATCACAGTACCAGCAAAGCATTTCACAAGGCAAGGATCAATGCAATGACCTGAACTACAAAAGCATCCTCGTTGCCAAACTTCAATTAAAGTTTGATGCCTTTTTCACAGGCTAAAAATTAGTTAATTCAATACCAAACTTCCTAAACAGCAGCCTTTCTTTAACCAAAGAAACTACATTTGTACACAAGATGCTATCAACCATTGATAGAAAGTTAGCAAAAATGTAATTAAACAATAAGAAAAATTAGTTTAAAAGATGTTGTCATGCTGACAGTTTTTAATAAGGGATCATACATCTCAGAAGGTTTAACAGCAATAAAGGATGATTAGAAGAGTGGATGACACAAACAAAAAGAAAAAACATGTATAAGTTAGGGATTATCCAGGGGAGAGATAAATAATGACATGAATCTGATTGTAAAACTTGACTACAGAAGCTGTTCGAAAGGGACGTACTGAAATAATTGGCTTCAACATTAATTTTTAAAAGCTATAAGTTTTTATGAGATCCTGGCATACCCAATATATTGAAATAGGGTGGAAAGTGGTTGGCAAGAAAGGTGAGTTATACAGATCTATTGAGCACAATTTTACCAAAGGTGAGTTATACAGATCTATTGAGCACAGTTTCACGGCAAGAAAATAAAAAACATGGCAAAAAAAGTCATTCCAAGTATCACATGGGACAAGAGCTGCACAGATGAACGGCATAGATCACATTCACAAAGTACCTCTCAAAGGTCATGGTCTCTAACTGGCCCTTTTTCCTAACATATTCGGACAACAGTTTTTTGTCCACCAAATTCCAAGCTTTGTGAAGATTCTTCAAAGTGTACATGAGATTTCAAATCCTCCAATATAGCTGACTGTCAAGCGCTTTCCTAATGAATAGCAAGGTAGAATCACATTCCAATAAGCACTAAAAGTCTCCAAAGATTTTCCTAGCTCACAGAAGATAAATGATTTTGATTGATTTACTCCTTCATGACACATCATGGACACCAGAACAAAAACCAAATTTTCTGATAGCAATTTTTGGTCTGTCAGATCCCTGCAGCTTGTTAAGTGAGTTAACATGAAATAGTTGGACCTATTGACACTTATGAGAAATTCATCCACGAACTCTAACAATTTTAGAACAAAGAAACTAGGTAATGATTGAAAGTCTGTTGATGGACAAGGTATTAGAGATAAACTACACTACCTTGTATTGAAAACTTTATATTGGATTAGTTAACATCCAATATGCAATGCAACTGAACCTCAGGCACTAACAACTTGTACTTGGAAGAGAGAACAAGTATGAGAAAAGGAGGTACAATAATTTCAAGTATAGAGAATATCGTATGATCCCCATGGTAAACTTATTTCTTATAGGAGTTAGCTAAAGTGATATCAGAGATAGTGGAGGCTTGCGAGAAAATAAGTATAGAACTCCCCTATACCAGTCCATCACAAGTTATTTAAACTCAAGTTGATTTTGGGAAGCTGGTACAGATAATGGAGGGTGGAGGCAAGCCCACAGTCAAACAGTTCACAGTTGAGATGATTTCATGAAAGCTGCCAAGTTCCTAGATTAACTTGGTTGGCTACAAAAAGAGCACAAAATATGCTGAGATGGAGGAGCAGATGAACCACATAAAGTAGAAGAAAGCACCAACCATGGCTTCAATGTAGAGCACATGGCAGATAATTGTTTGAAAACCACATCTCAAGGACAAGAAGCAGCAACAGTGTGGGACCGAAGGGGCAACATGTCAACATGAAAGAACATGATATCCAGTACAAAGTAAGCTCTTCCAGTTGTGTAAAAGTGAAACTGGCAAAAGATGAAGTGCTATGCCACTATCTTATATGCTACTAGAATACCATTATAGCCCAGGCGTAATTTACAAATATCCCCACCATGGTATGTTGAACCGATCGGAACCGGTCCGTTCAGCCCGTATCGAACCGGTGCCAACAGGCACCGGTCCAGTACGGCGTATAATTTCGGTTTCGACCCCTTCCAGGTCAGAACCGAATGGTTCCGTATGTGTACCGGTGCGAACCAGATCGATTCGCACTGTACAAGCCGGTACCGGTGCGAACCAGACCGGTTCCACCGGCCCAAGCGTGAGCGCCCCGCGCGCGGGGAAGAGCATCCACACGGGCACAGGGCCCCACGCCCCGCGGTTTCCCTCACTGGGAACCGCGCCCGCACACGAGACAGCTTGCCCGCGCAGGGCAGCGTGCCCACACGCTACCCAGCGTGGGATATTTAATGCGGACGCGCGCGCGTCCGCACGGTTTTTTTCGCCGGTACAGTACCATTTCAGTTCGGTATTGTACCGATACAATACCGGTACCGACGCCCCCTCGGCCTTTTTTCTTTGCATAATTTATCTCAATATAAAATACTCATCCTGCCATTCTTAAAAAATAATAATTGGGTTAATAGCTAAAAGAAATGGATTCTTGATCACAACAAGCCTAAACGTGTGGAAACATATTAAGACTCCTTTAGGATTAGAATTATATAATTATATAGACTAATGATCAGGTAAAAAATGTCTCCAACATACATGATGAGCTGAAAGTGAGGATAATTATTAAGGTTATAAAACAACAACGTTCTATAAAGGAAAGCTACAATACATCTAATTTCGTAGCAGAAGTTGAGAATCAGTACCCAAGCACATGGTTGCATGCAAACATCCATCCACCATACGTACATACATACACAATAAATGTATATGTGTATGTATGTATATACATATATATACACATGTATGCATATGTATATATGTATCTGAAGAGAGAGAGAGAGAGAGAGACAGAATCAAAGAATAGTTTACAAGATACTTCTAAAAGAATGTTTTAAATAAGATCATACCACAAGAGAAATTTTATTAGATAAAAGATCATCATACATAAATACAAAGATAAAATGGCTCTAAAATTCATATTGCTACTAAATGACTAATTTTTTGCTTCCTTATATTTACAGGGTTGGAACACAAAATATAAATGAAGTGGCAACTCATCACCTTAAACCAGTTGCCATTTATATGGATACTTACAAAAGGAAGAGTATTGGTAACCAACCGAGGACTGGCATGTATTAAGACAAAAAATCAAATGATGGAATATGATACATGGGCAACTTAATGAATTCTACAATATAAGCTACCCGATCAGTACTACTGACTACTGAGTGTACAAGTCCTCGGATGTAATAACAGTTAAAAAGAGACTTAGCAAGAATGCTTGAAGGGAAATTAGATTTATTTATAGTAAGTGACAACAACAATCATATATATCCAATATCCAACTAATAACAAAACATGGAAAAAAAGTTTCTCTGCATGCACAAAGGACATGAGAATATTAAGAACCAACTAATTACATACAATCTATAAAAATTTAAATAAAAAGAAAGAATAATGATGATGATGGTCAAGCAGTAAACGAGAGACACCTACCAAATTAATGCAATAGCATAATCAGCAAAATCAACAAGTTATGTTTATAATGAGGTCAAGTTGACCTGCAAAGAACTCGGCTTTGAGATTGAGTGACAATTGATGTAATATAAACTTTTGATTTTAAATGCATTATTATCAAACCATATCCACCACCTTTCATCAGACAACTCATAAAGAAGTGCCAAATCAAAACTCGATATGTAAATAATCAAAAGTTTAATAGATAGGTGAATTAAATCACGATGAAAGATATTAAAAATAACCTTGAACCAAAGATGATGCAGAAGCTTGAAAATAATAGACTCTGGCGTGCTTATAGATGGAAATATAGCATCAGTAATCAGCGCTTTTCCCGGAGTAACTGGTAAATCTAATACAAGCCTGTCCATTTTCGAAAGTATACAAGTTGCTGCAGCTTTCACAGATTTTGAAGGAGATGATACAAGGTTGATAACAGGAAAGACACACAGAAGCTCTTCGCTAATGTAATATGCAGTTCTTTTTATATTAAATTCTGCAGCATCAACAAATCTTACACATGAATTCCATCATTAATACGCATCAAACATTTAAACATGAAAGTCATGCAAAAGCAAGGCAAATCAAGTGACATTTTGAAAGGTAGAAGTAAACAAGAATGTATAATCAAAAACAGTATGATTGACACAAGCCCTTGCAGGCAATTTAACAGAGTAATCTAGTCTAGCCATGGATGCCTACAATCAAATTGCTTGTGCAACCAATAAAAAACTTTCAAAGTTACCAGCACGTAAACACTTCAAATTGTATGGGTAGAGTTACAATATGCATTGGATGGAAAGAGTGGTATTTTTACCCCCGAAGATGGTGGTTGCAAAATGAAACAACCATTAGATATGATCAACAAGGTCTAGATTCTAGAACATAAATAAACAGAAAATAATAAGTTACAGAGACCCCTTTGCTATGCATCAAGTCATCTCAAAATATGTTGACGGTAGAATATTATGTTTTAATATTGGGAGATCTCCAAAGCATATGATTTTTTTGTTCATAACATGGTATACCATACCAGTCCATACCAGTGTGTATCAGGCAAACTGTACCATATTGGTTTGATATGGAGGGTGTACCGAGTATTTATGCCGAATCGACCCGGCCCAAGCATGCTGACACTGTGCCAAGATGGTACAAGTATGAGGTCCAGTATCAAGATTGCAAGCCCTGGTTCATAATATCCATTTTAGACCTTGTAAATCATATCGACCATTCTAGATTTTCATTTTGCGACCCTCGCGGTGGATTCTGAATCCTCCCTTTCCACCCTATATTATCTCTACCATATATGCGTGTCTGCTTGCATGTTTTCCTGTGTGTACTCTTTGAGGACTGTTATCCATAGGAGATAATTTGATGGGCAACCTGAACACAAATTTCAAGAGAGGCTAACTCCTTGACTTTTATGCCTTTATTGTGCTATAATTTACTTTTGGCCCTTCGCATCATATTTTAAACATTACCAATCACCAAATGTCAATTTCTAAAGATACGAAGATTTGGTAGTTCAGAAAATTTTCACTGCGATAATGCAACATACTGTGGCATGCAGTTTAGAAAGAAAGCCAAAAGAGAATCTTTCCAGAAATCTCACTGATTGCATCATCAGTAATGCCAGCAAGAGGCAGCTCGAAGCAGCTACTCAATTATGACAGTGCTTTGTTTGTTGTTTCATAGCATCATAGTAAGGTAAGGATCCACAGAAGGGAGTGTCCAGGAGGTGCAATTCTACCCCCAAAATTCTGGTTTCAAATATTGATTAGCTTCATCATGATTATTTGCCCCATCTTCTGTCTTCCTGAAAATTTGGTCTTTACCATATGCAATTGAGGTTAAAAATCCAGATGAGATCACCCAGCTATAGTAGTGGGTTTATTTTCATGGACATTGTATAAAATAGAATAAAAATCTCTTAAACTAATCCTAATCCTAACCTTCCACATCAACAACAGCTGTAATCAACAAACAAATTACTCCCTATGACCTTCTAATAACATAACTTCATTTCTCCGACTTCCTTACTCCCAGGCATCTTTCCAAACATGTTTTTTTGTTCATTAAAACTTCAGATCTAATAGAAATTCAACAGAAGAAAGAAGAGGAAGAAAAGAGAGGAAGGAGATGACGTACAAAGGGAACTAATGTGAATAAGAAAAGAAAGAAGAGCTCCCTAAAATAGAAAGAGGAAAAGGAAGATGAAGAGAAACGCCTTTCTCCACAGCCTAGGTACACATATGAATTTTCACTCTTTCATTATTTTTCTTTACTATCTACATTTTCTCTTTCTCTTGAGATAATTTCAGAGATATAAGTTTTTGCTTTTCTTACTTTTGAAGAGTATTCCAAACAACTGAAATTAAAAACAGCCAATAAAAAGTATTCACACCAGGTATTTCTTACAAGGACGTTTTTCATTGTACCTTGTGCTTCTATATCATTTCTATATATTTAAAATCCTAGATGACAGCTGGGTTAGTGCAATGATCAATGCATATCCATGATACTAGAAGAGGAAAATATTGTCCAAGAAGGGCCATGTGGATTCTGAAGTTTCAAGGAGAGATTTTCAGAAAATACAAGGTATAAATATTTAATTGAGACATAACACCCAACCTCAGATATTTATGCAGTGTTATTTAACACCAGGGTCGGCGGAACCGTTCCGAACCGGGCGATTCCGGCCATCCCAAATCGTACCAATGACTCACTGATACGGTTCCGGCAACAAAAACGGAATCCGTTGCCGGAGCCGGAAAAGGAGAAGAAAAGAGAAAGCTAACAGGAGGGAGGGAGAAAGAAAAGGCGAGACGCCGGCCTCTGCTGCAGAAAACAAGGCTGTGGCCGCTGACCCTGTTTCGAACAAAATAGGGTCCGGTCGCTGCCTTAAAAAAATTCGCGATTTTTAAGTAAAATCAGCAAGAGATTTGCCGACTTTACTTAAAAAACACGAAATTTTTCAAAGCAGCGGTCGCGGCCTCGCTTCCCATGGCCAAGGCCGGCCTCCAAAGGCCTCCTCCGCCGACGTCCGCCACCCTCCTCCGGCCCTCCCTCTCCCGTTCGATCTCTTTCTCTTTTCCTCTCTCTCACAGTCCCTCTCTCGATACAAGCCCGGCACAACCTATACCGAGTCATCCCGCCGGAGAACCGGTACGGTGCCCGGTATCGGTTTCTCCGACCTTGTTTAACACTCTAATTTGCTAATGTCCCTACGCCCTTACTGTAAAAGTTAACAAAAATTTATTTTAATAATTAATTATTCTTTTGAGAAAATTGTAAGAGTAAACTATTGTAAACTTTCTCCCTCCAGTTATGCTTATAATTCCCTTCTTAATTCTTAAGATATAACAGCCATTAGTGTTATATGTTGTATATGCATTGTATTTTTGCTTTGAAAAGCAATATATTTTCCTATTAATAAATATATCGTTGTTATTTCCGCCTACCAACCCCCTCACATAAATTTCCGGCCCCGCCACTTATCATATTAGTGCAAGAAAGTGGCAGTATCACGGTCATCAACTACAAATGTGCCTTCGTTTACTATTTTTCCCTCGTACTACATTCAATATCCTTTACAATCTGCAACACTATTTTGCTGTACTGCTTCAAGCCCACCAACCAAAATTTTTTTGTCTCTTAACTTTTCCTCCCTGACAATAATCATTTGCAAACAAGCGGGGAAAATTTGGCCAATAATCAAGCAATGCCATAATATGATTATAACTTCCCCATTCTTCAACTGTTTATTTTTTTCACCATCAAATGTTCGGGACCCTTTTCCAGATTAGTTAGGTTGCAAAGCTAAATAGGTGAAAATTTATGCATGCATAGAAAGAGAGGTGGAAGGCATTCTACTTCAATCCAATGATTCAAGTCATTGCACATTCCAAACTCTCTTATCTGTGTAAATCCCTCTCATTGTTGGAAAGGCTGAGAAGAATAGAAGTGGAGAGAGGAAGTAGGGAGGATCACGGCTCATGACTCATGAAGTCCACTGATCAGTGAACCATGGTTCTCAGATACCAAAAAACACCTCATTTAAAAGAGTATAGCATCCCTAAATTACTGGAAATGTAGGATCAGCAGACTCCTGAGATCCGGCAACTTTACATTCTTCCTGTCTCCACTCACCTCACTCCTTACAAGCCACATCCACATATCACACATACACAGAATTTGGAATCCAAACAGTCAGCATTTCTAAGAATACAGGAGAACCAAGTTAGAACTTCAAAAATAACCAAACGATGGTTCTGGGTTTCATACATGATCAACATGGAAAAAACTTCCTCAAAGCGGGAAAAATAAAATAATTAGTCCAGGCATTTATTCTTCCACACTTTGCCATAGACTGAAAAGCACATTCTAAAGTTTCCAATTCACTATGTTAAACAAATACAACACAATTCTGTCAGCAAAGATGGGAAAGACGCACCATTTTCAGTTTTCCACTCGATTAAGAAATTTAGAAGCTTCAAAATAGAGAGTTGTTCATGTTCAAACTCCACCTGCGTAAGGATAATAGAAATTGAGACAGTACCCATCACAAACTCGGGCAAATAGTGTAAGCCAATCTCTTTCTGTGACACCAACAAACGCTTTGACAACTCGAGAATAATCTCAGTTTTTCCCTGAAGTTTATGCTGACCGGTACATAGTGAAAGGAGAGTCTCCAATAGTTCAACAGTGCATGCTTGGGCATCCGTTGCTACCTACAGGAATGATAAGGTCAACATAAACAAAAACTCCTAATCCAAAAAATGATATCTTATTCTGAGAGCATGTCAATATTTTACAGACAGAAAATAGCACAAAAAAAATTGTACACAAATTACCAACTTCTTGTGCAAAAACGTCATATTATAAGATCAGCTAACATATGATAATAGTGCATGCTTTCCTGTTTTATAGAACTTCAACTCTGTAGCTTCCTTATAAACGTGGTTAGAATTTCAAAAGGTCAAATATAACATGTTTATCATGTTACTATAAATTCCAAAATGTCTTACTACAACCATAAAAGATTAAGTCCTGGAACAAAGTATGTAAGCCTCTTAATAATAGGCCAATAACAGACACTAAGATAAGCTCTCTCTCTTTCTCTCCATTATAATTTATTTTTGAAATGTAATATATATATGTAGACCAAAGAATAATATAAATTTTACATCGTTCCATACATGACCTGCGTGCTGCTACCAATGAATATATGAATACCATAAAGTACTTATGAAAACTTAAATTCTAAACACAATACGGTAACAGATTCCATAAAATTGAACATTCTTTATTCTAACCCAAGGTCTGCCAAATCGATCTGAACTGCCCAATTTAGGATGTAATGACCCAAACCGGTGGGGAGCTAGGTCGATAAGGCCTTTCAGGCCAATAAGTGGCCCGTACCACACTCACAACCAGCCAACACCCAATAGCAGGAGCAACCACTAATGTCAAAGGGAGCTGATAGTGATCGCAAGACTATTCCAAGACATCTACCTAGAGATATAACAAGGAGATACTGAGGAGAGATTACTAGACACCCTATCCAGAGAATACGCTCTCGCATCGCTTTTTTTGTAGAAAGCTCGACCAGCGAGAAAAAGTGTTTGGCCCAAGCCAAAAAGAGGTTGATCCACTTCATTCGCTTGGCGAATGATCTTCGCTTCGCGGGAACAACAAAAACCACCATCTCGCTCTTTCCTTTCTTCGGTGCTACCTTTTTCTTTCCAAGGGATGGGGTTGGGGTGTATAAAAACCTATTTTTTGAATCCCTTATCTTTGATACTACCCTTAGGACTCTATAAAGTAATTTAACAGCAGATAGACACAAGTTATGACAACCCTCACACGAGAGCCAAAAAGAAGGCTTTCATTAAGATAATTCGCCCATACAATAGAAGGCTTTCATTAAGATAATTCGCCCATACAATAGAACAAGGAGAGCAATCAACGCTATGGCTACTTTAGGACAATTCCCGCCTTAGGATCCCTACTGTGACAACAGCTACTACACATCCCAAATCAGAAAATGCGAGGTTTCATCAACCTGAAGCCGCTAAAGCACTCCGAACGGCCTTTGATCGCCTTCCCGCATTATGGACTATTCTAGCTGAGAGCTCTGGTTGAACAGACACTGCTGGACTGATGACCCTTCCGTGCGCTTGCTTCCCTCTTCCGAGGGTGAAGATCGACGGTCTGGTCGAACACAACTATCTCGCTCTGCTCTATTGATCGAGACCAGCTTCAGCCACTATTGCTAGGACGGGCTTACTTAGACTGAGAACAGAGATTCTTTTCTCTGCTATGCTACTTTCCTCTTTCTTCCCTGAGGGCATTCCTTTCCTTCCAATAGAGCCAAACGGTCTTGCCATCGGGTATGCACTTCTAAATTAAGCAATTGATGCCCTGATCCCGGAATAAGAGAACTTTCTCTTCCAGGTATTCACTCATCCCCTCTCAGTGGCAAGAGTGAGTAGATAGCAGAAGTTCTTCAGGGTGGTGGACCTAGTTGAACCACCCAGCAGAAATAGATAGGTAGGGGCAGCCAGGAAAGAAAGCAGTTACTCAGAATAGCAAGAAAGGAAAAGGAAAAAAAAAGCTGCAGATCCATGTGTTGACCTTGTGTTGACCTAAGCTTATACTCTCAAAACCTTAAGGCAATGGTTATGCACAAGAAAATCCCATACCTTCTACCAAAAAAAAGGGAGTTTTCAGCAGTTTCAAATGAATTAACTTGATAACATTGGAGCTTAATTGGAAAAGAACTTTCATGATTCATTTAAGAGTTCCACAAGGATTGCTTTAGTAGGGAAAATTCTTTCATAGGAATGCATTTGGAGAGTTAGGATCTTAGGGAAGGTCAACTAAAACTAAAAGGTTCAAAGGTTATAAATACTACCCAGCCTCATATAATGAGTAGATGACCTCGAGTTTGTTAATGCAACCCACAGATTCAAGGGTTCCAAGATCACTTGGAGGGGTGGCAATGGAACTTGTTATCGATGACAGGCAAAATTGTTATAATCAGATCAGTTTTGAGTGGTACTTTCCTGGCTTTATAGTAGCTAAAGTTTCTTTACTCTTCCTAAGAGTGCTTTCTCACGAGCGAAAGCCACTCAGTTGCTTGCTAAATCGAAGAGAGCAGAAGGCACCTCGCCTAACATTATAGGAGAAGGGGCTTGTGAACCAGAAATGAATTAACAAATATGAAGCAAGACCTACTTTATTCGGAGTTGTATTGGCCTGGGTGCCCTTTCACCCTAGGCCCTTTTTTCTGCTATGGGGTCTGACAAGTCTTGGCTCATCATTGCCCTCTCCAAGGCTCTCCCGTCTAATTAGTGCCTCCTCCGAGCGATCATCTCTCGTCGTCCTTCCGGCTCGCATCTTTTCTTCTTTCATCGCGAATGGTAGTACTCCTTCAGGTCTTGGCCTTGGTTGCACTTGTCCATATCGCGCATATGTCTGAATGATAAACCAGTGGCATCTGACGACCGATCACGTGCAACTCTTGCCTGGGCCAGCAACTTTTTCAATACTTGATCCCCAATTAATAGTTCAAGTCACACACTCCCATAATCCATCCTCTCTTCGAAAAATCCACTTCAACTCTTCCAGCATATATTATGGGCAATACTTTCTTACCTAGAGGAGTTATTAACAGAGTTGAACAGATGGTGCAAAACTTCCTATAGAGCTCAAACAGATCAGTCCGAAAGAATTCACCTCCTAGCTTGGGATGCAATATGTCAATCATGCTGTGAAACTACTTTTAGAGCCTCAAAAGTTTTAGAGTATGTTGATGAGAGCCAAGTATGGGGAAGATGATTTGACCAGCATAGGTAACCAATAGTGCAACTGCTCTTTTATTTGGAAGTCGGTATGTTCTTTTGCTCCCATGCTTGCCTTCACATTCAGATGGATGGTCGCGGATGGACGGACTATCAATGTAGTGAACGACCCTTGGATCTCTATAGTTCCGTTGGCGCGCTATCCATACACTATCGACTATGAGGCCCTAGATAACAAAACGGTATGTGATTTGATGGCTACTGGAATAAGAACAAGGAACAAAGGACTTATCAAACAATGCTTTGGAGGTGAGCTTTCATAGCAATTCCTTCTTTTTTTTGGGGGGGGGGGGGGGGGGGGGGAGGGAGGATTGAGGACAGAGTCAGTGAGCTTTACGACACTCTCAAAGGCTCTCCAAGGCACCAAAGGGATGCAAGATGGGTCTGGAAGGTAGGGCTTCATCCGAGAGTGGCACTTTTTCTCTAGAAGCTGGCTTGGGATAGATTACCATATAGAAGGATTCTACACCACCGAGATATTCTTATGTCCTCTACTTTCATAGAATCCGTTGACCATGTACTATTTGAGTGCCCCATAGATTTACAAATTTGGATACAATTCTTCAGTTAATTGACCCTAACTATCCATCCTTGGAATTTAGATGCTTTCTTCCAAATCATTAAGAGGGGCAGTCTTAGATTCATTAATGATCAGAAGTCTGTTTACTGGAGTTGTACTGCATATTACAATTAGTTGGCTAGAAATAAAAGAATTTGAAAATGTAAGTGAATGCCCTCTTGTTAATGTATTGAGAGCCTTTCATCACGCCCCAGACTTCATGTAGGCTAGATCACTAGAGAGATTTTTGGGTGTTAGAAAAATCTGGGTTCTACACTTGCAAGTTCTGCATCCCATGTTGTTTACTTCACTTGGTAACCCACTTCGATGGTGGTGTGAAGAACAGGGTCAGGTTGGTGGAGCGGGGTTTGTCATTCAGGATTCCAGATCAACATTTGTGGCAGGAGGTGGCTCGTCCCTGTTTGATACAAAAGTCCCACTGGCCAAAATAAGGGCTATATGGGAAGGTCTGGTATATGTCATCACTATTTTATAGGCGGACCACATCATTTTAGAGGGAGACTCTAGGATAGTTATATCCTGGATCACTATAGAGTTGCAAGTTCAAATATCTGATCATCCACTGATAGTGGATATTTGAAGACTCAAATCGAGCATCACTTCATGTATTGTGAGGCATATTTTCTGGGAGGCCAACAAAGCGGCTAATTGGGTGGCTTCCTATGCGGTAGAGTATACTGGCATGGAGCTATGGAAAACCTCTTATGCTTTGTCGGGACATCTTTGGGACATTCTAGTGACTGACGCGACTGCATGTATTTACTCGAGTTTTGTAAGGCAGCCGATACAATAAAAAAAAGGTTATAAATAGGGACTATCTAGAGGAAGGATGGAAAGATTAGGTGATCATGATGGAGACGTGGAAGAAAATTATTGATGTTAGAGTTTTTTGAATCTAAGTGCATTAAGACAACTTCCCTCTATGAGGATTCAATAAAGGGTGCAAGAACATGTCAAAGTTAAATTGCAACTAGATCAAAGGTGTGCTGAGATGACAAAGGATTATTTAGCTTGACCTAGATTTGTTGTTAACAACCCTTATGAAATGTATAATTTGGAGATAGAAAGGAAAAAAAGAAAGGAGAGAAAGAATGAAAAAAGGAAGCCTATTATCTTCTTTTTATGGTGGAATGGTATTTAGACACAATGCATGTTTTTTCCACCCCTTAAATTTTTCATTACAATCATCAAATCTGATGGCTTTCCATTCAACTTCTCTTGCAATGCACCATTACTTTCATAATATGATTCTTTAGATTGTTTAGTTTTCCTAATCTCTATGTTCCTTAGTTTTGAATTCATTGTTATCCAGCTTACAAAGAATTATTGCACTGTCCTGTGAGCCTTCTTGCTTAGTTGGAGTTATCAAATAAGAACTGATCGGGAGTAGCATTTTGTTTAGAGGGCTTTATCATATTTCTTGGAGCTTTTTGTACCCACTATTGTTATGGCCACAAAAAATAAATCATTTGTCTAGTAGCATACTCACTTCCTATTCCTTCAAGTAAAAGGATCAACTTTTTACCATGTGTCCTAATGAAGTCTTAAAAATGAATGAAATGTGTACTATAGTCCTACTTGAAAGTTTACATGTCTCTATTATCACAATCTATTCTCCTTCATTGACTATATAAATACCCCATATAGACCCCTACATAAATGTGGCTAGCATTCCTTAGCCGCCCGTTTGTAATGTGTACAACGGACATCCAAGTAATTAGCAATTATGAATCAATGTTTGATGAAAATCCCTCATATCACCAACTTTAAAATGTTATATTGATTGAGGTCCCTTCTAAGACCCAACTCTACAATTTTCTAACCCTAGGATTCTGCATCAAATTGATCCAGAACTAACTTACAAAAATCCAAGACTAACTCTCCCATTGAAAGGATTAGGATGTTTCGGATATGGTATAATCCACATAAGAAGGATATAATTGTCAGTTCTTGTAAAGGCATCATATATCATGCCTATAAGTGCGATGTAGCAAATAGGTAACTAAGATGCATATAAGCATGCAACAAAGTCCAAGGCCTATACAAATATAGTAAAATTTGTAATTTGTTAAAACACCTGAAAAATAAGAATGAAAGATCCTTCTACATAGAAATTGTGAGAAGGCTCTAAAAGGCTTAGCTTATGTTTATGAAGATTTAGCTCTCTTGTTTTCCAGAAATACAAAGAATATGAGATAAGGCTTGTTGTAATGGTTATGGTTAGTTATCATCAAAGATATCTTCAATGTTCTAACAACAGTTCTCATTTAATAGATGTTCATGTTTCATTAGCATGCATCATGACTGTTCAAGATTACATAGTCTAGAATATATACTTTTAAAATAAACTACCTTCCAGCAACTAGTCAATTTCTACGCCTAGGCAGACTTTCTTTACTTTTGAATGTTTAAAAAAAAAAAAAAAAAATCTCATCTATAAAAAGGGTGAAGAGGAGATGAAAATACAGGCAATCGAGAATCTGTCACCAACTTTTTTCTCAAAAAAGTAGAGGAAATAAAGAAACAAGTGTCTGAATTGGTCAACATCTAATCACAAGACAACATCAAACATGTCATCTCATAAATCATGAATGAAGGATAAGCTTCTTAGCTAGGAGACCTTTTTTTATTATAAAATGATGGCTCACTTTTTACATGCTTAGCACTCTCATGCCGAAATATATTTAAAAACTACATATCACATTAAGGTTTTATTATTGTCTGCCTAGAGACATTGCAAAGTACACTTTGTTTACCAGAACAAATAGAACTTCAGTTTTAGAGATTTCCACGAGAATAACAAATGTTTTGAGGAATGCTATTGACAAATCTCTAAACGTTGTGCCTTTCAAGAGTGAAACTTACAAATTTTTGGTGCATATGACAAATTGTTTCACCACCTCTTGAAATGCACAATCAGAAAAAATGGCTCTAAATTAAAACTAAAGACCAACTTACTTTGAAAAATATTGCAAACGAAATTCATAAAAAAAGAAAAAAGAAATAAGGACTAATGGTTATGTTTTACCCTTTCTAGACTTCAACTCAAATTACTTTGTTAGGTTATAGCACTTGCATATTTCTACTTAGCCCCGCATCAGTTATAGTTGTGCATTGACACTTGTAAAAGTTCCACCACATCTTGGATTCTTATAGACAAGGATATTCAAGGAACCTTGTAAACTAACACCTTGTATGACACAAAGTGGGGGAGAGGAAAGAAGACAAGCAAAACAAAAGAAGTAAAGAAAAGGAAGAAAAGTGAACCTCAAATGCAAGAGAAGAGAAGAGAAAGAAAAGGGGAGTTTCTCTTTTCTCGGAATCTCTCCACTTATAGAGATATTAAAAAGGATAACTCAGAGACAAACCTCTTCTCCATTTCTCCTCTCATCTCTACTCGCTTTATTATCCAAAAGGCAGAGATCGATCCTCTCCTCTTTTCTCTACATACTCTCTCATCCCTTTCTCTTCTCTTTTCTCCAAATGTCACAATCCAAACAGACGGTAAATCTCAAAAGAAATTATTAACTTTCATATATATCAATGTCTTCCTTCAAAACCACTAGATTCTTTCAGAAGATTATAGGGATACGACTATAACAAGAACTTAAACATTTATCCCGTATGAGCCAAATAAAAGCCAACATGGTGACATTACACAAAACTTTGATGAGTGCTTCTTAGGATTTGGACAGAAAGATATGCTACAACGCCAGAAAATATACATGTCCATAATGAGAAAGTAATTAGGTGCTTGTTAGAAACAAAGACCTGACTAACTACAGGGTGCACAGAAAATACCATTTTAGTAGAAATTATTTTCTTCAAGAGCACCATGAATGCATCCACCAAATACTCAGCACAAGCAATGAGGTACTTAAAATCCTGCACAAGTTTTTTGAACATAGGAAGGCATAATAAGAGCCTCAGTGAAGTTATTTTTCAATTTGTCAGTGTAAATTTTTCGGGAGTATACAACAGAAAACAGAAAAAAGCTAGTGTGGTGGCACCATACTAATAGTTCCATAAAGTATCTAAAGGAAGCCCTCTCAAAACACAACATAAACTTGAAGATAACAATCTCAATTCTTTACACACCAATATCCTTGCAGATAATCTTCTGCCTGCAGGTCAACTTGTTTTAAACCATAACCAATAATTGACATATGAACTTGCCAGTAAAAGATTTTATTAAAACCATGATGTCAAATGTAGGAGTCTCCTACATGATCATGCACTAGCACAATTAGAATATGAATACAAGAATGAAAACCGTACCTCTTCATTACTGCAGGGGAAGTATTTTAGGCATCCTGTGAGAAGCTTCATAATGCAAGCAGCTTCAGACAGAAACGAGCAAGACAATGATGCGATCGACGATATCAAATCCCTCGCAAAAGATGAGGATTGTTTTCGTAGAACAGAGTATGTGAGAAATGGCCTCAAGAACCTCGAGACGTCCTCCATCCCAACGGACTTATTCTGTGCGATGAACAACATAACTTGCTGTATGAGCTCTGCCTGCACCTCTGCCTGACATGAAAGAACCTGCCAGACAAGACAAAACAACAAAATAAAATTGGCAACATCCAGAATATGGAATACTTCAACAGAATTTAGATCATATGCTGCCTAGAAGATAATCAATCCACTGAACGGTAAAAATCAATGCATAAGTAGCTGCAGCTCAGAGTGAGACCATGTGCCAAAAAAAAGGGAATATCAAATACAAAAACAGCACATGGAATAGATGATCGTAGATGCAATATCAGATTCCAACCATCCAAAGATCACCGACGGATCAAATGATGCCAAGAACCTTGAAAAAGTTCTAAGAAAAATGGAAAAGCAGAAGATTGGGATCATGCGCCCGAGATTCTTGAATTTGCAGCCAAGAATCGGAAGCTTAAAATCCGGAAAGCCAAGAAGACAAGGGTATCAAGAAAACAGACAATCAAGAACAATTATTAGACCATCAAGAAATGAGGAGAGAGAGAACCTTGACGAAGGGATGGAGCTCGACGGGATCGAAGCGGCGGCCCCACGAGGGATCGCTCTTGAACGCGAAGCGGACCAAGAAGCCGATCCCCTTGATGAAGACGGTGGCGAACCGTGGATCGCAGCCTTCGAGGCCGGACTGGAGCTCGACGAGGCCGGCGGAGGCAGTGAGGTGGCCGTCGCGGACGAGGAGGCAAAGCTCCCGGACGGCCTGGTCGGCGACGGCGGCGGAAGGGGAGTGGAGGCAGTGGGAGAGGGCATGGTGGCCAGGCCCGGAGTCCAGGCCGAGGGGAGTAGGGGCCGCGCGAAGCTTCTGGAAGATGGAGACAACCGCCAGGCGCTGGAAGGAGGGCTGCGGGACACGGGTTTTCTCGAGAAGAGGAGCGTAATAGGACTCCATTCCCGCTCTCCCGCTCGCTCTCTCGCCTCGGGAGGTAGACGTGGGGCTTGCTTTTAAAGCGACTCAGGAGTAGGGCTGGAAGTGGGCTCGGGCCGACCCGAAGCCCATCGGGTCGGGCCGCCTGCGGGCCGGGCTATGGGCTAGACCCAATAAATGTTGGACCAGGTTCGGGCTGTAAACTTAAGCTCAATTTTATTTCGGGCTGGGCTCGGGTTTCCCATTGGCCCGGCCCGGGCCCGGACCAAGCCCGAGCCCAATGCCAGCCCGAACCAAGCCCAAAATCACGGGCTCACGGCCCGAATTGCATTTGGGTAACCCGAGCGGGGGAGGCCGTCGAATTATCAGGGTTGGCCATTTGGGGATTTTATCAGGGTTGCGGGTTGCCGTCTTGCCGAATCGCGATTTGCAGAGGGCCAGAGCTCGTCGACCGTCGTCGTCGTCGTCTAGGGTCCGGTGGAGGCATCGTCGGCTCGTCGGTGGCGGCTCGTCGAATGCAGAGGCGAGACGAGAGCGGGGGAGGCTCGTCGGCGGCTCGTCGAGTGCTAGGGTTTCTCCGCTCGTCGTCGTCGGCTCTCAGGTTAGGGTCCCTCTGATTTTGATGTTTTCCAGTGTTGATTTTGGTGAGCTAATAGCTCAGTTGTCTATATATTCTTCTCAAGTAAGTTCATACTGTGCAAAAAAACAGCTATTTCATCAAATAAAACCCCAGCTGAATTCATTGGCTTATTTGGTACCATAGAGTAAGGCATAACGATTTAACTCTAATAGAAATGATGCTTTGCAAGGTAAGACTTGCTTCGAAGCAAAGTTTCAACCTTGGGGTCTTCCAGTTATGACAGACCCATGGACTACGAGTGAGCTATTAATTTCAGAACCGAGTCCTGCACTGCATACTTCTGGGATGGAATGGCGTCTGGGTATTGGGTGGGATGACAAAAATGTAGTAGACTAGTAGTGAATAGCTAGAAGTGGCATCGGTTGACAAAATTGCTTGAGGTTGTTTTTTTCTAAATATATGTAATATTGTGCATTTGATAAATGCTGTATATAAAAGGATTTTTTTTTTCACTTCACAGTCTACCAACATGAAATTCATTATGTCCCACAATAGTTTTGATGGTCGAAGGGGTAATATCAGTTTTGAATTCTTGAAATGGCCTTTACGGGTCAAAGCACATGGCACCAAGGCTTGCTGAATCTAATATATCTCCAACTTTGTCAATAACAAGAGTTTTAAATTTTCGTACATATCTGATGCTATAGGTTAAATTTGTCATATTTATTTTGTTATTTGGGCAGATTATTTTTACTAATGTCTCATTCTAAAGTGGGTGAAAATGAGACTGTTGAAGATTTAAGGAATGAGGATGATAGAAATGAAGATACTGCTGAAAATGTTTGTGACAATTCTTTTAGAAAAAGATCTTGGGTATGGAATCACTTTATCGAGGAAAAAAATTCTGAAGGGTCAATAGCTAAGTGCAAATATTGTAAAAAAGTTTTAAGTGGGAGCACTAAAGGAGGAACAAGTCATCTAAAACGCCATCTTGAAAATGTTTGCAAGAAGTATTAAAAGAATCTGACTAATCAGTTGCTCTTACTATCAAGTTCAAAAGATCCGATAAAGTGTTTCAAATTCAATCAAGAAGAGAGTAGAAAAATCCTTGCAAAATTTATTATATATGCTGAGCTTCCATTTCGTATTGTTGAGCACACTGTTTTTCTGGATTTTATAAGATCTCTTCAGCCATTATTCAAAATTATGGGTCGTAAGACTGTAAAACATGATTGTATGGCTTTGTATCAAGAAGAGAGGAAAAAATTGCATGATGTATTCAAGAACCTAAGTTCTCGGGTTAGTTTCACTACTGATATTTGGACATCAAATCAGAAAATTGGTTACATTTCTTTCACAGCACATTATATTGATTCTGATTTTACTCTGCATAAGAAGATTATTAGTTTCAAGAAACTTCCATACCCTCACACCAGCTTTGCAATTGAAGATGCTGTAAAAAAATGTCTTGTTGAATGGGAATTAGATTGTAAAATATGTGCTATTACTTTGGATAATTGCAGCACAAATGATGCTGTAATGAGAAGGCTCCAAGATCACTTTTGTTATTCAATGTTGTTTAGTGGGGAGTACAGTCATATTAGATGTTGTGCACATATATTAAATATTATGGTTCAGGATGGAATGAAAATCATTCATGAAGCTATTGAATGTATAAGAGAAATTGTTAGATATGTCTCTACATCCCCATCTCGAATGCAAGCATTTAATGAAATTCTACAGCATATGAAACTTCCTGCTAGAAAAGGACTCACTTTGGATGTTCCTACAAGATGGAATTCTACTTATGAAATGTTGCATGATGCACTTGGTTATAAAGATGCTCTTATTAGATATGCAACTGAGCATTCATGTGTATGCCCCACCAATGATGAATGGAAAAAGGCTTCTATAATTCTTAAATTTTTAGAAGCCTTTCTTGATGTCACTAAAGTATTTTCTGGTTGTAAGTATCCCACATCCAATTTATACCTAAAAGAAGTTTGGGAAATTAGGGCTTTGTTGATGGATGAAAGTATCGATACTGATGAAACAGTGAAGCAATTAACAAATGAGATGCTAAAGAAGTTTAACAAATATTGGTCTCAGTGCAATAATTTGTTGGTAATTGCTTTTATTTTGGATCCCAGATCAAAGTTGATATTTGTAGAGTTTTGTTATCAAAAGGCATTTGAGTTGGAGGAGTGCGAGAAAAAGATTGATGATATTCGTGCTTGTCTTTTTAAATTGTATAATGAGTATGTAGATGCAACAAGAATGCATCCCTCTATGAGTTCAAGTGAGCGAACATCTAATTTTGGTGGACAAGGTGATATAAGTTCAGTTTCTTCCACACAAAAAAAATTGGTATGGATTTTGCTCAATTTAGAAGTCAGAGTTCTTCAAAACGCCCTAAGAGATCCGAGTTGGATAGTTATTTGGATGATGATGTGCTTCTTGATTTGGAGAATAAGGAGTTTGACATCTTGGCTTGGTGGAAGAGCAATGCAGCAGTCTATCCTATACTATCAAGAATGGCTCAAGATGTTCTAGCTATTCCAGTCTCCACTGTTTCATCTGAGTTAGCATTCAGCACTGGTGGTAGAGTTGTGGATCAGTATCGAAGCTCTTTGAGCCTTTCTACCGTAGAAGCCTTAGTGTGTACCCAAGATTGGCTTCGTGAACAATATGATGAAGGTATATAAATCTTTTAAATTTATCTAATATTTTTTATTTGCTTATTATACTTATAATTTAAATATTTATGATTGATTTGTGTGTTAACAGTTGCAAATTGCTCGAGTTCTGTAACGTTGAATGTAGATGACGACACCCTGGACTCCTGGAGTGGGCAATTTGGGAGAACTGAATGACGATACCCTCATCAGATCTAGTTCATACCTAAAGTATCAAGTATCAAGTATGTTTGTTGATGGAGTATTTTTATGTGGATCATGATTATTTGTTGCAAAATTTTATGAGAGTTGTATGTTTTTGAACTGCAGGCCTGAAGCTGACTTCAGGGGGTTTCTCTATTACATGGATATGATGAATATATTATTGTGCAGGGAACAACGACTTCAGGCCGATGATTTTTTTTATCCTCCTGTTTTTGATGTAATCCTTTTGTTTGGTTTCAGTTGTATCGTTGCAGTTGGTTGCATGGAATGAATTTTTTTGCAAGTTATCTTCAAACCATCAGATGCTATTTTGTTAATGATCTGTCTGATTGCCTACTTGGTCCATCTCATATTTGATTTAAGGCCCTGTTTGGGGGAGCTGTTCACAGTAGAGCTATTAGAAGTAGAGCTGTTGGAAGTAGAGCTATCTGAAGTAGAGCTGTTATAAAAAGCTGTTTGCTGTTTGGTAACTACATTCGTAAAGTGCTGTGGTACTTTGTTTTGTGTTTGGTAAACAAACTGAGAAAGTACTTTTGTATGACAAAATTACCATAAAGGACATTGCATAGTATTATACAACAGAACATAATAAAACATAACATAAATTAATACATAAATATACGATATAGTATAATATTATTGTAATATAAAATAATATTATGTTGATATAGCATAATAGTAATATAATTATTAGAGTAAATTAATATTTGGTAATATAACATAATATTAAATTATTTAACATAACATATTAATGTATTATGATATAATGTAATATATATTATATTTATAGTATAATACAATAATAAAAGTATAAAATATTATAATTATTAGTATAAATTAATTTCTCATAATATAACATAATATTAAATTATTTAAAATAACATATTAATGTATTATAATGTAATGTAATATATTACAATATTTATAGTATAATACAATAATAAAGGTATAAAATATTATAATTATTATTATAAATTAATTTTCCATAATATAACATAATATTAAATTATTTAAAATAACATATTAATGTATTATAATGTAATGTAATATAATATAAAATTTATAGTATAATACAATAATAAAGTTATAAAATATTATAATTATTAGTATAAATTAATTTTCCATAATATAACATAATATTAAATTATTTAACATAACATATTAATGTATTATGATATAATATAATATGATATTATATTTATAGTATAATACAAAAATAAAGGTACAAAATATTATAATTATTAGTATAAATTAATTTTCCATAATATAACATAATATTAAATTATTTAATATAACATATTAATATATTATGATATTATATTTATAGTATAACACAAAAATAAAGGTATAAAATATTATAATTATTAGTATAAAATAATTTTTCAAAATTTTTCATAAAATAATTTTCCGCGGTCCAGGGGCTCTTCTTCGTGGTCCATGCTCGAGGAGGACCTTAGCGTGGGCCGCGAGGTTGATGATAAAAAAAAAACAATAGATTGATTTTGGAAGGTATGGAAAATGATTAAAATTTTTTTCTTCTAAAATGTGGTTCAAGAGATACATACAAAAATTAAAAAGAAAAATACCTTTTCTTATGGAAGGGAGTTTGACGGCTAGGGTTCTTGGCTCCAGCAGATTTTTAGGTTTATAAAGGGACAAACTATGTAATTATGTTATTTTAATATGGGCATTTTTGTCAAAAATACAGCTTTCCGAAAAAGCTGAAATAGCTTCCTCCCAAAAGCTCCAAATTGGAGCTTCCTTCCAAAAGCTGTTTTCAGCTTCCCGCAAAAGCTGAAACAGCTTTTTGAAAAATTTACCAAACATAGTTTTTCATCTAAAAGTACTTTTGGAGGGCCAGAAAGTGCTTTCTGGCCTTCCAAAAGCTCCCCCAAACAGGGCCTAAGTTGAGTAGGTTGTTTGCTTGTCGACATTTTTGCTTGTATGTTTTCATGTACTTGTATTTGCACATACACCTCTGTGAAATTGTCCTCTGTGCAGCCGTGCAGGTAATCTGTCATTTGAGCGTATTAACTTTACCTCAGCAATGCAATCCAAAGGTACGGGCTCCTTACTATAATACTACTACACATTTGTCGAAGCATGTGTATGCACGCCTCCACACATTATTTATGCTTGTGCTGAGATGTACAATGTCTATACTTTCTTGAACCAGAGCACAATAATCATTTTTCTGCTATATAAGAATAGTCTCTAATGCTCTCTCTATTTGGAAGTAATCCCTTTCCTTCTTCTTTTATCAAAATATCTGTCACTTTTAGAGTATGATCATCAGATACCAGCTTTTGAAACATGACGCCAACCTGTAATTCGAATGGAGAAAGCATGTGAGACAAGCATAAATAGGAGGTAACCAATAATCCATGTAAGACAAGCAAAATAGACAATTTGCTTATATATCAACATCTTGAACAGTACACTCTATAGGAAGTCCTCTGAACAATTTGGCATAAGAAATTCCATGCTCTGAGTTTTCCTGGAAAAGTCCTTGGGGCTTTCCAAATTATTTGGCTATTTATTCATCTCAGCCAGCCGACTGTAAGCCAATTTAATGTTATAGTCCCTCTCTAAAAAGCAATAATGGTTTGTTCTTGTTTCTACCATCAAGAAGGATTGTCTCTGTCCCACCCTCAATGTCCTTTGGAGTACCTGAAGTCGCATGTTCTATTACCCCATGGCCCATATTAGCTTTTGAACTCTGGATCGGGCCGGGCTCGTCATCGGGCTGGCCCAAACGGGCTCGGGCCGGGCTCGGGCCGGGCTCGGGCCTCGTTCCTTTAAAATTGTTCGGGCTCCGGCCCGGCCTGAAGTCCGGAAAAAAATTTCGGGCCAGGCTTGGGTAGGGGTTTGGCCCGGCCCGGCCCGGCCCACTTCTAGCCCTACTCAGGAGATGCGGAAATAATTATGCGGAAATAATTATGCGGAACCAATTATGCTTACTGGAATCCGGTGAACTACCACCGTGTTGTACTCTATTGTTATTTGTTTCTGAAGTTACTTTTTTTTTTTCCTTTTATGTTTTATCCTTGAGATTTCGAGCGTGCACCCAGCCCCTACACTTTGCACGTGCACGTGCTCTCTGTTGTTCTGGCTCTCCCTGCTGTGGTCTTTCTTCTTTTTTTTTTGGTTTTGTTTGTTTTTGGTAGAATTGTTGCGGTCTTCTTTGTTGTGGTCTACTTTGTTCTAATCTACGAAACTCACTGACAATCGTCTGTTTCTGTTTTTGTTGTGGATTACCATAAAGCGTAGCTCTTAAAAATGGGTTGTGGATAAAATGTACAAGAGCAGTCGCTAGCAAATTCAATATATTTTTTCAAAAATTTATAGTTTTATGAGTTTATGATTGACAGTCATAGGATTTCAAATGTAAATGAAGCTCTTCAAAAAATTTTAGTTATAGAACATTCAAGTTCTTCGGACAACTTTTACAGAACGCAACCATTGCAGCATTGGTATTGGGCAGTAGGTAAAATATATGGTAATTGCTATCGAGTTTAATCATCCTTATCACTGTTCCATGAATTTATTATTGATGGATATAGGATTTCAAATAAATGAAGCTCTTACTAGAATATGTAGCCTTTCCATCAAAGGTGGAGGAAAAATTTTACAAGAGTAATTACCATCAAGCCTTGTTATGCTCTTGAAAATTCATTGATTGTGACTTTATTAATTGATAACTATAGAATTTCAATTGTAAATGAGGCTATTTAAACATTTCTAAAAAAATAAAACTCTTTAAACAATTGTTGTCTGCTACCATTTGCCAACTTTCTTCATCTTTCAACGTAGTGTCGGGCCGGAATCAGCAATGTCACATAATGTAGGGAGCGTACCATGTTGATTGCTTGGGACCAACAAAAATTATATGGGCGGGCACCATAATATATCACATTGGACAAGACTCTTTTTTTCCCTTGTTTCCTCTTACACCCATCTTAACGAGGAAACACAAAAGTCAAATAAACACAAAAGTCAGATAAAAATACAACTTCTTCTGTTAACGAAATCTATCAATTTCATAACTTAAAAAAGGTTTAAAAAAAAAAAAAAACGTGCCAATAAAGACTATATGCAAAGAAGGACCATCATATCCTCTTTCTTCTTCATCAAATGATATACATTCAATGGCTTCATGATATACACTGTAAACTTCTTTGATGCACACCTGATAGCAACTCAATGCATATTTTTAGATAAATCGATATATAATTTCCTAAATATGATATTTACCGGTACTTAATATATAACTAGTTGATATATACCTAGCAATATAGTCATCCAACATCCTAATATATATTTCTGGATAATTTAATACATAGTTTTTAAAATATGATGCTCGTCAATATATATTACATGATCAAGTAATGCATACTCGTCGGTTTTTTGATACATATTGTAAGTTTTTATAATACATATCCAACAACAACCCAATACTTACTTTTGGGTAAATCAGTATATAGTTTCCAGAACATAGTATTCACCAATACACACTATATGATCAGATGATACACACATAACAAAATAGTCATTCAAGTTCCAATATACACTTTTAGATAAATTGATACACAATTTTTAAAAGAAAGGGATAAAGAAATTAGAGAGGAGAAAAAAGACTTACGAATGAGAGAGACAGCTTGATGAGAAAGAAAAATGATGAAAATGATTTTTTCCTCATTCATGATCTCTCTTCGGTCGTGCAATTTTCTTTTTTTTTTTCGAAGTTAGAAAACTGACAAACTTCATCAGTAGAAATCCTCTAATCTTTATTTGACTTTGGATTTTCTTTAAGATATAGGCAAGAAAACATGTCAAAAAAAAAAAAAAAAAGAGTCCTACCCCATATTTTCTTATATAGTTCTTATATAGTGCCCGCCCAATATGACTTTTGTTGGCTTGGGACTGCTTTGTACCAAATGACCGACGAGGCTCAGTAAGCCCACCAAGGCTCCACTAACAAATAGAACACTATACACGTCATATACAGGAACTATATATATATATATATATAATATTATATAAAAATATTATATATATATATTATTTTACAAGGAACCATAGCCAAACAGAAACACTTTTACATTGTAAATGACAACTTACCTGTCGTTAACAAGGCTAAAGCCCAGCCTAAGAGGGAAAAGAAAGGAGCAAAACGAAAAATCGATCCTCATCAAAATAGGTAAACAAAAAGGAGATGCCTCAGTTAAGGGACGACAGCCGTTCGATGAAAAGTTTGAAGGTCTCGTCCCGATCCAGCATGCTAACCCGCACATATTTCGGCTCCGCTCCGAAGTGCCTACCGCTCCTAGTAAGTATTCCATAGCTCCTTAGAAAGCCCTCGCAGTCACTTATCCCCTCCTTTTCGCACTTCAGCCATGCAAAAGCTACAAACAGTGGAGAAGAAAGAGACGAGAAAAGAACTTTAGATCAAATATGAGCAACTTTAGCATATCTTCTTCCATCAATACTACTAAACAGAGTCCAGCCATAATTATTTACCCGAACTTCAGTTAGATTCCTGTAGTAAAATTGAGTAAAAATCTAAACCTTTATGCTAAAAAAAACAATGAAGATTGATAGCATATTTCCTGGAGAAGGATTCTGATAGCATATTATGCCATCAAAATTAATAATTTATCATTGTATTAAAACATGGCAAGACTAAGATGTGACAGAAATCCAACATACCTAATAGATTCCATCTGGATGTGCCATAAAAGCTAATGAGATATCTCAAAGGCGCCACATTCTTTGGATTATTTTACAGAGGATACCTACCTGTCTTGCAAGGGTACTTTTAACAAAAATGCATACGAAATCATGAACACCGACGGGACCAAAGGAATCAGTGTTTACATTTTTATTTTATTTTATTTTATTTTTGCCTTGTGGGTGCTCATCCCACTTCGAATCCTACCAAGCTTGTCTCCACAACCGGTAGGGAAACAGTTTACTATTCTCGATTTCACGTGGAAGGAAGCAAACTGGTTTATGAGGTATTTATGAGATCCCAAACTAATTCAGCATTCCAAATTTAATCGTTGGAAGATGGAAAAGAAAAAAAGGTACACAACGGCTAAATTTGCATACCAGGGTTGGTTCCGGTCCTCTCTCCAGTAAAGTTGCAGGTGCTAGAGGGAAACTCAGGTAGGCTGAAGATGCCTGAGGCCTTAACAGCTTCCCGCAACTTCTCCCACCGCATGGTCATGAGAGATCGGCCATAGTCAAAGAGCTTGTAAGTGTTCTCGGTGTTAGGGAGCTCATAACCATCTGAGACCACTTTAAGAATCTTTGCCGCTCGGAGCTGCGAGTCCTTGGACACTCCGATAGTATTCAGCTCTATGAACTTTACCATCTTCTTAGCAACATCTTTATCCTTCACTATAGCCCACCTGCTCACCAGAGACCATCCTAACTAGTGAACTTCAACTCATCAGAAACAATGTGAAACAAGCGAGATTTAACTAACGCGGTCCTATGGTAAATAAACCGGGAAGAGGGATAATTAAGTACCCAAGTCGGGTTCCGGCATGGCCGGTGCTTTTTGAGACGGTGAACAGCGTAATATCATGGTCTGCTGCACTGCTGATGGGAGTGTATTGAGGCCAGTAGTAGGCCAAGTCATGGACTGTCTTTCCGGCCTCAGAGTTCAGCACGGCCTCCCTGATTGAGCCATCAGGGTTGTTGGGGGAACAGACCAGCTCAATGTATTTGCCACCCTTGTACGTGTATGCATCCCCAGCCCACCGGAAAAGACCGGACCGAAGGTAGTCTGTCACTGCTGGGTAGGACTGCAATTTAGAAGCAAGACAAGCTTAGTTCACAGGTCGCATTCCCACCTACCAGTTAGTCCATATATATAAAGCAACAGAGCCTCCTAGGCTTACACTGCTTATGATCAAGAAAATAAATCATCAGGAACATTACAAAGATCAACTTGCTTAGATTATGGTGCTCGCTGCGAGCATGTCCATTAGAGTGGTGTCCATCAGACAAGTAGATGGGACGTGCAAATGTAGTAAAAACTGGACGCGCGAAATCGAACTTGGTGTCGTAAACCAAGAACACAAGTAAGTGGAAGGCATCAAGCAAGCACCAGAAACTTTCACGACG
The DNA here is from genome assembly GCF_009389715.1 of Phoenix dactylifera. NCBI lineage: Eukaryota > Viridiplantae > Streptophyta > Magnoliopsida > Arecales > Arecaceae > Phoenix > Phoenix dactylifera. Next base: position 190,808 of record NC_052397.1, on the reverse strand, counting down.
AACAAACTCCCACACCAAGTCAAAAGAAGGGGGGATATTGCCCTATCAGTCAGTCAGTTCCTTAGCCATGCAGTTTGTGGGCATATGATTCATGTCTGGCCGATCAACTCGACCAGGCTCTAGAAATTAAATTCAATTAATTTACTAGAAACAAAGTAAAGCGACACATTATGGTTGCTCTCTAGTAGATATGCATTAGTTAGATGATTCATGTGCGTGAATTGAAATACAAATCACATCACATGTATCCCATAGAACTAGGAAACATGCACGCGGTCGGTCATGTTACCCAGCAACATGCTCGGTACCCATGACATTGGTTTGCTCGACCTTCACAGACATGACTGTCACGACATCAGAAAGTCCACTAAGACATCAAATGCAAACCAAAGTTAAATTGGAAGACATAACATGAGAAACCTCAACTAACTTCAATTAAAAAAGAAGTCCTAACCAATGCTTTTCTACTCTTCAGCACTGCGCGTCACATGCACAGAGAGGGACATAAATGGAAGAGTCAGGGACATAGAGGCAGGCCCAGAAAGATACGGTCCACCATCGTTGTATCTATATCACGTGCTTCCCTAATTTCTTAACGAGGAATGATATGATGGTGACACTGCCCACTAACTAAAGAGGCTGCCATACTTTCCCCTATGTTAAAAAATAGAAAAAGCCGAAGGAGCACAAATGAGTACTTTAGTGGAACACTTGCTGCATGTAAATCCTGTTTAAAGAACACAGCTAGCGCCTACAGTTTTGTTGCTTAATATAATTTTGGTAGAGCTGAGTTTTAAGCACCAAAATATTAAAATTCCAATATATTTCGTTCATGTAATGAGCTCACCGAGTAGTAGGGGACGGCAGAAACAACGTTGATGGGCTCGGAGGTGTTGGAGGGAGATAAAGCATAGAGTGCAGCCTGGAAGAGCTGGGTCGAGCCAGTACCGACGACGATGAAGCGATCCTCGGTCACAGCGTTGCCTATGAGGCTGTGGAGGCGCCGGACCTCGTGGGCAAACTCAGGCTCCAGAAACCAGCATACGTTGGTCACATCTGAGAAGTAGCTCATGGTTTGCCATGCCGGAATCACGATGCTGCCTCGGTCGCCCATCCACATCCAAAATGACTCGAACATGGTCGGATCTCCACTGCATCAGAGTTTACATTAAAGGGCAAAGGTTTGAATTTCAGGACAAAATGCCGTGATGCATTAAAAGTTCAAAAAGAAATCAGGCAACTGAAGAACACAAAAAGATCGGCAAAAAAAAAAAAAAATGCACCAAGAAAAACAAACAAGTAATCACGTAAAAAGAAAATCCTGAACTATTTTGGGGGGTTTGCATTTTTTTTTTTTACTTTAAATTAGTACAACCGGATTACCAAACTTTTAAATTCGTTCAATTCCGATCTGCGATGTCACATAAGACATCATCTTTTTCGGTGCAATCATATTGTCACGGTAGCCAGATATAATACATGAAGGTAAACGAATTTAAAAGTTGGATATCTAAGTTCACTAAAATAAAAATCAGAAAAAAAAATTAAAAATTCACAAATAGTTTAAAATTTTTTGCGTCATTTTTTCAAAAACAAACTGAATACCCTTATCAATACCATAAAAAAGAATTATTGAGAGAATCAGTTGGTTGAGAAAAAACAGCCTCCGTTTGTACAGCTACTGCATCAATTCGAAAAATATAAAATATCATGATTTGAGTAACCACTTGTACAGGCAAAAATATAGATAAGCGAATCAACATGGTAGCTGGTCATTCCATCTTATGAAGTATCGTTTAGCGACTCTTCCATAGTTCTTTTTTTTTTTTTAATTTATTTGTAGGCCGGTGAAATAACTGCCCTCAACCGCCCGGAAGAGCTTCATTAACACCAGCATGGGAGATATCCTAAGTGGTGGGCCCCACCAATAGCCATTGCCGCGGAGGCCTGAATTCGAATCTACGGTCGTGATGGTAACAACGAACAAGAATTTCAACTTCAACCCTCTTCAACCTATCACAAGCACCCGCGAGACATCACACCCATTGGGAGCCACGATCCCGTCACCGTCTCCTCAACCTTCGCCGAGGGGATACGACCAAAACAACGGAAAAAGAAACGAAAAGGAAAGGCGAGAGGGCGGTAACAGCACTCACTGGTCGAGGTTAATGACGGAGTCCTTGGAGACGGGGCGTGTGCCGCTGGTCGCGCTGACGGCGATCTCCTGCCCCGCCGCCATATCTTCCTTATCCTGCCCCATCGCCGGCGCCGCCACGGCCACCTTCGTCTCCTCCGCCGCTCCGGCCGCGCAACTTCCCTGCCCTTCGCCGTGGCCCTTATATAGAAACACCACGAGGACGGCCACCAGGGCTAGGTTCAGCGTCAGGGATGCGACCATCGCAAGCCCCCAATTTCGGCCCGGATTCCACCTCCCCTGGCTTGCCTTCCCCTTCTTCGCCATAGCCGTATCTCTTCTCCCCCGCAGAGGCGCCGCCTTTCCGATTCTAGCTGGACTTAGAAACGACAAGATGCTCCGTAGTAAATGGAAGAGCGAATCGCTGCTGCTCTCGAGCTTCGCCCGGTTAGCAGGACCGGAGCGCGCCACCGGAACTCCCTGACACCCGTTTCCGTTGGCTATAGTCCTCCTCCTCGGTTCAGTTCCTCCCGATATTTCGAGGACGCGCTTCTCGGCTTCCCCTGCTTGCGGGTCCTTTTCTCCTGAGATATATGGCTCTTGGAGTCGGGGAAGAGAGATTTCCAGAACTCCTCTGTTTTTGCTCTTCTTTCTGCTAGGGGACGAGCATGGAGTCCCCAAGGTCTCTCCTTTCTTGAAAAACATAAGAGCCTTTCTTTCCTTTGTCTACTTCGGCTGATCTATTTCGATACGGCTCTTGTTCTTCCGCCCGAGATCGCCTAAAACTCCCCCGCAACTATCTTTCCTTCGCTCGAGTAGATTTTAACCAACCTCTTAGATGGCCCGACCTGCGATTTAATTCGGGAGAAGAAATCCGAGGGAAAGCCCCTCGAAGATCCCGCCTTTCCGCTTCGAATCTACCAGGGAACGACGAAATCGCTCGAAAGGAGGCACATTTCGAAATCCCGCCTTAAAATCCTTCTACACGGAGAGGAGAAAAAGGAGGACAGGCGAGGAGAAACAGCTGCCTAAACCACCGATTCCCGATGTTGTTTCCTCGAAGGGAGCGCTCGGATTGCGAGGGACATCCACCTCGCCCGCTCCGCTCATCGTGACTCCTTTATCCAATCTCAAACGGAGCGCTCCGCTGTCCCTCCGTCTCACCTCCCCTCAGCCTTCCACATGTGCTTCTTCTATACTCTTTCTTTTTTCAAAAAAAGAATATATATATCAGAAGAGAAACAAAGGAGAGGGCTTTCCAAAGCAAGGAATGCACGAAAGGCGCGGTTTGATGGGGGCAAAGCGGCTTTCCAGTTCTCACTTACACTCCTCCTCCTCCTCCCTTTATCATTTTTTTAGCTGTTAATGCTGTCTGTTTTAAATATTTGACAAATTTAAGATATATAAGAATATATTACAGTGGAGGTGGGAAGGGGAGTTCAAGATATATTTTTTTAACTTCACAAGGGGAGGGGGGATGTGGGGAAAAGAAGATGGATGGGAAATAATTAATAAAAAACTGAGCACCATTCATAAGGTGTCAGCAGATGATGGAGGTGGAAGTCTCTTTCTCTTTGAAGTCAAAGGCGGTCTGGGTTTTAGCTGGAGATTCCTATAAATGGAGAACAAGATGGACAGGAGCAAGCATTAGACCCGCCAAGATCTAGGATGGACCTTCGAAGTTAGTACACCGATGGTCCGGGCGGCTGGAAGGATTGGTCCCTCACGTCATGAGCGTGTCAAAAAGGTCGAGCTAGAATTTTTGTTTGGTGATTAAGTTTATGACACGACAGTGGTGTTCGCCTTTAAAATGGCTTTACTGGCTTCAGGATAATATTTGGAGGGGTTTGTATTAGTTCGTGGTTGGCGATAGACGCATCACACCAATCATGATGCTGAGATTACTCTACCCTTTTTCCTAATGATTTTGTCCACCTTATCGTCCATTTCCTTTTTTCCTAATGATTTTTTAAAATTTAAAATCACTGCCAAGATGAATATCTAGGAAATCCGGAAGCATATCACACAACCTTTCTAGTATTGGACATTCACACCAGCGCAAGCTCGAACGACTATGAGCTTGTCGCTTGATTATTTTTTTTTTCTCCTTTTCTGTTTAGGAGATCGAGATCCTTAGTTTTGCCGCACGTAACGGGACGGTAGGGATGGTGGTTACTGTTTATTAGTTTTCCACGCAAGAGAGAGCGCTTGTTTTTTGCTCCCACAAGCAGATTTACAGAACCGAGAAATTTAAGAGGGAACCGAGGATTCGCCGAGATTGCATGGATTTCTTCTCTTCCTCCGATAGATTGAAGCATTATGACCCCGCCTGGCTTCACCAGCCAAATCAATTAAAAAAGCTCATGCACCGTGTGCCTTTCCCTTTTACTAAAAGGAAAAAAGAGGATACGCTTATTAAGAAGTGCTTCATACTAATGGTTGCTTGGCTTACCGTATTGCTTCCACTGCAGCTAGTCCTGGTGGGCATATTTCACCAATGGTTACTTAGCTTGCTGTTTCCTGTAGCCTTCAGTCACAGCTCAAAATCATGGAGTGGCTGGTCGATGGATGGATCTCATGGTTATGTACGTCACACACGTCCCATCCAAAGGAGTGGCTAAGCAAAACCAAGCTGTAGCTGTATTGTGACAACCCCCTGCCACTTGGGAAGAGGCCAAGAGGTCACGGGTCGAAGCTTTGGGGAATGTTTCTCGAGAGGTTGATTCACGTAATGATAACTCCCACCTCTACTCTCCAGGAGGGTGTTTATTAAGCACAAAGTTTAAAAATAGCTCTATGATTACCATCATCCATCTTTGTCGACAACGGTCCCAACTTGTTGCAATTTAAATTATTCCTTGACTTGCGCCGCTTTGCATTGCTTGGAGTCTTATAGGCTCCAAAGAGTCCCTGTCAGGACTCCTGGCTTGCGAATTATAGAGAGGAAGTAAACAGGTACTTCATAGTCCCTCCGATTTTAATCTTCTGCCTTGACGAGGATGCAGCTGGCTTTAGTTTTTATCTGGTGGGTTTTTCGCTTGGAATATATATATATATTATAGGAAGGAAGGAAGGAACGAAAAAAAGATATATATATATATATATATATATAAGTAAAGGGCAAACAAAGTGTCCTTCATATGCGTAGAACCTCTAGTCAAGCTTTCTTAGCTTAGTGGTTGCTAATATAAGCCTAACCTTTGAAGTGGCTTAAAGATATTATTGGTGGTATGACATCTAGAAAATTACTATATTTTAATAAAATAACAACTTTTAATTAAAATTTTATAACTCGGAAATTTTGAAAATCAAAATGACTTTCTTGAAGAACGTGATTCATCCTCTTATACAAATTTTTGATGATCTCATGCTTAAGATACAATAATTCAGCTCGGTCCGATTTTACTCTAACAAGAACGATCTATTGGAAGGCTAGATACGGTCAACTTTTTTAATTATCTAAATAAAAAATTTATAAAAAAATAGAGAGAAAATGTAACAAAAAGTGGAAGTCTCTTTACGGGACCAACGTGCGCGACTTAATTTAACTGAGCCAACTAGCCTAGTTTTAAGCAACAAAGCATTTTTAATTTTGAAAGAAAAATTGATATTATATATTTTGTAAGGAAGCCATATACCTTTTTTTTAAAAAAAAATAGTGGGGCATGGACCGTTTGTCCCAAGAAATATTGTCAAGCATTTGGGAAATAATGAATTGAACTCTAGCTTCGTCGTCCACTCTCACCTCCTTATTGTTAGAGTTTTAATTAAAAAATAATAATTTTTTTATTCTCTAACCTTTAGTTATTTTAAATATTTTAAAATACCTTTTTATGAGATACATAAGAGTTTTGACTCTTCGAAGGAAAACATTGGCTTCTGAAAAGATATAATATTTTCGAAACATTATGTATCTTTGAAATCATGGCATCTTTTCGGTCTTCGGATAGAGTCTATAAATAGACTCCTCCGGAATTAATCTAAATCCAATCCAATCTCTCTTTCTTTCTCACCGGTACTCTGTCTTTCGAGAGTTTTTTTCACGAATAGAGTTCTTTCACTCTTCAACTTTCTACCTTCTATCTTTTCTTCTTTTCTGAGCAACTTAAGAAATCGGTCGGGTCAAACCTCCTTAGCAATCGTGTCCGTTAGAGAAGGATCGAGCTGAGCCGGATTGTTGCACCTTAGAGACGAGATCGCCGCAAATCTGTACGTAGAAGACGAATCATGTTCTTAGAACAGTGTATATCGCACGCTTCAATTTAGGCAAGATCTTTTTAATCTTTTGATTTTATTCTAGCTAATTATTCTTTTATAATACTTTTATAAAATCAAGATACAACCGTCTCTAGTAAAAATATTTTCAGCACTCGCTTGTAAGCAGAAGGTCTAAGGTTGGAGTTTTAAGTGGTGAACTCTGGGGATATTCGACCTTTCAGGTATTTTAGTGAGCAAAAATCCTGGAAAGATTTCAACCTAAATCCTTTCATCCAAATGGAGCACAAATGTAAAGTAATATGCCTTCAGGCGGTTGCATGGCAGAGAGCCTGAGGCCTTGCATGTGCGGGTGAAAGAACCGGATTCCCAAATTTAGTTAAGCAATGGATCCAAGAGAAATCACGGAGCACAGTGCTGTCTCTGCTGGAGATGGGAAGAGGTAGTCAGAATCCAGCGGATCCCAACGATGTGGGCCGGCACTTAGCAGCCCTCCATGGGCATGGCGTTCGCTAAGAAGGAGAGAGAATTGGTATTACAACCCATGATTTCATCCAAAAAATATCAGTCGGCGGGTATTTTTTGAGTTTCTCAATTCTGTATAAATACTCAAAATTTTTCAGGCGAATAACCAATATGAAACTAAACACACATCCACACGAATTCTTATAACCAATCATTGAAAATGATTCACCCAGCTTACTTTACAATTTGTCTATGTGAAAGAGAGCATACGGTTGAAGCAGAGATAACCTTCCAATCTGCTTTGGTCTTTTTGGCCCCTTGTGAGGCGAGCAATTGGTGATTCGAACGGGTGGTATGCGCACCCTCCAGAGTAAACAAGGGGAGCAAGAACCTTTCGGAAACTTATGATACGGACGGGCTTAGGGAATGGAAGAAAAAGACCCTTTTGGACCCATATGAAAATGGTAGCGAGAATCCAACTTCAAGGACCACAACTCCACGAAAGGGACAGGACATGCTCGCAAGGCCGTGACCCAGAAAAGTGCAGATCCTTCGCAATCTCGCCCTGCTCATGGAGCAGCTCAAATCATTGCATATGTTACCATCATGTCTCTTCTACCAATGCAGGGTTTCCTAAAGAGCACCGACAGGGTACTTAGATTTGAATATCGAATCAGATTATTAATGAGTTTTTTTTTATACATATTCTTTCAAATATTAAAATTTATATAAATATTTTCATAAATTTAATATATATATAATATTTGTTTTACGTGTATATTATTTATTTTTTTCTTACATATGTATCCACACCATCTAATACCGTCAAAAAAATTAGTGATTTAAAATTAAAAATAACTAAAATATTTTTAATAGTAGATATACAAAAAAAATATTTTTAAGAGTATATATATAAATAATACTTTGCGAGGGTAATCATGCAATTTTACATATTTAGAAGGGCTTACATACAAAAAAATTCTAATTTTATTTTTTATTTTAATCTATTTTAACTTTTAACACTCGGATTTGTTTAGTGCCTGCTCCTCAATGTTTTTTATAAAAATATTGCTTAAAAAAAAAGTTGATTCCACAATTAGACAACAAAAGAGTTATGGAAGTTCTTCCACTAATGATAGAATTATTTTATTCTTCTTCATCTTTAAAAACTACTACATCTTATTTCATCAAAACATAGCTTATAATATTTATTATTATAGATGCATGTATGGAAGCACGCATTAGAATATAGAAAATGATTAGAATCTCTCAAATGCACACAATATTTTGTAATGATCAAGCTTCTTTGCTATTGTCATACTCATGGATAGAAGAACAATATTAATCATCTCTAAGCAAAATCATTGAAGGATTTCAAACCTTTCAGACTTATTAACAACCTCCGTGGCTATTTGGTAGAAGGTCATCCTTACGTTGTGTATCTTAAGCTACTTTTTTTTAGAGCTTCAATTTTCTAGAAGAAGAAAAAAATCTGGTATATAAGGCCTATCTTGCCACGATAATTTTAAATCAGCCACCAAACTACATATGAAAAATTTTCCAACTCCAAAGATAAACATTGCAAATCTTATACACTAAAAGATAAATATTGCAAATCCAAAAACTGAAAGAGAGGGTCTGCAGATTCTCAGATTGTACATGTGTTCCGGAAGGCGAACAGGGCTGCAGACTGGGCTGTCTCCTTTGTAGCTCGGTATTCTGGGGAGTTTCTTTGGATGTCTGCAGTAGATATTCCCACTTCCTTGTACTCTTTACTTTCTTATGACTTGGCTAGATGTACTCATGTTAGAGTAATTTAAAATGTCGTTTTTACCACCAAAAAAAGAGGGTCGAGAGTGATCGAAAAATTTCTCAAAAGAGATAGAGATATTAGTTTCTAGTGAGACTTGCTAACTTGTTATCCGCTTTAAAAATAAAAAGATACTTTTATAATTTTAATTAATTTTTAATTTAAATAAATATGATTTTAGCTAATTACGTTAGCTGAATCGCTATGTCCAAGATATTCATATAAAAATAATATTTTGTGAGGGCATGTACGTAAATATCAATTTGGAGGGTATTCATACAAATTCTAATATGTAAAAGGGCATTTATGGAAGAATCTAAAGATTTTTTACATGTATATCCTTCTAAATATATAAAATTACATAAATACCCTCCAAAATTGCTATTTGCATATATACCTTTAAACATTTCTTTTTGCATGTTTACCTATTATTTTTTTTTATTTTAATTTTAAACTGTTAACTTTTTTACGGCATTACATGGCATGGATAAATATAAAAAAAAAAAAGAAAAAGAATGGTATATATATAAAACAAATATTCGATGAGGATATATATACAAATATTAATTTTAAAAAGGTATTCACGTAAAATTTAATTTTTAAGAGGGTATGTATGTAAAATATTTTATTATTAGTCGACTTTGAATTCGGCTCCTTCACCGTAATGGATCTCATTTATAGCCTTGGAGATAAGTCCACCTAGTTCTGATGATGATATGCCGGTCCTCACTCCTCAGTTGCGGCATCGCCTCCTCTTCACGAGCACGATTGGTTCGTGGAATCGCATAAATTCATGAGCAAACTCCTCTTCTGAGAGTACATATTCTTTCTTCAAAAACCTATTCCTCTCCTGCTCCAAATTACCATTCTGCAGATTTAACCTACACGAGCCTTCAGATAAAAATCCAAGTTCCAGTTGATGGATATTTGATCCGACCCGACCCAATTGCCGCCCCTATATTTTCCCTCCGTGCGTAAATATCACATGGACAGAGCAAATCATCCTGTAAAGGATACTTTACAGGAACCAGAGAAATAAATAAACTAGAGAAAGAAACCAGGAGGATGAAGGAGACTTTTGGTCCTCGGCGTAGCAACTTCACGTCCAGGAAATCACCTTTTATCACGTTTCGGGCTCTCTCTGAAATTGCGGAATTGCTTGATAGGCGACACTCCCTAATCCAGTCCCTTCTTGCACCTCGGCCTCCACCCCTTAGCCATTCCCAGCTATGCAGAGATATCACAAGAATGCATTATTTCAGCACTTAAATGAGAGCTACCGTTACAAGTTATATGCATGTTAACCTGCAGTTCGGCTGGGCAAAGGATGAAAGTTCCTTGCGTAATATGTGATGCCAAATTATTTGCCGAGACTTTTTCTTATTATCCCCATGAAAGAATTGTATTTCTGAAGCATGCTAGTTGTCGCAACTTCACCCAAGCAGTCCCAAAAAATTCACTCAAACCCTAGTTCAGTAGGGCTGCCAAGATATTTCAGCCTTGTTCTAGTAATTACCTAGATATTTTGGGTGTTCTATGAATATTTTATATCTAGAATGTCCCTACTTATCAAATGGACAGGTGGTATATTCCTGTACCATGGTTCCAGCTTTGGCCTATATAAAGAGAGAGAGAGAGAGTCCTCATTTATAAGTGAACTCCCAAAAAATTTTTAGTTCCCAGAAATTTTTTTTTCACTGAAATATTTTTTAAATAAACTAATATATGAAAAAATAGTTTTTATATATTTAGTTAACCATAAAAAAATTGACATATTTTGTATTAAAAAAATGACATTTCAGAATGGCTTATATTTGGTTAAGCATCTACTTTTCTAAAAAAAAATCATGTAAAATATCTGTTATGCCCTTAATAATGGAATCGACCTTATTCCATTCTATCTGAAAGCGTAAGAGCATTTTGGAAAAAAAATATCTCAATTCTCATCATGTGTGAATTGAACTTTTCTGATCCAACATAAATTTTCTTTTTACGAAATATGAAAATCTTATTCAAATAGAAAAGCTATCTTCTAATCTCTTTCTCAAAAATTTTAACTAAATATGAGATATTTTTTTATTTTTTTGTTGACCATAATTTTTCTCCTCCTCTTCCTTCCCCAAATCAAATGAGGCTTAAAAGTATAAAGAGCTTCCTTAGAGAGGAAACTTCCGTACGTCTCTTGTACTCTTCCAATTCATAATAGAAGCTCTTCTTCTAATCTTTGTCCGCTCTCTTCTCCACCATGTTGCAGCTGTTTTGAAGGCTCCGACAGAAATGTGGTGAAGGCTTACTCGGTTATATGGAGATTGTCTGAGTGCTGCATGAGATTTGGATAAGGCAAATTCTATAAATCCATGACATAGCAGACTAAAGAAAACTAGATAGATAGATAGAGAGAGAGAGCGAGCGCGCGAGAGAGAGAGAGAGAGAGAGAGGAAAAAGCAAAAAGAAAGGAAAACCAATATTGGTGCCGAGTAGTAAGCTCATAGCTCCGCTTTTCATTTTTAACCAACAAAACATTTAATTCTGCACTCAAGTTTGCATTTTTCTTTTTCTTTTTATTTTCTTTTTCTATGTGTACAAATCAAGCCTGTTCCCAGCGAGAACTTCATCGCACAAACCTCCTAGGTAGTGAAGGACAAGTAGGCATGCTGAAGCCTCAATAAACACTAAAATGTAACTTAGGAGAATGGTTGCGCACGGTAAAGTATTTATTAGATACTAATTTGTAACGTCAAAGAAAGAGAAAAAGATGTACGAAGTTTTGTACAAGTTACAGACCTACAGGAATAAGAATCGTAGAAATCAACCATACGAGCCAAAGCCTGCGAGGTACCATTGGACAAGCAGAACAGTCCATAACTGTTTTCCCACAATGAATGACTTTGGCAAAGTACAGAATTTTAGCCACTCGCCTGAGGAAACACAAGTATTGTCGAAAAGTCCATCAAAGCATCAGTGCCAGTCTCTTATAACCTGCCTGATAAACTACTGACGAATGCTAAAGAAATCAGCCCCCTTCTGTGTATCCAAATGTTTAATTTAGAATCCCACAAACCACTATAGTGGAGCTGCATCGCAAGTTACGCCTAAGAGATTAAAATCTCCTTAAATATGCAACATTCAATGATTTGTTGCTCTATTGAAAGGCACAATTATACGAGAGTTCCTTGCTAATAACAATTTATGTAGAGCTGTTCACACGGTAAAACTTGCAATGACACATAATATGGCCCTTATCAGCCGCAGCAGCAACAATCTGAATCACCGTGCCATGCGATTCCAGAAGCACAAGCTTGAAATTATGAAATACATATTCCCACTACACAATAATTGCGCAATAACAAGAGATCCTCAATAACAATTAAGAAGCCAAGCAATTATTCAGCCAAATTACCAAGAACCGATAAAAACACCAGACTAGTGCGTACTTCAACCGCAAACAGAGAATCTGCTGAGTCCAAGCTTTCCGCACCACTCAATCTGAATAATACGATAAAAAAAAAATGGGTTCATGGAAGTGCAATATACACAGTTATTATGATGCCTACATCATGATCAGCGTCCAAACCAACCCTTCTGTGGCTGGATCTCCCCATCGTTCATCAGCGTATCCAGCACCACATTTAGATCAACCGACTTTCCGTTCTCTGTCAACTTCCTCACAGTCGCCCTAACTTGATCTCTTGAGAACCCCATAGTCGCAACTTTCTCCACCACATCATCAATTGGCACTCTATTCCCTGAAGAACCACCAGAACTAGACCCAGTTGGCAGTGCCTGTGGTAATATCTGGGCTGTTGGGAGTCGTGTGTAGTTGCTGCTTCCACCAGAAGAGGCTGCAGATGAAGCAAAGGGCGAGGATTTCATTCCAGAACTGCTATGATGGGAAGGGGATCCACTGTAAGGATATGAATCAGAGAAAGTAGGCCCCACTGGTGGGCCATATCCAGTAGAAAAGGGTGGCTGCCCTGAGCCCTGTCTGCTTGTAGGTGGTTCATACAAATTTGGGTTGGGCCCATAGTACTGGTTACGAGGAGGTCCACTTGGAGGCTGAGTAAAAGAGACGGCTTGGCCAATGCTGGAGGGATAGGTCTGAGGTGTTGGCATGTATGGCACGGATTCTTCTGGGTGTTGAGGCAATGGTGATTGAAGTTGAGGGGAGGGGTTCACAGGTTGTGGGGGCTGCGGTGGCTGAGAATATTGTGGAAGCTGAGTTGAAGGTTGGTAGTGTGGGGATAGTGGTGGTGGATGTGGCTGCTGAACTGGGACTTGGTATTGTTGATGTGTGGCCTCAGACTGCTTTGCTTGCGAGGGAAAGTAGGGCTCACGCAGCAAAGATGGGATAGAAGGCATTTGGGGCTGAGGTAATTGAGCAGGTGGATTTTGTTGTGGCGGTGGTGGTGGAGGAGCATTTGGAGCAGGCAAAGCAGGAAGCATGGTCGGTTGTGAAGGAGGAACTGCATGTTGATGTGATTGTTCGACAGATTGCTGTGGTTGGCTGTCTCCTTTAGAGGCTTGCAGATTTGCAAGTTGCAGCTGAGCCTCCACAATTTCTTGTTTGTCGCGTAGAACTTGGACACCTGTTTGTACCTGCATGAAATGGAATAGCACTTGCCTCAGATAATATGAGAATGAAAGCTTTCAGACCCCCATCTTATTCAGTTGGGACAGGATCTCTTTGTGAGATGAAGATTCTCAGATAGCTAGCCTTTCGTAACAAACAATTTTAACTACTGTAAAATTTCAACTAAAAATAGAGGCAAAGAGATTGACATTAAAATACTAAATTAACCAGAAAATGTTTCAGGCGCAGTCTTTTAAGCAACATGTCTTACCATAGTCAGTGTACATGTATCTCAAAAAAAAATAAATATAATTTAACAATTTTCTGGCCATGTGTTCTCATGCATTGCTATATGATGTGTTTCTCTGCACCTGTATAAAGTTCTTGTACTTTGTAGTTAGGTGATTTTTGTTCCCATGTGGATGGGATTTTTTTTTTTGTGTATGTGTGTGTGGTCTTCCCCTGGGGTGGTGTAGGTTGGAACAGAAAGAAAATCATAGAAACTATTTGACAGAATAAATCTGCCTCACCTCAAAAATTGCCACAAAAGCTATATGTAGTATGAACTGAACTGGTGAACTGGGTCATAATTAACCAGGATGTATATATACACCACACAACCTAACATGCTCAACTGTAACCTTCAGAATAAGTTGTGCATTAATGAAACCCAAATTAAGGAAGTTTAAAAAGGCAATTTCAAAGTACATCTAATATGTCAGATGTCTTCAGTGACAGATAAATGGGTCCCAGCTACCTTGGAAGAGGAAGAGTGTTGACACAAAATCTGAGTTTTTTTTTTAACACGTAAAATCTTCATGTATGACTGTCAAATAGATTTAGCTAACCTTGACTTCTATTCTATTCACAGATTACACAGTTGGCATTTAAAAGTTAAGGGATCTCAACAATGAATGTGCAGAATTCCCTATGATAGTTGAATAGCTTAAAAACAGGAGTTAAAAAAAAAAAAAAAACAAGCAGGAGGATTAGCTTGGAAGGTTTGTTAAAATCTTTGCATAATCATAAAACCATGGTCAATCAGTCAATGATATTTAAGATGGGATATTGCTTTGTAATCTACTAGGAGTGTTCGCAGCCGCAACTTCTCAGATACGAGGACAAATTAAAAGCTTGCAACCCTTAAATCTCGAATTATCAAAATCCAACCCTTCCTAAAATACATATACAAGCTTCAATCGAGAATCACTAGAACTCAGGTGCTATCTACCCAGCATTTCTAAATCATCGAAAATGAATTCATGAACTTTTCCTCTACTAATCAAATATAAACAACCATATTTTTCAGGAAATGTACCTTATCATGGAGTCTCCATCAATTCTAGTTTTCATCTTTATCAATGGATCATTTCGCAATGTTATCATCAAATTTTATATAGATTCTTGGGACAATGCTTCAGATGATTAGTTGGTGGAATCAAAAAAGATGCATATGGAGGTTTTAGATTTAAAAAATCATGATTTTTTTTATATGTTATGAATTCAAAAGTTTGGATTTTAGAAGTTAAAATTTTTTTATAGGTGTTAAAGCTCAAAAATGGAAAAGAGTGAATATAAGGAGAAGAAAATGTGAATTTGAAAAATTCTACTCAAAGCGATGTGATTTTAGGATTTGTGAAGATTTCATTGTACAATCAAACAACCACATTACAAAGTCATAACTAGTAATTCCAGAAAAACATGAAACAGCATGATTTTTCTGTACATTCAAACGCACCCACAATCATATGTTGCATCAACCTTGAACTTGAGTCCTAAAAAGGGATAAGGGAATATTAGACCTTCCATGAGTGCATGTAATAGATCCCCTGGTTAGAACAACTCTATTTGAAGAATGTGCATTCAAGTAACAAGAAAATTAATATTAAAATCTCCAATCCTAAAAATTAAACTTACCCATCTGCACTATCACAATACTGCTGTGTTTGGTTCAGGAATAAGAAAAATGGGAACAGTAAAAGTTATGATTAAGGGAATAGTTATGCCACAAGTCATGCTAATTTTTTTGGGTCCACTTTGAATAACAGAAGGCATCTTTTAGGGATAAGGTTTGAAGCATGACTTCTTTATCCATAAAAGGTAGAAAGTAGGAATAAAAGGTTATTCTAAGGAATAACTTATGACAGATCCTCTTGGCATAGTTATGCTTGTCATAAGCATGTTTGACTGGCATAATCATTCCATGGTTATGCCTCCTTTGCAAATGTTGTTTGGCAGGCATAAGGCTTATCCCAAGTCTTATGCCTTATGCTAGAACCAAATGCTGCCTACATGTATCTTGCTATCAAATTCTCCAACAGACTGACCACTCCACTTCAGCACCCGACACATAAGAATTTGACTTGCATCAGGCCACATATCCCTAAAGTACCAGATTGTGTGTTACTGAAAAGATAAAACAGCAATGTATCCCTGACATTGCTATTAAACTATCAGCCGTGACATTTAATTCAGTGTTTAATAAATTAAGAGAATACAGACCTACTGAGATCTTAGCAAATGAAGTGAGTTACCTATGGGGTAGGGGGAGAAAAAAAACCTTTTGGGACAGCAATAAGTTTAACAATCAACAGGTTGTATATTCTTTTGCTGAGGAATGAGTTCTGCTACCATAAAATCCTCTTTCTTGGTTTATTTCGCGTATATGCATGTTAATAACCTAATACTAGCCCAATATACCCTTTATGTCTGCCTAATCTAAGGTTAAGAGAGAGCTAGCAGTAAACGAATATCAGAAATACCATCCATATTTCATAACTAGAAGCCTTAAATGCAACAGATAATCCTTGCATATTTTTTTTAATTAGATACATTGCACCATTTTAGGTCATTGCCTAGCACCTGTCTCACTATAAATTAGTGAAAAAATGATCTAAATTAATGTTTTGTCTATCCAAATTCTACCAATATATCAAACCTCCCTCAAAACTTTATAATGAGGAACCAAACTAGACAATTTAATATCCTTATAAACTTCAGCAGCTCCCAACATTTAAGAAACATAAAGTGTCGAACAAACTTATGACCAGCTTCAACAAAACTCTAACTTAAAAAAAATCACGTAAGAGTAATGATTAACAAACCAACCAAAAAAAAGAAAATCAGAAATAGCATGGTCCAGGCCACCAATTCCATCCATATTGAGAATCACCATCATGACACTACCAGCATCAAATGTCTTGGATGACTAATTGCATGGAAGCATCCATCTTTACATTGCCTCTACCATTCAAGGAAACATCTAAAAAAATACTACAGATGCATTCCATGAATTTCATGAAAAGTTCATTATTAATTTTAATATTGGGCCATATATTTCGACCAGTCATACTTCACACTCTCACCTTAAGTAAGCTAAAGAAAATATAAGTGAGACATCAGTTGCCAGCATATTTCTCTTCTTAGGATATGTATCCCAAAACACTCTTTGATGTTTCTTCTATGTCCTGGTATATTTCCCTACCAAGTAGCAAAAACCCAAGTTCTGCCTAGATTCAAAAAGAAATAAAAATGGAAGTTGGAAGTGATTAAATGAATGAGCAAGTGAATCTTTAGCAGGGATATAGATAAATGACTCCAATATCAACAATGCAATGAAAAACTTTGAAAGCCTAGTATCTGAAAGCTACCCAAGGGATTGCCTGGACAGAAAATGTATCTTCAATAAAATATAGAAAGCACAAGCAACTTGGTTTCCCAACCAACAACTCATGCTTTCTAAGAAGCATTCGGTGATACATAACAAAATCAGCAACTAAACTGAATTTGCATCCATTTTTGTTGGAGTGAGTAGCTGGTCCAGTAAATCCATCGCCAGTGTTCGTTTTTATAGTGGTGTCCCTAAAACATGCACAAAGACATACATATGTACTCTGTCTAGTTATTATAGCATTACAATTTACTCTTGCCAGCAAATTACATTCCTCACCCAGGTATACCAGAGAATTTCATAGTTGAAACATTGGAGCAACATCCACAAAGCACCGTCAAAATTATCAATGGTGTCTGCTACAAGAATACGCATCAGGTACAAGCAAGGCACTAATTTACTTTCATAAGACAGTCAAAAGTATGTAGAAAACTACCACAGAGAACAATAGTCAGATACCAGAAGTTGATCATGAGAGTCCAGGGATTTGTCTATGAGCTGGGAGGTAGGAGTAGAGAGAGCTCATTTTTTCATGGTTGATTAGTTTCTAGTTACAAGGATATCCCAGGAAAACACAGGACATAAATGTCAATGAGCTGTTGAAATGTTTTTATCTGGTCAAGCAATGCGAAATTAAAAGCCAATCCACAGAAGTAGTGGACTAAACATAAATTCAACCTGGCCTTCACAACATTTTCATAAAATAAAATGAATCAATTAGAACTGATAATTTAACAAATTAATACGATATGGATCAAGTATGATGTTCAAGAAGGCACACCTCTGTAAGAATATTCTCCAATTGCCTCAGTTTTCCATCTGTGGTGCCACTGCTGTTCCCAATCGTCACCTTCAACTCATCAACGGAACTTTCAAGGTGGTGAGTCCTACTCTCCAGCTGCATCAGCCTTGAACTTACACCTTCCAAAGTACGCAGAAGATTATCAGCATATTTCTTCACTGTACGATCAATCTCAGCCACTGTAGCTGCATCGTATGCACTCTTCTCCTTCTCATGGCTAACTTTTGTCAATTCATGTGGCTCCAAAATACCTGCATTCTGCATTAATTACGAAAGATAAAAGTATAAGTTGCAAAATAACAGCAAGAGAACAATTTGTAAGCTATCAATTGCTTCACAGAAAGCTCAAAATAATTGCAATCCTATATCAATCACCCACAAAATAAACTTGTTCATGTAAAATATCACCTGAGATTAAATGAATAATTCATGATAGTTGTTAATAATAAAATGTCTTTCCACATAAATATTGTGACTATATATCACCAGCAGAACTGTGTTACTTTCAACCATAAAACCTTTTGATCTAATTGTTCTGACTTGATCTTTGAAGAAGACAGGATTGACATATCAGTTTCAAAGTCTTAAGAGGAAGCAATGTAGATACCAGACATAGACCAGTTGTCCACACTACGTATTCATGGATGTCTGCAAGCACGAATAGGACCTCTAAATGGATGCAACTATTATAATTTACTTTCATGCATGTTTTAGGCTCTTTGAAGTATAATGGAAAAGGTTAAGGATCAATTTTGTGGATTAACAGCTAATAGTTGTCTATTTTAATTTTCACATGCTATTTTATAGGTGGCCAAGTTTCTCTTTTCTAGTTCACCAAACACGGCCCCCAACAGAAAAATGCCCCACCAACACAATTAGCTTTCTGGGGCACCGAACTGTCTAATACCTCATACCAGTATCCAATGTCAATACCCGTGCGATGGTTTAAGCAAGAACTTTGTGCTTTAAATTGTGTTCATGGTCTTAGGATGTGATTTTTTTTCTCAATTTTTCTATTCTATGCTTTATTGTTAACATTTGCAACAACATAACGTGGGCATAATTGAAACATGGGGTGTCCTGAGATAAGCGGCTCGACCTGCCAGGGGCCCGGGTGGTGTGGTATGGGGTGGGTATAGGGTAGAGGCTGGGGAGTAGCCCCTCCCATCTCATCAAAGAAGAAGATATCATGAATCATGCAATCCCTCAAAAATCGATCCCATCCAAAACAAGCAAATATTAACGATATATACCTAATCAAATTCACAACAAGTGTAACACGCTCCCGAGCAATAAGTTCACTGTAAACAATCAGATCAAGCAACGAAAGAACAAAAAGAATATATAGGTGCGAATTCAAGTAAAAATAAACAAAAAGATTCATACTTTGAGATTGGAGGAGGCCATCTTGGAGTCCACGGCGCCCCACGAGGGCCTGGGGAGGGGGCGGTGGAGGCGGTGGGCGGCGAGGATCCGAGAGTCCGCATGGGGTGGAAGTCGTAGCTGGGAAGGGTTTCTTCCTTCTTTCCGTTGATCTGGTGCTCCTCCTCGGGATTCATCAGATCGAGGAGCTCGCCGCTGCCGCCCTGCTGCGATCCCGACAACCCCAGGATCTGCTTGTCCATGAACCGCGATGTGTTCATCGGATCCGACAACGAAGGAGAAAAATTCCAACCAAAAACCAAAGGAAAACGATCACCCGCGGAGAATTATACCGTCTAGGGTTTTGGGATCTTCCCTAGAAGAAGAAACGGGAGAGAGGGAGAGAGGGAGAGAGCGAGAGAGAGTTCGATGAACAATAATAACCCAAGATGACAAGGAGTTTTTATATATCGTATCGGGTTTGACCATATTCATATTCAAACTGAAAAAAGCTAGACTGGAACCCAAACTCGATCGAGTCATCTAACATTGGGCTCGGAAAAACACTGGATATCTGATCCGATTTTATATAATTTAGATATTTAATAAATTATTTTCTACACTATTAAACTAATCTTTAAATTATTTAAAACATTCAATATGCTACTCTATGAATTGTGAAACATGAAAAATAATAATTAGAAATATAATAAATTGAATCTGTTAAAGGGGTATCCGTTTTGCTACTATTTTTGTCATCTAAGGATCAACATAACCAAGAGATATTAAAAAGAAAAAATTCTTCCATAATCAAGCCCAATGTAAACTATTAAATCACAACTTATCTATTGAGAGCAAACTAATTCTTTATCAGCTAGAAACCATAACTATATATGACACAAATGGTAATTTGGTAAAAGAAGAGACCCTACTCGATCTTTTTATTGTAATTGGAAAGAAACAATTTTATATACAATGCTATCTAATTATGTGCAAATGTATGATGTACATACATATTCGGTATTTGAGCGTGGATATGTCTAAATCCACATCCAATCTAATAAAAACCTTGATCTCATTTGGGGACCCAAATTCAACCCAATAGCTTCTTTTATTTTTTAAAGTCACACACAAGTGTTATATTTTCGGATTCGATTAGCTGGTTATCTCTCTCCATTTTTATACCCTATCTCCCGATACCCTCCAAATTCCCATAAGAAAGTAAGGCCATGTTACCGGACACTAGGCCCAATCTTAGCCCAGCTCAGTTTGCTAAAACTGGCTCTGGCTATGGCTAAAATCGGGGTCCCCTAAGTTAGAAATCTAAAAAGTATTAGGACTATTGAGCTTGCAAGCGAATCAAACCAACTAGAATGTGATTGCAACATCCATCTTCATCACATTTGCCCAGGTCCTTTGCTTGCTCTCCACCGTCTCTAATTCAAATGTTTGTTGCGGATGAACATGCGCTCATGAAGCCATGCTGTGTGATCGCAAATATGCTCCTCTAGAGGAGTGATCCTTTGGAGAGATATAGGATACACAATGAAATGTTTAATTATGACCCATCGAGTTCACCCTACGAGATAGCGTTTTTGTTTATGTAGATTCATGGACCTCCAATTAAGAGAGACCTTATTCACAAGTGTTGAAAGGAGAGAAACATTATAAATATAATTTTGAAATTTATCAGTTTACTAACTCAATATTACATGGCTTCACCTGGAGCATACCTAGGTTACATCAATGAATAAAACAAGTAGAATTTTGTACACCATTTTGTATTTGGTGATGGCAAGAATAACTTGGATCCAGTCTAGGGATAAAGAGGTCTATGAACATCTTGGTTTGAACTCGCCCAAATAAAATGAATTCTGATTCATCAAATTTAATGAATTAGAGGCTAATTCAAAATTGAGCTTTCCCGGTTCGACAATATGGTTGCCAACTTAGTTTTGATGGTTTGAGGACTAACTCTAGTCTGAACTTGATTAGGGTTAGAAGACTAACTTAGGCGTGGCTTTAACTAAGGTCAGAGGATTAACTCTAGCTAAAATTTGATTAGAGTTAAAGGACTAATCCTTGCACGAGCTTGATTAGGATTGGAGGACTAACTCCGACTTAGATTTGACCAGGATTGGAGTACCATAGTTTTGGATGAGGCCTGTTAACACCAAGTTTACAGATATGAGTCTGCCACTAAATGAAAGATACTTTCTTTTCCAATGCAGCTAAACATCTTTCAATTCAATTCTTTGAAGTAAAAAACATCCAGCATGAGTTAGGGTGATTCTCAAGCTTGAGTGGAAGGCCTGAGTAGCAAAGGTTAGCGATCAAAGAGTTGCAACCTTCGTACCAAAAAAAAAGAGTTGCAACCAACACAAGACAAGTAAGAGAGCTTTTCATGAACATCTAGTCCGGATATGAGCATGAAACCCTAGAGAATCAACTCGAGAATGCATACTTGAGTCTTCTGAACCTTAGAAAAGTTTAGCATATCATCAGCATACTGTAAGTTGACATCCTCCATATATCAGCGGGTTCCCTAGTCCTTCTGTTAGTTTGACAAAGACAGCCTTCCGAAGGACTCTGCTTAAAGGTCAACAACTAGAATAAAGGGGAGATGGGGGGTCCCTCTGCCCTTAACCCCCATCTCCAGAGTAACCCATCATCAATGTCTTCGTTGACGCATACCGCCAATTTGCTAGAGAAGAGAATATTCTGCATCCAACTAATCCATTTTTCCAGGAAACCATGATGCTGAAGGATATGGATTAGAAGCTCCAGATCGAGCTTGCCAGATTCCTAGGTTCCCTCGTAAGCCAAGTATGATAGAGAATTTCATTGGCACACAATATGTTATCAATAATAAAGGCCCCCTGTTTTTGGTAAGCAAGAATAAAGGCCCTTCAGGAAAGCAGCTTGAGGGTGATCCACCAATGAATCCAGGAAGGACACAAGGCTTGAGGCAAGAACGTTCGAGATAATTTTTGTACACCGGCGGCTTAAGCTTTTTCGCCTGAATTCATATAAAGCTGCCGCCTCTTTCTTCGACAAAAGAGAGAGATCCACGTAATTCAGCCTTGATATGTCCAGATTCTGTCCATGCAACCGGTGGAAGAGCGCCACAAGATCTTGTACCACCAAATCTCATAAGAAGCATTGGAACGTTATCGTGAAGCTGTCTAGCCGAGGCCTCTTATCCCCTTTAAAACTTAGAACAGCCCCTTTAATCTCATCTTCAGTAGAAGGAGCATCTGGCAAAGCTTAGATCAGTGAATCTTTTAGGATAGATTAAACACCAATCCAAAATCTAAAGGAAGAGAGGAAAGAAGTAGAACTTTGCGCTATCCACAAAAATATTCTTGTTCTACTTAAATTTTTGTTCTTTTTTCTTTAGTACATTTGCTCAAATTCCAAACCTTTGACCGTCCGGTCGTTCCTTAATGTCGAGCCTGTGCAAAACCGAGGTGGAGACGCAAAACTTATATTCTATAAACAATAATAGTGTTAATGAGGATAATATTTCCTTGCAAATACATGCATGACCAGCCAGGACTCCGGCCGGCCAAATCTAATCTCAGTACATGTAATCAACGAGACACAATTTGGAAGAAGATCCGGACCATGGAACTTGAAGTGTGACCACCTGATCCTCGTACACGAACTCTGCTTCTTCTCCATTGATCCGGCAAGCGGCCGGTCTCACCGATGAGAAGGCCTTCATCTCACCTGCCCCCTTGACTTCAATCATAGCCTTCAACTCTTCAGCGTCGAACGATTGAATTGCGCCACCAGAATTCAGCATGTTCACAAGCCCAATCGGCGCGAATTGTATCGTTTTCTTAGAAGACAGGACCCTCACTGGCGACACCGTAAGGAGCTCGTAGTCAAATGGATCCAGAGAGACATCTACCTTGTCTTCTGGTTTAAGCAGCTTGAGCTTCTTTGCTTGGAACATGTACGCTGCAAATAGCTCCACTCCTTCAAGCGAGATTGGATTCTTCCCATTCTTCCACTCGACATCGGCTGGGCTTGCTGATGCTGTAATGGTGTGTGAGAATTCAGCAGCGGACTTGTTCCTCCGGGCTTGAGGGCTCCAACCTCCTCCTTGGCAATTGAAGGCTCCGAGAACTCCAGCGAACTTCAAAAAGAAGGAAGGAAATATAGGTTCAGCATACACTAGTTCGATTTAATGAGAGACCCGATTAATTTGGATTCGGAGACCATGATAGGAATGTGGAGATATAATTCATCCGGCATTCCCACGTCCAAATAATTGAAATGGAACCAAGTGAAATTGATTCAGGCCATACCCACCCACTGATACTTCCCAAAAATAACAGCTAGGAGTGGGGGACATAGCAGATAGATGACTCACCTTGTTGAGGTTCCAGATCTTGAGCACGGTCTTCCCATCATGTAGAGGATCCTCGAAGAGGCAATCTCTGGTAGGGAGAGCGTAGTGCTCGCAGCGAAGGATTGTACCGTCGGGCAATGCGAGGGTCTTCAAGAGCGCAAAGTTGTGTCGACCGACGGAGTCGCTCGCGTAAATAGGGCCACCGGAGATTGCCCGGGATGCCGCATGGAAGGCTGCGCACGGGTGGTTGGACTGGAACATGTCCCAATCCGGGTGAATGAAGCTCCCCATCCACAGGCTGTTGTAAGCACAGTGGACCATGTGGCAACCTTGCAGCCAGAAGGTGCCGTTGGGGTCCCCTGATGGATCGGTGCACCAGAAGTCATCTCCTGCATCCATTAAGATCAATGGCATGGATTCAGTTTCACGTTCAAAACTAGAAGGCCCATGTCCAGCGGGACTTTAAAAAAAAAAAACAAATAGGGAAAAACTTAGAAACGAAATTGGGCGCACGCACCAACTCGACCGAGGGAGATGGACTCGGTTCCGAGGAACATGAAGTCGTTGCAGTGCTCCATACTGGCAATGGCCCCGTTGCCTTTGAAGTGCCTCTTAATGGAGGCTGTGAGTCCTTTGTAGTAAGCCTTGGCCAGCTCGACTCTGCCGCCATAGTCCTCGCATAGCATCTCTAGTAACTGCATCAAGAAAAAAAAAAAAAAAAAGCCCGATGAGAATTGATATCCAAATTGGATACGCAACATGGGTTTTTTTTTTTTTTTAGGGAGATCATCATGGGTCCGCTAGTTGTCCGACATTTGTCATATGACCTAGTAATTCTACTGCCGACTAATCAGCAAATAGATATCCAAGGTATGGCCGGGTTTGTAGGGCCAAGTGTCGCACTAACATCCATCTAGATGGTGCCACGTGATTGCAACAGAAGAACTTTTCCTTCTTGTTCTATTATTGCCCCGTCTCCCCAAATCCCATTTGAAAAAAAAAAGGAGATAAATATCCCCAACCCCTGGATAACGCCTTCCACCTCTTGACCGTCAACGCTCTTACTGCTAAATATACGATTTGAAGATTGAAAACATGGTTTGATAATTAAGGCAGAAAAGCTAGAAAAGAAAATAGACCCCTTCTTGTTGCTCCAAGCTAGTCTCATTCTTTGCCTAATGTAGGAAGGGTCGATCATTTTATTAAAAAAAAAAAAAATCAAGGTTGCCACAGGTCTTGGTATT
This sequence comes from Phoenix dactylifera, assembly GCF_009389715.1. Lineage (NCBI taxonomy): Eukaryota > Viridiplantae > Streptophyta > Magnoliopsida > Arecales > Arecaceae > Phoenix > Phoenix dactylifera. Next base: position 166,176 of record NC_052397.1, on the reverse strand, counting down.
GGAGATAATATGGTATGTGGTAACTTGTGGTTTAAGTCATAACTGACCGCCCTAATCCAAAAGAGAGTCATGATCGAGGTGCGTATCACTATGTACCAAAAGGCATCCAGCAAATATTAAATTGTATCCAAAATAAATAAATAAAAATTAAATTGTACCGCCCAAGTTGCAGCGCAACCACCGAGGCTTTTCCACGGCATAGGATAATAGGAATAGCAGCAGATAACATTTTTTTTCCATTTCGGGGCGGGGGATTGGGGGGGTAGTTGGGTGGCTTGGGGAATTGAAATTTAGAGAGGGTTGCGTGGAAGACAACTTACATGTATGACGTCCACCTTGACCCCGTCTATGCCGATTGACTGGAGGTGGGAGTGCATAGCTTCGTACAGCTCGTGGGCCCGCTCCGGTGGGACCAGACCGACTCGGTTGTTGACGATCTTGTCGACCGCCAGGTCCTCCATTGTCATCCGGAGGCCCGGCGAGAGCTTGGGCGTCACAACCTTGGCATCCGGCAGGGCAGGCATCCGGGGCCTCAGCCCTCCCCAGTAGCCGCACAAGGCATGCCACACGTACACATGATCTATGCTCTCGAAGGCCGCCTTCAGGTCCCTTACGAAGGCCCCCATGCCCGTACGAGCAGGGTCTTCCTTGCTCCTGTAGTCGCGGAACTTGTAGTTCTCCCTGAAGTCGATCAGCCTGCAGGGCATCTGCTCCCCTGCCGAGGTTCGGTTCATGCCTGCGCCTTGCTGATCCGCGACCGGATCATCGTCGTCGTGGCAGATGGACTGCCATCCGTCGTCGATAAGCACGAACCCGGGAGGGCATCCCCCGTCGGCGAGGGCCTTCACGCCCCCCCAGACGCCCTCCGGGTGCACCTTGAGGTAGAAGGCATCCCAAGTGCACCATCCGAACTTGTCGATGATGCCTGGAGGAGTCTTGTCCTCGAGGAGGTTGAAGGTCCCTAGATGGGACTGGACGACCCGCATCGCATCCTTGACGAGGATGTAAGGGTCGTCACCGGCATGCATGTACAAGGAGGTCCTGAAGAAGGAGCTCCTGACTCGTGTGGAGCCGCTCTCCACGCAAATGTCCACGTAGTCCTCCTCCCCGGGCTGGAGGGAGGCCCGGAAGGGCCCCTCGATGAGGGGGAGGAGGAGGACGTAGGGCCGCCCGGCCTCGGAGCGGTCGAGGATCATCATCTGGGTCTCGTGCTCCACGTCGCTGCCCTTGCTCCCCACCCAGTGGGTGGTCCACCACACCTTGAACCGGAAGATGCTCATGAAGCGAATGCCGTGGAGCCTCCCGAGGGGCACCACGTGCCGGCTTCTGGAGATTCTGGACTTGATGAAGCCCACGAAGCATCCGCTCGTGTCGACGGCAGCCTTGCTCTTGCAGACGAGGGAGGACGGGGTGATGACGATGTTAGAGGGGATGTCAAGGAGGAAAGGGTGGCGGTCGTTAACAGTGAGATTCCGGCCCTTCAGGGAAAAAGCCGACGACCGAGGGCCGTCGTCGATCCCTGTAAGGATGTTGGTGGAGTTCTTGCTCAGGTTAGGAGCCATGTGTGGGGTGAGACCTAGAAAGAGCTTTGAAGATGAGAGTCTGTCAGTACCAAAAACAAAAAAAAGATGGGAGTCTCTTTTGCTAGTAGGTAGGAAAATCGGCTAGGGATCAAAGCTAACGGTTGCGCTTGTGCAGGAACGCCGGAGCTCTGTAGGTCTATTTATAAGGAAACTCCGGGTCCCGCCGAGGTGTGGTTACTTTGCTGCGCTTCCTACTTTCCCCCTTCTCGCATCGTTCTTTTTTTTGTCCCCTTTCTAAAATTATTTAAAGAATAAAGCGAAGCAACCGAGCGTGGGACCGGAGCCGGATATGGTTATTTGACACCGTCCATTGTACCACCCTTGGGTTTTTTGTTCTATTTCCAAATTATTTATAGAATAAAGCGAAGCATCCGAGCACGTGACCGGAGCCGGATTTCGTGCTTTAGACATGGAACAGTAATTCGGATATGGTTACTAGACACCGTCCAGGGTACTACCCTTAGGACACGTATCTTGCGGTTAAAAATAAACTGTCATGTCGGCGATCTCCTCTCTCTCTTTCTGTTTTTTTTAATGGGGTTTGTCCTGTCGGCGATCTTCTCCGCGTTTTCCTGTCGGCGATCTTCTCCGCGTTTTCCTGTCGGCGATCTCCTCTCTCTCTCTCTCTCTGTTTTTTTTTTTAAATCCGCGCGCTAGTTGGAACTTTCTTCGAAACACTTAACGACGGTCAGCGAATCTCGTTCGGGCCAAATACGAGAGTAAAATGATATGGTGAATAGCTACGTTCAAAACAGTCCATGCGGCTTGTAATTCCGCCTTAGGAAGAGATGAGGGAATTGATTTTACTGAGGCAGCATACAAAATCACTCCATAGCAATCTGTAATTATGTATCCTAGACCAGCTCTACCATTCGACAAGGAAGCACCGGAATGTATCTTAACAACATTACATAGTGAAGGTACCCATGACACTTGATAGAAAAAATATTAGACATGTTGACCTTAGCTTAGATCGACCTTCTTGATCTCGATATTAATCAAAATGAACGATCTTGATGAAATCCGAGCTGTCATTAAGCTCAAACTAATAAAAATCGACAGTTATGGCGGCACTGCATGATCGGCATAATTGTCATCGCATACTTTTCATGCGAGACGGTTACTACGTTATTAACGCACAACCGACTGTTATCATATAGTTATGGCACATTGTGCCAAATTAGGTCATGGATCAATATACTACCTGTTGCTGGAAATTGGACCCGGGGGCGGCCGCGAACCGAGGAGGAGGAGCTCCGGCGAACATTGGCGGACGGCGATCCGTCGGCGAGCGGCGTCCTCCGGGGGACCTGCAAGAAGCCGGTGGCCGGGCTTTTCCGGCGTCGGCCCTCCGATGCCTAAGTCAGAGGGGGGCTTAATTTTGGAGAAGAGAGAGGGACTGTATGTGAAGTCCGAAAAATCTCCTTGGGAGGAAGAAGCCTCCTCCCTTTTAGAGGGAGAAGCTCCCCTTTTATAGGGAGAGTGACAGGGTTACCTGTGATGTGACTGGGCGAATTAATGGGTTACCGTCACGATTGGACGTGGGCGTGGAAGTAATGAGTTGCCGTGGATGGCCCATTCCCATTATGGGAGGAGATGGCGTGCAGCCAGAGCTTGCTTGAGGCGCGCAGTGCAGTACATTCTTGGGAATGACGAGGCGTTGACAGTCGTAGCAGAGTATGGTTCCTGATTAATATGTCGTGGCGTGGCCGGCAAGTAAAACATGGTGCGGTAAGGCGGCTGCAGGGCATGGCCGCAGCATATAGACGATGAGGTCGGCCTTCTGAGGTCAGCTCAGCCTTCTGGTCTTAGCCTGCTGTGCTCGGCCTTCTGTGCTCGGCCTTCTAGTCTCGGCCTTCTGTGCTCGGCCTTCTGTGCTCGGCCTTCTGTGCTCGGCATTCTGGTCTCGGCCTGCTGTGCTCGGCCTTCTGTGCTCGGCCTTCTAGTCTCGACCTTCTGTGCTCGGCCTGCTGTGCTCGGCATTCTGGTCTCGGCCTGCTGTGCTCGGCCTTCTGTGCTCGGCTCGGCCTATGAGCTCGAGCACTTGGATGAGCTCGAGAGCGGAAGAGCCCGAGCACTTTGATGAGCTCGGGAGCGGAAGAGCCCGAGCACTTAGATGAGCTTGCATAAGCTCGGCCTGGATGAGCTCGATCTTGCTGACGGATTTGGGTGCTATAATTGCATTTGTGGGGTGGTCCATTTTTCCACCAACACTACCCTATATAAAGGGCTGGCCTGATGATCTTGAAAAAAGAGGCTCATTTTTTGGAGATACATCTTTACAAAATTTCTCCCTACCATATTCTTGCTCTATTGTTTTGATTTAAGCATTGGAGGAATCCCTGCTAGAAACTTTTCGGCAAGTGGACTTTTTATAGGTTCACCTTGAAGGCGACAAGTTCTACCTCGCCTAAGTTTCATCCGACCACACTCAGCTCGATTCTTACCGACCTCAAAGCGAGTTGAGTAGCATCCCAGCCTCGATTTAGAATTTAGCAGCAATAGATTAGCACTTCAGGAAGGGTCAGCTATATCGACACCGAATGAAGGAAGAAATAATCAATATGAGGTTACGAAGGGGTCATGGTGCATCCCATGCCTCGCAGCGCCGTGCTTTGGCCTCATGAGGTTTCATTGCAGAGTCTGGAACACACCCCCCGATATAGCCTGCTGCACTTGTGAACACTAAGCAATTTAATCAACTCGTATAGCAGATACATGCCTTGATCATGGTAATTCAGTGCTTACAACAAATAGCAATGTGGCCGGAACCAATCCGACCAAAACTTAGTTAGCCTAGCCAACACTCCCAACAACCAACGCGTCATATGCACCAACTCAACCAATACACATCATACTCCCAACAAAAAGCTTCACTCCTCATCGCCATCCTCATCCTCGTCGTCAATGTGAAGACTGTTGAAATCCATCTCTAGATAAAGTCGAAGGACTTAAACTCAGCAGTCTTCGAATCCTTTCATAATGGCATTGGTGGCATTTTCAACGGACACTGCCTTGAATTTGTATGAAGAACAAAATTCCTCGACTACTTTAGCGGCCCTCTCCTCGGCTCTACTAGCCATCTCCTTGGCTTTGGCAGCCTCGTCCTCGGCTTGAGCAATTTTTACAAATAGATCTGCTACTCGCTTTTCATATACTAAAAAGGCCTCCCTAGCCTTAGAAAGATACACTATCGAAAATCATCGCGCGAGTCCAAGCATTGGAGGCTTGAGCTGCTACCGACTCGATCTTTTCCTCAACCTTCCTCGTCCTCTCCTCAGCTAGTCGAGCTTGCTCCTCTGCCTTCTCGAAATCGGCCCTCAATTTTGCCTCGACCTCGGCAACTTTTTGCTCAGCAGCCTACCTATTCACCTCAAAATCTGAGACATGATGCCTAAGCATCATAACGACCTCGTACATACAGTAGGCTTCATGGGTATGCTGCATAAATAAAGTGACCAGTATCCAAAGTAAAACACTGAAATTTGGCATAAAAATACTTACTCAAATGACCGAGGTGAAGGTCTCATCAATTAGTTTGGTGACATGAACATACCTTACAATGCTTTTGTCAGCCTGCAATTGTATAGCACGAACGATATCTTTGGCCACCAGAGGAGGCGTCAAGGCTGAGTTGGAGGATTTCACCAGCCACCTTAGAATATAAGACTCGGAGGTAGGAGGAACAGAAGAACTTAGGGCAAAGGATGAGCTTGGGCCGACCCGAGCTAAAGTAGTTGTCTCGGACGAGGACGAACAAGAGCAGCGGATGACGGCTGAGTGAGGATGACCCCTCTAGGGGAGCTGACTTGATTGGCGACACAATCTCGACCTCGGGGTCGAGCTCCACACTTTTGTCCAAGGTTTTAGTGCCTCGGGAACAGAGACTTCGAAAATAGAGGCCTCAGCTGTAGCTTCACGTCTTCTTCTTCTTCTTCTTAGGGGATTCACCCCTAGATGCCGCAGCCACTCTCTTGCGTTTAGCTTTTCGAAACAATATCATCGTCACATTAATAGCGCCTCGAGAAAGCTCTAGAAAAATAATATCTAGAGACAACCCCGATATGATAGCACTTCAAGAAGATCAATCGACACATTAAAACTCTCTTCTACATGTCTTGTTTTTTATCAAAATAATGATACAATTTTCATCATTAGAAGTGGAGGGCAAGTAATGGAGAAGATATTGGACATCTTGACCTCAGCTTAAACCGACTTTCTTGACCTCAGTATTAGTCGAGGTGAATGACCTTAGTGAAAACTGAGGTGCCACTTAGCTCGAGCTAATGAAGACTAGCAGTTATGGCAACACTGCATGATCGGTGTAATTATTGTCGCGTGCTGCTTACACCGGACTGTTATCATATTTTTAACGTGCAACCGACCATTACCGTATAGTTATGGCACATCACGCCAAATTAGGTAATAAATCAATATACTACCCTATATAAAGGAGTGGCCCAAGGATGTTGAAACAAGAGACTTATTTTTGTAGAGACTTCTGTCTACAAACTTTCTCTCTTCCATATGTTGTTCTGTTATTTTGATTTAAACATCGGAGAGTTCTCCGCCGGAAACTTTCCGATAAGTAAACTTCTTGTAGGTTAGCTTCGAAGACGATAAGCCGGCCTCGGATCAGAATTTAGCTGCAACAATACTGATTTTGGGGGGGGGGGGGGGGGGGGATGTGATGGGCTCATTGAGCCGCCAGTAACCCAGACTGTGGATCATTAGTGAAAGATAAAAAAATGGCTGCTTGGATGAATTCATGAGCATACTAGAGAGCAGAGGAGTAGATTCTATTGTGGAGGTGTTGTGTCCTTTGAAAGATAAAATTATTCCTTGAGTTCCAGATGGTCCAGGCAGCGTAGCAGTAACTGTTTTGTGATTCTCAGGGACTTAGGAGCTAGAAGAAAGATCAATTAGAGCCTGCGCCAAGTTGAATTGATATGGAGCAAGCTGAGTCCTTTTCAGAGTGGTCCAAACCTCCACGATTCGTGGGTACAAGTAAACACAATGCTCCACATCCTCAATTTTTTTCAGACACAAGTTAAGGCAGGATCTTGGTTTCGGATCAAACCTCAAGAATAAAGGAACGCTTTACAAGAAAGGCAACCCCCACAGAGTTTCCACCAAAATAATTTAACCCGGAGTGCTGCCTTAAGTTTCTAAATCCAATTAAGATTGAGCTGTACCTCAGAATTTTGACTGTCCATATGTGGCCATACACCTCAGTTGTTTTTATTTTGGGACCTCCATAGTTATACCAAACTAAATGATCAACGCAATGATATCCTGGAAGGGGTATAGTCTAGATTGTAGCAACCAAATCTTGTGAGAGGAGGTTATGCAGCATATCTAAATTCCACATGTCCCTATCAGTGATTAACTGAGACACCTTCCATTCCGCCTGACTCAAAGAAGAATTGATGGGCATGGAATACCGATAAAGAGAAACCTCGGTCAATCAAGGATCCTGAAGAAGATAGATACTCCAGCCATCACCAATCTGCCATTTGAAGATACACTGCATTTATTTTGCCGTAGAAGAAATGAAACGCTACAGAGGAGAGTTAATCTCCTCTCATTGGTGTTAGGGTCTTGCATCGTTTTTAGGAAGACTAGTATACGTACTCGACATTCACTTAACCCACGGGCGTGCCAATGCCTTCAAGGGCTTCGGTTAAAGACGAGAGGGGGAACGAGAGAAGCCTCTTTCAGACCTTTTCTTAAGCAAAACTTTTCGTTGTGCGTGCCCTGCTCTTCCCATCTCCTCAAAGGTCAAAGTTTGCAGTTGGATTGTTGAACGGTGGTTAGCATGGGTTCAGTTCCTTTTTCCCTAGCATAAGCGTCTCACGACTTTAAGTGTGTGCCTATGGGGCCCCACCACCACAAATCGCGCAGTCCATGGTCAAGCATTTCTAGATACAAGTCGTGGCCCAATAGCTGGAAGACATGTATCAAGCTCCTTTTCAACTGTATGTTTAAGATAAGGTGGTCGGTTGTTAAATGTTGCCCCGGGTCAGCTAAGACAGAAGGGGATGGAAAGTCAAATGAGGCAGCTATTTCCTGGATGGCCCTCCTTGAACCGGTACATCTCCTCAGCAACTCTACCATCACCGCAAACACGTCAAGTGTTGCTTGGCATCATCTTACAGCGGCTAAACACTGCGCCCCAACCGCCGGAGAACATGTCCCAAGGCTGATTTCACATCCCGAGTGTACGTGTCAAACATAAGGATCGCCGGTGGTTTGGTGGCCATGGAAGCTGCACGAGTCCTGAGAAAATAAATTAATATATATATAAACGAAAGGAATTAAGTCGATGCTATGACTCTTTTTTTATATTTACACAGTCGGTTCCCAACGTTCACCGGGATATCCTACTTTCGCAACCGTTGGACCGGAGAAAACCTCTAGTTGTATTAATATCCTACTTTCGCAACCGTTGGACCGGAGAATGGCCGCCTCGAGATCTACACACATAAGAATGTGCTTGTAATGCTTTGACTGTGCATGTTGCGACCTAACGGTCGACGTTATGAAGGACGATCAATCACTCTTTCGCGCGAAAGATACACCCGAACGCTGAGTTCGACGAGATTACGTAAAGAAGAGGAACTCGACAAAAGAATACCTCTCCTCAAGGGCAATAGATCCCGTTGGTAATTAAGGCATTGTAACTACTGGAATCGTCCAACTCGTAATAAATACAGTTGAAATTTTCCCCGTGGAAGACTCTATCCAGTTTGTCCAGGTGTCCTCCCTGCAGGCTTCTGTCTAACCCCAGCGGAAGACTCTATCCAGTTTGTCCAGGTGTTCTCGCTGCAGGCTTCTGTCTAACACCTGCCCATTGGAACCATTCAGTGTCATCCTCTCTCTCTCTCTCTCTCTCTCTCTCTCTCTTTTTGTTGGTACCTCTCCAACTCTACGGCAAGTTTCGACAAGTTTTATGTTACGCCATTATGATGAGTTTTACATTCCTATTATTTATTTATTTTTGAATCTAATATTGGCCTTTTACCATATGCCGCACGGGCTTTTAGATCGTCGCCTGGATATTTTCATGCTTGCATCGAATCTCAAATATGAATCTGGTTCAACCTATACAAGCCTTCCAGTGCATTGGGCCTAAATATATTAAGGTCAGATTCAATTAGACCAATCCAATTAACCATAACAGACGGACCAACTCAAATAGATCATGTTCCATCCACTAAACTGTGCAATTCAAATCCTAACGATTCATGATGAGTTGGCAATGCTCCCGTGCTGCCAGCCGCTCATTCGATATGAGTGCTGCTACCGATTCGCGTTCAACTCTTTTAAGTACTTGGGCGTCAGGTCGGATTAACTTATAAGGCATCTTATTAGCGCCGGGACTCAATTTCCTCTATTTGATTCACACTTGCTAAGGGCGAAATAACTCAAGAACCCGCATCTATATTGTTGAGTATATCTTGAGTTCTAAAAGGTCAGATTTAAATTGATTCAGAATATCAATTCAAGTTCAAATCGATTTAGGGCATCGGTTATATATTGTAATTGGCCTAATCTCAATATTGTAGGAATACAGTTCGAAGCTGAATCAACTTACTCTATTATATATATTTCTTGTAACCCGAAAGAAAAAAAAAGCAATTAACTGATGAGTGACTAATTTTGGATGTAAATGTACTCAAAAGTAATTTGCATGTATGTAGGTTCGATTCTGATTTTGGCCTTCCCATTACAGAACATAACTCATCCAATTTAAATACAATTCAAGCCATATCCAAGCTCGACCATTATGCATACTTATACACGAATAACTAAAGCATCAAGGTTTGAAAAAGGAGGTTAGGAGGAACTGCCTAACTCAATTAAGCTTAGACTTTTAGAATTTCTTATAAAAATGGGCTTTCATTGAATATGAAATGATTTTATTTAGATTTATTACATAATACGGGCTAAGTTGTTGTCCGAATGAATAATTAAGAAGCTCATAATTAATATGTAATCATATGGTTATTTTGGGCTCTATTATCTTAGTTATATGGTGTAGCGAATATTAATGTAAGCCTAATTTAGTTAATAGGCTCAGTAGTAAGTGAACTCATTAACATTGCTAACTGAAGTAGGTTTCCACTCCACTCATTTATATATACATACATACATATATATATATATATACATACCTGTAAAAAAATCCTAGGACATCAAGATCATTATGTTCCTCAGGGACACCTATCCCATTGAGAAGGCAGGCATAAAGGAGGAGATGGAGAGGAAGATCTATTCTATTTGTGTGCTTTTTCTTCTTTTACAGGTATTGTCGCAGCAATCTTCAATGGCTGCTCGAGGCTCATAAGGTATGCTTTGATCTTTGATGGATTGATCTATGATTTTTTTTATTTTAATCTCCAGCATGTAGTCCATAAATTCAGCATAGTCTCCATAAACCAATAAACTAAACATTGTTCATTCTTGTGCAAACAAATGATCAAGCCCGCTTTTTGAAATTTCACCAGCTCGAGGATGGCAATTCATTGCCTATAAATCTCTTGTATTTGAACGAGGGAATAAACAAATAAACAAGCTTCCAGTCTAAATCTGAAAATCAAAGATAATCGAATCATGGTAAATAGATTAGAATCTTCAAGGCGACTAGCTTCAAGGACCTTCCTTGGGTCCCCTCCGTCTCCTACCACCTCACATGGGAACCCATACTTCTTCCAGCTGCTACATTCCTCGACCGACCACAAGAAATCGGTGGGAAAAGAAAATAGTAATAGAAGGCTCCTCCCTCGGCCGATTCCCACGCTGGCATCTTGGAGGACTGGCACGCGTCATGGGAGGACGGGCATCCGAATCCACGTGTCACGTCTACTGACCACTACGTGCAATTCAGCCTGCTGACAACTGTCCAAATCTTTCTTGCAGCAGAGTGTCGGTGGCGGTCTCGGTGCCTTCTAGAGTTTAGTTTGGGTTTCGATGCGGGTGGGGACTCCTCCGGTTCGGTGTGCGATTGAATAGTCCTTTCATTCGCCCACTGTTTTCGGGTCCCACAACTAATCGCGGATGACTCAACTAAGAACGGTTGGGGAGCTACCCACAGGATACGTGCATCCGCGCCGCAGCGGGGCTACGGTATCTCCTTTGCGTCGAGTAGACCAGTTGAATCCATCTACGCAGTAACAGTGACTGAATAAAACGACTCTTCAAAAGGATGGGGATCAGATTTTTATTAAAAATAATAAAAAATATATTTAAGGTTTGATTTCTGAAAAACCTTAATACAATTACAAAGGTAACTAAGATGACATTGTAATAATTATTGAATAAAATTATCAGAACATCACTTTGTCGAACTACTGACAATTATGAATATTCATGCACTGAGTATGGAGTAGGAGTATATGGCAGCAGCACTATCGTGGTTCATTGGTGCTAGTCTAGCAAGATGGTGATGCATCACCAAAACCACCACCATGGAAAGTGATTTGTGGACCGATAACATCTTTTTCTCTATAATTTGTAAGTGATTCAAAATAAATTAATAACAATCAAAGCTGCATCCATGTTTATGAAATTATCAGTTGCATTAAAAATAGTACCTCTAATCAATTGTGAGGAAGCGCTAGCTTATCAAATGGGTAAAATTTTCGGTAAGCATGTCAGATAACTTAAGACTCAAATTCTGCTTTTGTGGAGAATTAATTATATTAGAGGATAGCTACCCCTTGTGTAGTTCATTGGCATATAAATATAACCTGATCCGATTAAGGAGAAGGAATAAGTTCATTCAATTAACTTGAGTCATTTTTTTATTAAAAAAATAGAGAATAAGAAAATTGATGAAACTAGAGTTTAGGTCCTCTTTTTTTTTATTTATTAATGAATTATAAAATAGAGTTACAAAACTTGTGAAGTCAACTTACATACAATTTAAATCAGATTCTTTTTCTAATTAAAAGATGTTGCAACTTTTTAAGAATAGATAAAACTAGAAATTATTATAAAGCTAAAAATCCTACAAAAAATAAATCTTGACTTGTACATTAGTTTTTATCATCAATCGTTTTGTCCCATTCTTCTCGAAATGGGAGATGTATCCAATAAAAATCCTCCTAAAAAAGAATTTTTCTCCGACAAGGTATTTTTGAGACTTAAACGATAAAATTTAGTTTCAACCGGTCTCCCCTTCTCCTTAGAAGGTGATCTCGTGTGATGATTCCTATAAAATTTGATTTGCCGCCGCTAAAAAGGTAGAGGATATATCTTATATGCATTCTTCTAGAAAGCTTTTATTGACAAATGATCATGCCACCTCACTGGTGCACTAATGCACTACCTCGCGTGTGAAAATGTTAAAGCAAGCCCATCAATATTTTATCCAAGTTTTATCCCTTGGCGGATCAATTGAGAAAATTATAAACAAATATACAATATTTTCCTTTAAAAAAATTATCAAATGTTTCTTAAAGCTTAGCCAAGTACGGACAATAAATAAATAATAGAATAACCAAAATGTATTCTTTCTCCTTGATTTGCAGAGGATTCTGGAAAGATAATATAATCAAAACACGTAACTTGTAAAGAGACATCGATGTGCATTGTATTGTTGTTTGCATGAAAAGTGTCATTAATAAACAGCAAGAACGAAAAGAAAAAAATACAAGAACGGATTCACTGGCACAACTACGATGCCGAGCAGTCATTTCGATGATTGGATTGCTGATGTATATCCGTGCATGAACGTCGCTTTTCCACCGGACGGGCAGGAACTTGATTTGTTAGAACCGGCTCCACTAGTCTTATATTTTATTCCCAAAAAATACCAGAAAGTAGAAATATTTATCATATATTGCTTGAGAATGCAAATATGACAGAAGAACTTTTAAATATCTAAGATTATTCGAAAAACTTGGTAGAATTAAACTGAATTATTTATAAAAATCGGCCTGTTCCCATGTCTAACCTGCATCCTTCTAAAAGTCCATAATAATCTTAGCCTAAATCCTATATGTGAGCTCGTTAGTCTGCAGGAAGAAAAAAATTTCATAAACCATTTTTTTTCTTTTACAAAATTTGGGCTGAAAAGATTTTGGATTCATATAGGCCTCCTCGAATAGATTACCCACTCTACGAATCCACTAGAAAATTTAGCTTAATTCTGCTGAATTTTTCAAACAAAACTTTACTGGACGAGCAAAATTGCAACAAGAACTGCAAGAGTGACCTCTTCCACTTCATCCTCTCGGAGACGCAGTATGGGTATACACTTTGTGCAAATTGGGCTTCTTTGGGAACATTTGGCCCTAGCAGTGTGCTCGGCCCAGGCAGCTCATGTCCTACCTTAAAACGAATATGTTCTTGATTTTGTGCAAGTACTGGACTAGAAATCTAGCGAGGAACAACGAAAATCCATCAGGGCTGTGCCTAATTATTGGGCTCACGGAGGGCTGGCTTCGGCCCAGTTAGTTTGCCGGGTACAAACTGATCCGAGAACGGAGGTGCGGTGGTCTCCGGAGAGATGGCGGAGGAGGGTGGCGCGCGGGAGGGCGTTTGCTCCTTCGAATGGGACGAGGAGTCGAAGCTCTACTACCATGCCTGGTTGGTCCGAAAGAATCGCTCCCTCCTCCTTGTAATTTTAGGGCTTTTTTTTTTTTTAAAAAAAAAAATCGAATCCCAGTTCTTTATACAGGGTTTGTAATTCTTCTTCCAAAATTCAATCTTTTTTAGCAGTCTTGATGACGTTTGTTTCGCAAGTCTTGGGGAAGGTTTCGGGAGAGAGTGGCGCCGTCCCTTATTTTTCAGTGAATAATGTTTCATAAGAATTAGGGTAGTTTATTGATTGGGTTGGAGGTGCTTGCACCTGAAGAGTCAACACAAAAGCAGAATCTTTGATGATTTTAACCGGTACGAAAATTTCTCAAGGGAAAGCTAGGAGGGAACTGAGGAAAAATATAGGAAGAGGATTCTTAGGATATAGTCCTCCTTTTGCCTGCCTCGTTGGTTGAGGGTTTATTTTATGGTTTAACTTTTGTCACTTGATAATAATTATTGGTTCCTATTGCAACGAAGAGTGGGGAATTTGCAGGCTAGCAACATCGAGGAAGAAGAGAGATGGGGATTGGAATAAATTGGATGCACCATGAACGAGGATGGTGGAATTGCTCACGGAATGGAAATGTGATTACAAGACATTGTAGAGAGCCTGTTTGATGGTGGTGATAAAAGTAGACAGCATATTTATAAATAAATGAGCAGATTTTATATTGCTGCAGCGCGGATGAAGACAGAGAAGACATGATGGTGGGACAAGGCAGTAATCATAGTGTAGAAAAATAACGTAGCAAACATGTTTAGCTTCATCAATAAATCTATGTAATGGGAAAATTGAAGCATTATGTTGGCTTGATTTATAAATATATCTACAATAGATGCACTTGATATATCAGTCCATGTTTTCACTAGTTTGTGGCACTAACAAACTTAGCTTGCAATTCTTATTCTAGATGTCTGGAGTCTGCAATATGATTCATATTATGAAGCACTGAAATTTAAAAGATTCTAGATTAGCTTTCTATCTGCGGTCAGCCCTATATTCGTTGACGCTGAATTCCTAGGGAAGGCGGCTTTTGGCAAGGAAAGGGCCTCACTACAAAGGTCAGATGACCTGTTTGTGGAAATGGAAATCTACTGCAAAAGTCATGCAATTGACGAATTTGCAACAAGAAAGCAAGCCAACCAAAACTCAGCTATCCCTGGAATGAGTCTAACAAAGAGAAAACAAGGCAAGATTTGATCTTGGGAATTGCACTTCTCTACAATGCAACTGCAATAAACCAAAAAAATAGAAGGTTCATTTATTGAAGATATCATATAGGGAATTAATTTGTCATTTGGTTTTTTAAGGTCCATCTTTATAAAGGGGTCTTATACCCATCCAGTGGACACTTCATCAACTAATGTTTTATATGGAGTTTCTACATACAAGATGCCACACTCCTTGGGTAGTAGCTCATTGGATTTGTGTCTTTTGACTGTAAAAATTAGCTTCATGCATAATGAGGTAGTTCATCCATTCTCACATTTGCCCCTCAAGTTTCAGTATCTTATCTTACTTCTATGCTTGTCATTTTCATTTAGTTTTGCTACTGATTTTTGTGTAGCCAATAGCGAATTTCTTGTTTACTATTTAGTCATTTTAATTGGTCTTAATTTGTTTTGGCTTATTGTGTTGCAGTAGTGGGTTTTATCATGATCCCCATGCTGGATGGTATTACAGTAGTAGAGATGGTCTTTACTACACATATGAGGATGGAAAATATGTTCCATTATCAAGTTACAAGGTAGGGGTTCAGTTCTGCTGGGATTTTTGTCATATTAGCAGGCTATGTTATGATTGCCTTCAATTTTAAACAGGGTGAGGAATCTGAAGCTGTTGATTCTACAAACTCCGCTCTGAGCGAAGCTAACAAAGACAATACATGTATGTTGTAAGTGCTGAATTCCATGTCCATACTGCCAAAAGTTCTTTGGTCTTGTTGAAGCCAAGTTTACCTCTCTTTTAAACTGGCTGCTTTACCACTGCATTTTGCAATTCTGAATCTTTGATTCAATTTCATTCAATAAATTAGTGAGTATTTGAATTATGCATTATGCACTGACTAACATAGTGGCCCATATATATGTTTTGTGATGAAATCACTTGTGCTGGGAACTCTACATCTCAAGTGTTGTGTAGTCATGATAGTTTGCCACCTCTACATTATGGGGCTACCATGCGCTAACCCTAAATAACCATAACATCATCCTTTTTCTTTTGCTTTTCGGTAGATATGCCTGCGCATGCAGCCGGTGATGAGTCCGAAATTCCAAGTCCTCCATCTGAGTGGTCTGCTGCTGGAAACCTTGTGATGCATTTCACTTAAAATTGATTGTTTTAAATAGGGTTATTTAATCAGTGAGTTTTTTTTCCAGGTTAGAAGAAACATTGATTAATCTATATTTGTCGGGTTATTCCAATTCAGATATAAATGCTGATAGCTCATCAACAACTTTACAAACAAACAGTGAGTATAACTAAAGTTGTCAAGTCCACTGGTGCTCACTTTTCTACCTCTTGTTGTGAAGAGGCATCATATGATGAGCCCTTACTAAATGAAGGTTTTATTGATTAGCAAGTCAGGTCTCTTCTGAAGAACAGTCTGATCAGCCATCCTCAGATAAGTTGCCTGGCTGTTACCGTGGCATCACATGTCAGCAAGTAGAAGGTGAATTGATCCCCGAGGATGAGCAAAATGCATTTAGGTCAAGCAATAGGCTCTTAGCAGGAGGTAATCATTTGAAACTTTTGTGCATTTGTTGTTCCATCGACTGTAACTATAATTTTGTTGCTTCTGGACCAGAACTTGTTTATAGGAATTTTGCGACATTGAGATCATGGTTTTAAGTTTTGCTTGCCCATCAACATAAAAGGATTAAAATAAAAATGGTACTCCTAGAAGTGATCCAACCTGCCTTTCTACATGACTATCTATATGTTTTTGCCCCTCTTAGAAATAATTTTACTTCCAAATCAGATGCATCATGGGATGAAGAAAACTGGAAAGCTCAGTATGGCCAGGTTTTAACCTTAGAAGATGAGGGCATACCGTCTTTTCCGACAGTTGATCTATGGGATTGGGAAATTGTTAAAGATCACACAAAGAAAGGACATCAGATAGCTAAACTGATAGGAAGATTGGTCAGGCGTTCCAGTAAGCTGCATCCTTCTGTGCCAGCTGGTGGTGGTGTTCTGAAAACTGCTGCCATCCATGCAGTTCATTTGGATCTAGTAGGAGTTGCATCAGGTCTCTCTCTCTCTCTCTCATTTGCTTGCTCTATTTTTCACTCATATTTTTTGTTTACAATGCATTCATTATTAGCATGTGAAAAATCTGATGAGTGCTAACTTATTGACTTTCCATTGGAAAGCATCTGCTTGACCTTCCCTTTCTTTTTATATGAAGGGAGTTTTAGTTACCTGTCACTTTTTTTAGGCACTAGAGCTGCAAACTACAATTTGGTCTTCGTGGATGTTATAGTTACAAGAACTACACCTTTCCTCGGAGTTTCTTGAATGTAGCTGCTGATTGTTTTTCTTTCCCCTTTCTTTTTTGAAGTTACTGCCAGACTAGGTGCTTCAGAGTATGAAATTTAACACAAAATTATAATTTTTTTTATTCTTTCTGAGGTATGGTTATTTCTGTTGTTGATACTTATAAATCCAATAATCCTTTTTGACATAAATCTTGCTTTTATCCATGTAAGTGGACAGCGGACTCCAGATTTACATTCATAATTCATGTATCCAGTAGTATGCTCAGATGATATCGGTCACTGCAAATGATGGAACTTTTACTCCGTTCCTATTACTTTGGTTTTGAATTTTGATTGCTATTTTATGTTTATTAGTTTAGAATTGCAGTGTGCGAAACAGGATTGTGCTTTCTCATCATGTAGCTATCCATTATATGATTTGTTGAAATTCACGATCCCTTATTTATGGGTAAACATGCTGGCATATGGGAGACTATCGAACCACAAATTGGGCCTGTCACATCAATTGGCACTGTGAAAGTATTTGAAAATTCTCCAGGACCACCTTGCAGAGAAGCAAAAACACAGCCTCCACTTTAAGAGGCAGGTGCTGAGCCAACTCACCCAGGAGTAGTTGGCCACTAATAATTAAACTTTTTCTTTTAAGACCAGAGGGTGTAATTATCATCCAGCTTCCAACCATTGTTCTTTCTTATCAATATTAAATGCCGTTTTGGAATGCTTATATTTAATTACTTTGCCATTTGTATTTTTCTTATATTCAGGGAAAGTTTACAGGTTGAGGACCCCAAGCCCAAGATACTTGGCTTCTGTATCGAAGTATGATTCTTCTAACCCGACCAAAGATTGGGGCTTCCCTGATTTATATGCTGACCTGCAGAGTAGCACACACCATAGTTTAAATCAAATATATGGATCTGACGTTGCAAATGCGGCCAATCGAGATAATTTGTCTGCTTCCGTCGATCAGGTTCCTGTTACAGTACAGAAGGTGATTTGCTGTTTACTATCATATAACGAAAATTTTATATAAATTGCATAAAACATGTCTTATATGCCATTTTTACAGAGTTGTCCTTATCGAGGCCAAGTCTCATGAAGAAAAAGGCACTTTTAAGATGATGATGGAAATAATTTGGGGCTGGTGTTATGCAACAGGATGAATACCTGTTTCATAGCACCTGATATGTTGACCAATGCAATTCATGCATTCGGGGAAAACCATGAATGATGGCTTTAAAATGTAAACATTTCTTAGAGGTCTCTTACAAGGCTATAAATATTCATGAGCTTCAACCACTGTTAGTAAAGTTTATCAACAATTTTAACTTGTTATGAAAGTAATGCATCTCATTTGATACAAAAATGTATCTTTTGTGCGTCCTGCTTGCTTATCTGCTTGGATGAGTCCACTAATCATTGTTTTCTATTTCTTGCCTAAGAAGCATGGATCTGTCATGCATTTATGATCAGAAAATGTGATGAAATCTGTGGGTTCGGGTTGGATCCTTTGTGTGAAAGAATGATTCACCTTCTTTCGTGGCTTCAACCATCGGATTGCACAATTGCCACTTTGAGATCTGTGCAAGCGGATGAAAGCAAAGTGTAGAGTACTTTGAGATCTGTGCAAAGCATGATCCAGTGGTTGACGTCGTGAAAGAACATCAATCATTCTTTCGTGAGGAAGATACAACCCGAACCCGATATCTGCAATATAGAGGGGTATCCACATGGGTTTTAAATATGCATGTGATTCTGTTATGCCTTGTCAATTAGGAGATGCTGTTACATCTGTAGTAGTTGGCTGTCAGTGTTATATCACCGCTCTTTCATACTAAATATGTGGTTTCGAAGGCACAACAGTAACAGATATTCATGTCTTCCTGCCATGGTTACAGCACCAGAATCTAGCTTATAGAGATAGAGCTGCTGAGAGAAGAATGCTACATGGTGGTTTCGGTATCGGCCCAGGACAAAAGAATGTGGAGAACGGTAATATTCATGAGCTGGGATCGCCTTCACAGCCTTGTGATGCAGAAGAAGCTGCAGCAGAAGCAGCGGACATATCTTTTGGAAGTGGAAGTTATGCTAGAAGGATTCTTGAGAGCATGGGCTGGAAAAAGGTATGTTTAACAATCATTTAAGCTTGTATTACCCCGTGCCACTGTCATTCATGAATTGGGACGGCACCTAGATATGCTATGTTTCAAAGAAACGCATCTTTATGGTCTAAATGTGATAGCAATTCAGTCCTATGGTGATTACATAAAGAATCGCCAGTATTTTTGTTTTGTCGTACTATATTTCTTACTACAAACACATAAATACCCATATATGTCCGTATGGATGTGTATATGCATATAAGGTCCACCCAACCAGGGACCAAAGTTTATCCAGTGATGGTCCTATTTAAAACAGAATTTGTAGTCTTTTTTGTTTTGTTTTGGCTGCATGCTTGGCTGTTGGAGATCTTTGACTTTTATACTTTTGTTAGCTTGAATAATTTGTTTCTTTTCTTTTCCACGAAATTTGTCTAGGGAGAGGCTCTGGGGAGGACCACAAAGGGTATCTTGGAACCACTGCAAGCTGTTGGTAACAAAGGCTATGCTGGTTTGGGATGGAATTCTGCCCAGCACTGAAGCTTAAAAGGTAATGCTCATCCATCGCCATTCTCAGGTTAAGTTAAACCTGAAGCTTTTGCTATTTTTAATGGTTGATTATGTAAATTGTCGATAGGATAGGCTGGCTGCTACATCGACATCATACACCTGACATTTCTGTGAATTCATCTGGTGTGGTTTCACTGTGAACTATCTTCTTCTGCATGGCGCTTCAGTTCTAGATGCTGGTGGAGCCTACTTATTTCTACCTTGCTTGCGGAAGGTCACCTTGCCATAGACTTTGCCAGGGCTTTGAATATTTTGCCGCACCCTTTCAACAAGTATGAGAGGTTTTGGAAAGTGCCCTGTACCGAACAGATCGCTGCGTTCCCAACCCCCACCATCTGAGTCCTCTTGGTTGCCGGGGTTGATATTCATATGGCTCGGTCCTCTCTTTTTTTTCTTTTTTTTTTTTCTAAAGAGCTCGGCCCTCTCTTTTACGACGACGTGAAGTGTGCAAGGTCCTGCTGTCCTGCCTTCCAGCTTGACATAAGCTTTAAATCTAATTAATATTTAGACAGCAAATGTTTCGGGAGTAAGTCTTGGGATTTGCAGCTGCAGGCGTGCTTGGCGTCGTCGTTTTAATGTGGTCGTTTCCTCACAGTTAGTAAAACACAAACTTGGTGGTATAGCGTTTGCGAAAATATATGCTATTTCTTGCTTTTATCACTCCCTCTAAGATATTGGTCTTTTCTTTCAAAAGCTCCGAAGATTTTATGAACAATTTTGAAAAATAAAAGTCTCATTATACACGTTGTTCCGCATTGTTCATTTTCCATCTTGGCTTTTCGACAACAAAGGCAGAAAACCGGAGCAATACCGAACGAGCCATAAAATTTTTGGGAACACCGAGCAGCGAAAGTTCATTTTTCCCCCTTCCCTTTTCAAATGGCGTGAACCAAAGTAATAAACTAGGATTGTGAACGAAATGGCGAGGGTGGGCCGCTGCGTCCATGGGGCCCACCCCTCGGACATACTTCGGAAGGAGTTCTCGCCGTCGCCGGATCGTCCTCCACCGTTAGATGAATACCAAGGTGGAGGGTTACGCCTCCTCGTGCTCTGTAATCCTCGGATGGGGACTTGATTCGCGAAGATTGCTTGCTGCCAGCTAGGAGAGACTTATAAGTAGGCATAGGCTGTCAAAAATTAACGGAAGACGCCTAAGTGGATCATTAATTATTCGTAGTTCCTGATACAGGGAATCGTACGATGTCCGTAAGCTCTGCCGGCTCCAAGCAGAAATAGGTCGTCGTCGGAGAATTCTTTGCTGCAAGTCCCCCATATAAGCCCATAATTGTGTGACTTGTGTCATCCATATAAAACGGGCGCCGTCACGGTGCTCAGCACGGTCATGGTCATGGTTGTGGAGAAACTAACATGAGTTCCCCGAATCGATATCCAGTTATTTATCAACCACTAGCCAACAGAATATATGAAGTCAGCTCTGCAGCTCTATACATGGTTCATGAGAGCAATTCCTGGAAGGTCCCAAGATGTATATTTTTCATTTACAGTTCCTAGATTACATGTTCATATGTTACCTGCCGGAAAGTGGAAATAATTCACGTAAGGCCGCTAAATATATGATCTATCATCCACCAGTTCCCTATTTTACAGGTTGATAAATAGTTAGTTGGCTATGTCAACTTTAAATATACTCAGAATTTATTTTTAACTGACCCCCACCCACAATTTGAGGCTGCAGTACGCCTGCGTACACGGAGTGGATATACATATAGACAGCCAAGAAAAAAAAGGAATATCCACATGCACCTGCCCAACAAAAGATCCGTCTGTTTGTCACCAGGCTGGAATCTTGAATCAGGAATAAAGTGAGAATAAGCGAGGAATATTTATTTCAACAAGAAAAGCCTATTCATGAAATAACCATTACAAAATGGATTAGAATAATTTTATTCCTAGAGCAACATCTCTATTCATCCCTTCAAATTTACTACTCCGATGCTACTTTGGGCAAAACTTAGTCTCACTCGAGCCTCAGATGATGAAATAAACCTGATAACCCTTTCATGAATCTCAAAATCCAGCCCCCGATGGAGAAAGAAGCTTGCTTCACATAGGAGATTAAAATCACACCAACAAGAAGAACCTATAACAACATCACCCGTTATCACAACTCATAGTATCATGTGAAATCCAGCAGTACTCCTAGGATAAATAATAAATAATGAGTAACTAATTACTTGTCATCTCAATCAGCAATGATTAGTAAGTAAAAAAATTCAGCCAAAATTAAAACACCAATAGTAACATAACACCTGCAGGCCCCGTCTTTCTGGCCCATGTAATTTGAACTCTCTGTACATTTCGCCACGTTAAAAATTTATCCCAATACAGGATAATCATAGGCGCGTAACGCCTCGTGCAGAACACAAGCCATATACAATTACTTCATCTTTATCATCTTGTGAATTGGGAAAGTTTTAACTAAAACCAACATATAAAGCATGGATAATGATCACCGGTGACTGGCAGACAAGAATCCACCGGGAACATATCCCCTGGCAAGAATAAATATCAGCTCACGGGTCCGCCAGTAAATATTTAAGATTTGACGTTAAGGAATCAACTTCGCAGATACAACCATGAACTGGAGGGGAGAACTAGTTTCTTGACAAATCTCAACCACAGCCTTTTGAAATACTTGGAATTTAAAAACCAAGAGTAAATATTCTCAAGCCTCAACTTCTGCAGACTCTGCATCATGGATTGCTTTCTTTTCATCAGCAGATTCATCTCCTTCCTGTGTTGTTTCTTTCTGCGATAGCATTTCCTTCAACTTTTTCAGCTCACAGTCCTTTGCTTCTAGCTTCTCTTGCAAAATATATACCTGAAATGCAACATTTAAGATCACATCTGTGAGCAAGCAAACTAGACTCCTATATTGTTCAATTTACCAAAAAACTAAATCTATTTTTATCTTTAACCGTGCAAACATACAGCAATTAAGATTATAACCATTATTTCTGTCTTCATTTCTGCATTTCTGAGAATATTTTACAAACCAAGCAATGACAATCAAATATAAAAATGACTGATCACCTAAAGCTCTATTATAAAAAGAGTATCAATTCCAAAACAATAAACTATAACCATGACCACTAGGCCTTTCCTCAACGGTTTGAGGTTGGATCCTCATTCGTTCTCTCTCATAAAAAAAGTTCAATTTCAAAACCAAAAACTATAACCATGACCACCCAGCCTTTTCTCGACCATTTGGGGTCGGTTGTATGGATCATCATTCGTCGAGTATTTCTATTTAGGACAACCTTTGATATTATCTAAGGGCCTCCATATCCTTCCTCACAACCTCTATCCATATCATCTCAAGTCTCCTCTCATTTTCAAATCCAAAACATGGAGTCTTAATCAGCAGTCCATGGCTGATACTATTCCCTACGGTCGGCGGAACTGTCCTGAACCGAACGGTTCGGAGAGTACCGAACCATATCGGCGGCGGACCCGAACGGATCCGGCAACCGAAACGAAAAGCATCTAACGGAGGAGAAGAAGGAAAGAGAGGAAAAGAGAGAGAGCGGGGGAGGAAGGGAGAGGGAGAGGAAGGAAGAGAGATGGCCGCCAAGGCTGGCGAGCCGCACGGAGGGCTGCGGAGGAGTGGCTCCACCTCCAGTCCCCTGTTTCGTTCAAAATAGAGGTCCTAGAGGGGATAAAGTCGGCAAATCGCTTGTCCCCTCGCACCCCCTCCCCCCCCCCTCTTCTTCTCTCTCTTTTTTTTTGAGGTGGATGGGGAGGGGTGGTTGTTGGTCTCATGCAAGCAGTAATCAGCATAAGCTTTTGAGGCTTGATGCTGGCTTTTTTATGCCACAGGCTCTTCTCTTAGGATCCAAATCAATGTGTGGCTTGTGGTTGTTAAGGATTTTACCCAAGAAAGCTGTAGCAAATTGTGAACTTGCCTAATCTTAGTTGAGAGAGATGATTCAAGCATCTCTTCCGTTTCTAAAGGGGGTTATTAGGCCATATAGACAGCATAGATTATTTCCCCAAGAAGTTTGGAGAAGATCAAATCTAAGATTTCTGAGAAGGCAGGAACAAAAGCATGAATGGACAATTGTCATATGCTAGAATATTTAGTGAAAAATCACTTGCAGACCTCTTGAAAGGTAAGAAAATTTGAATGCAAGTTTGTGTCATCATGCGACAATTCTAGAATGGACCCATATGTAAGCTACTTAGATACATGTGTCAAGTCTTGCCTGCACATTCTTTTCTTCTGGCTATCATACTGCAGAG
Source organism: Phoenix dactylifera (assembly GCF_009389715.1). Lineage (NCBI taxonomy): Eukaryota > Viridiplantae > Streptophyta > Magnoliopsida > Arecales > Arecaceae > Phoenix > Phoenix dactylifera. The sequence continues at coordinate 142,571 of NC_052397.1, read as the reverse complement.
ATTAGAAAGACTTGCTGCCATTACACCAGTGTAATGCACCAACAATTCGCAAATCAATCATTCTTGTATCCTAATATAATATAGTGTGAGAAATCTCTACTCATAGGTAGTTGTGAGACCAATAATGCATCCCTTGATAGCAATAAATGGCAATGTAGGCCTTAAATGAAGTGGATGCCCTACAGTCAACATTAAGGCTTCCTGGAGCAAATAATTGGGTTATTATGGTAGAAGGCAAGCTCCATAAAATTTCCCCCAGTCTTATCACTATCTCCAAATAAAGCATGGGATTAATGACTCCTTAGCTTGTAGTTAACAATATTTTTGCTAGATAAGTTTAATTATTAATTTTATAAGCAATCTATTGAAGTCACATAGGCTATGGAAAAAATCAAACAAGCATTCAGAAGAAAAATAAGTTATGGAAAACCTGAATACACAACTTGTGTGCAATGAAATTAGAAATGGCACCTCCGAATTATCTGTCCAACCATCTATCCATCTATACAATGTTCCCAAGACATGAGTTAAATGCCCTGCCATAAAATGCATTTTGGGTGAACCAAGGTGATGATCCACACCATTGTGTTCACATAGACAAGATACACGTGGATTGGATAGTCGCATATCATATATCAGGACAAAATATTTCTTCCTCTTCTGAAAAGTTTTCGTTTCATGATCACATGATGAATATGTGCCAAGTCTGTTTGTGTGCGCATAACTAAGCTGATCATGCCTGTGAAAACGTGTTATTGACTATGGTTTGAGCCTTTGAGGAATTAAAAACATTGTAGATCATGATCAGCAGTATGGATCAGCAAGTTATTGATTATGGCATAACTAAGCTGATCAGGCCTGTGAAAATGTCTGCATGAATATGTGTGCATAACTACTCGAATTGAAACGCACCTTGCTCAGTTCCCATATTTACCCCCTGCAGTGCTGATGATAAATAATTTTGAAGTATTATTGATGGACAAGGAGTTACACATCTTACCATTTCATTTGATCTCTCCACATCATTTGTTAGCCCTTCCATATGTTTGTACAGTGCTGCATGCCAAAATTAAAAAGACATCAAACATAAAAAATTTCTATGAGACTTGCAAACAGAGTTAAGTAATCGTACAGAAAAAAGTAATTCAACTTCTATGAGAAAAACCTTGTTAGCGATGACAGATGACTAGCAGTCTGTAATTTAAAAAGTTGGAGGTAGCCCTTAATAGGAGAGATTGAAAATGTATTCATAAGCCAGACATATATTTCGGACAAACCCTGTTGGCTAATTTAAGTAACAAATAACTAAGATTAATTATAAAAGACACAAAAGGCACTGGAAAATATAGGGCTTATTTCTCAACACATATAGATTATCTAGATTGTCATATTAAGCCACTAAAAGCTCAGGTTAAAACATATCATGTGGGGCAAGTGTTCCAAAGAAGGATTGAAACAGAAATGGAATTTGCAGATTTTAAGAGCAAGGAAAGAAGAAAAGATTAATGTTTAAGGGACATGCACCAAATGCAATGGCAGCTTCAAGTCTCAAATATACAGGGAGGGAGAAAAAGAAATATACAGTACTGAAGGATGCAAAATCTTCACATAGGAGAACCATTATGCAGCTAGTTCTTTTGCTTTCCCTAAGTGAGATCTAAAATCGACGACTTGAAGATAGCAATAAATAAAGTAATAATAAAATGACAAGAGATGGCATATTACTCACCATCAAACTGGTTTCTAAGCTCAGCATTTTGAGATTTTAGCACAGCAATTTTCATTCCCAACTCGTGGATCTATAAATTCAAAACCACTGGTCAGCATCAAGCATTAGTTGGTAATGCACATACATACATATAAAAATATAATCTCTCCCTCATACACATAGATAGGAGAAGGGGGGGATCAGGGATTGCTTTGGGCAAATATGACGAGTACGAACCAATAAATTCACCTAATAGTTAACAATTAACTTGAACCTCAAGTCCCTATGTGAATTAGACAAAACTGCTCCATTAATTCATGTTGTTTATAATGTTCAATAATCATGATGTTGCAGGTCAATAGAAGAAAAAATGCACCTCATACAGGACACAGATGTAAACAATGGATGAAAAAACTAGAAACATGGGATGGCATATGACATTCAAAATATTGTTAAGTAACATAGGAGCCAAGAATGTAATTTTTACTTTTCCTTCAGAAGCCATGGCGCCAATCTCCTCATTTTCCACCTGCAAGGTTCTACACTTGGCCACCAACATCTGTCCTAGCTTGCTGGATGTAGTAAAATTGACAGCAGCAACATTGTCTTGCAACTCCTTAATTTTTTTTTCTTTCTCTTCAACCAAATTCTGGTCCATAAAACAAAAGGGAAATATGAGTCATCAATACAATCTTCCTATTAAGCTTCAAAAAAGACATGCTGGTGCAACTGGAAGAACACATTCCAAGAAAAGTGCGTTGAAAATATATTCATGAAGAGGAGAAAGCCATTAGCCACACCATAACTTGAGCTAACATTCAAATGAAGAGCGAAAATAGAATGTTTCCGTATTGAGAGTTTAAAAGCACCTTTAAACGTGTAAACTCCTCATGTATTGCTGGATCAAGTAATAACCTCCTAGTCTGCCAAATGAAAGCAGAAGCATTAGGATGAATCAAGAAATATGGTTATGCAAGTCGTACAACCAATCTCATAAAAACTAGAGTTTTTTTCTCAATGTGTATATACAATGATAGTGAACGTTCTTTGAGCTCTCTAATAGCAAATTCTCCTTTCGGTTGCTATTGTGTATGACAAAATTTAAATGTTTTAAGAGATTAACATTATGGGTGAAAATCTGAAAGGGATACATATATTTCCTGATAAAGTGTGATATTAACATAGGATGTGGTAGATGAATACATTCTAGAGAGTCAATGGGTAAGAAAGCATATATCATCCTACATTAGGTAAGCAGAGATTTAGCTCATGAATACTTCTTTATATTTATGAGTGTATATAGTTCTAAAAATAGGTCAGAGGACCAAGCAATAAGGCTAACTTTTTTTCTTTTTTTTTTCTTTTTTTTCTTTTTTTTTCTTTTTTTTTTGTTGGGAGGAGAGAGGGGGGGGGGGGGGGGGGGGGGGTGGAGGGAGGGAGTTACCTGCATCGATGGCGGTCTCAATTGTGTCTTCAAATCCCGAACTGCAGACTGGAATTTTACCAGGTATGAACCTTCTCAGTGAAATATATCCCAAGAAAATGCTAATGAAAAACAAACGACTATCAAAGAAGAAGCTAAGCTGAATAAACTACATGATGACCATCAGGAAACATTATTTAAAGCGGTCATGCAAAATACATGCAAAATAAACACAGTGATTGTCATGAACCATTTGTCAGATTACCAACCAGCACAAAAGATTGGATTTGGTTAAACTGTTGTGGGAAGCCATTTTGAAATTCAAGAACATTTTTTATACACCATATACCCAAGCATGCTGGATGGCAAAGTTAGACGATAGCAAACAAGATGCAAATATGAAATTGTTCCAATAAAGTTTTTTGCCAAAAATAAAAAAAGTTAAAGTAATAACAAAATATATGACTGACTAAAGGATTCTAAAATGACGGTGCAAATATTGTCTTCCCCGTGACCTCTGTGATTAGGAAAAATAGCTCACATTTTCAAAGATTTAAAATCTGATAATAGTGAATGTTAAAATGAGGAAAATAAAAGAGGACTTCTGCCAACAGGAGGGTTGGGTGGCTAGCGATATGATAGAGTGAAGCTACTTAAGAGATAGCATGTCAAAAATAAAATCATATGCTTTTTTCCACCTAAGCATCTGGTGCTCCACATGTACAAGAGCCCTTCAGCACCTTATGACAACTGGAACTATGCTGATATGATTAACAAATGTCAGCTGCCACATGATTACTCAAGAATCATAAGGTTCTTTACAACCTCATGAAAATTTTAATTCTCTTCTGGAGGCATAAACCTTGCAAAAACCAAGTACCCAATGCTACTGATACATATTTTCAAGTACAAAGGTAGCACTCTATTTCTCCTTGCTGTGTGTCATGGTGTTTTGCTCTTTTTATCCTTTTGTTTGGTTTTTGCACTTGGGTTTGGGAGGGGAGGGGAGGGATCCAACTTAGCATGCAGTATATTGAGAGACACTAGATACATGATGATAGTTAATTATCAAAATGCAGAATAACCATTGAGAATGTATATAACTAGCTTAACATTCCCTCAAAAAAAACAAACAGTACACAGGTTAACAGGCTTTATGCATAAATACAACTAGTCAATCTGACTAGATGATGCTTGAAAGGTATTCAATGTAGAAAGTTACCTTCAAGTCCGCAATTTCCTGCTCTCGTTTTGCAAATGTAACTATAAATGCAGCCTCCCTTTTCTTTGCTTTCTCTAACTGAGAAGCAATAAACAACACAAAAACATAATATACTGAGCTGCACCTAGGCAATTTTAAGAGCAACATATGACAAACCTGTTCTTTTAAAGACTCCTCAGAAGTCTTCAAATTCTGGAGATAAGTTACCACCAATCCAGGTTCTACATTGGCAAAAGCAACATATATCATTCCCTAAACTTAAGAAACAGACTTGCATATGAAAGAAAAAATAAAGCAAGTGCTAACCTGGAGATATGCCTGCAGGTGTCGTTGGCCCGTTCTGAAATGCAGAATGCCACTTCTGAATCTCTGATCTTGCAGCTTCTAACTCTGCCTGAAACAAATGCGATATAGTCATTTCAATAATGACTGATACGAAAATACAATCTGGAAAATGTGGAAGTTCATTGCAAATTTCATGAAATATTAACTTCTGACCTATGCTAACTTGAAAATATCAGTAGATCAACAGTCATGGCATGACATATGATATATTCTTGGTTAATAGCCACAAAAAACTTACTTTATGATATTACACGCTCTATGAGACCATATAATGTAGAAAAAGATAAATCCAGGATCTCATAAGTTATGTAAAAACTCATTAAACCAGTATAACTGCTTATAAAATGTGTGAGTGAAACAAGCCATGGAAACGGAACATACCAATGTAAAAAATCAAAGATAAAACTTACATCTCATCTTGATAAATCAATCAATTAAAACTTTAAACTGACTAAAAGCACATCAACCCTCTACTTTCATGAAAATTACAATAACAGAACAATAAAATTGAAAAAATAATATACGTATAACAATGAGACAAGATTCAAAGAGTAACAATTCTAAGAAGACAAGAGATAAATTAAAAATTATTTTCCCTTTTCTACATTACCACATACCTGGCATGTTGCAAGGTTATCTTTACAGTTCTGCAGACTGAGAAAACAACATGCAAAATCAAATTGTGAGGTTAGGATGATGGCAAAGCAAAGGTTGGTTTTGTTTATAACATCTTGACTAGAGATATTAAACATTTCTAAATTAATAAAATCTTGCATGCCTTTCACGTAGAGACAAAATCATCCCCGTGGCTGCACCAGGTCCACTTTCTTCGACCCTTGATTTTCCCTGCATTATGAGGAAAAGAACCAGTTATCCAAGGTTGAAGTTTAATCTCCTCGTACCACTTCAGACCTAATTTCCATCTTTTGAGCAGACCAAATGCATGTACATAATACAGTATGAAATGGAAATGATCACAGGAAGCAACATTAGAGAAGGATGCAGAAGACAAGAATTACTTCATTCAGCAACATCCGAAGCAATTAAAAATATGTAGAACTGTAATGTAGTTTGACAGTGTTTTACATGGACATGCATGTTGTATTAAATATCATATAAGTCTAAGATTGATTTAGCTAGATGGCCATGCATTTGCTATAGCTTTTCAATGTTTTATCTCTGATCAATCTATTTACCTGTTGACAACTAACAACTAACCATCAACTAAAGGTGTCCATAGTTTTCATCTTTTCTATTCGCTCGTGTTTTGCTAATTACTACTTTATTGTTTCTAGATATGGCATTCTTAACATTTTATACGATTTTGTAGATAAGCAGCTGATCTTTTAACATTTCTTGAAATATAATTACATTAAATTTCAGCTGTAGTCATCATTAAGTATCATATAAAATAGACAATGCAAAATCTATATAGCTGAGTGACGAGGGACATTACATATGGAAATATTTCAGTTATTTCTGAATAATATGAAAAAAAAGGATATGATGGTATACAGAGTTGGAGTATGCATGCGTTTAAATGATGGCAGACACCATAGTTGGCTCTACAAGCTGGAGATTGATAAAATTCAACTTCATAGAATGTCTAGAGCTTTTCATGACAGGAGAGTGATATGTGCTTTAATGATGAAGAATGCTAAATATCTTACCTTAAAATGAAGGTAATGTTGAACAAAGTCATGTTGGAAGACAAGTATTATTGTCACCTTGCAAGCCTATAGAGGTATGCTAATGTTTTATTAACTTAAGATTTCAAATTCAAGCACATAACAGGAACCTAATGGACTATTCAGCAGAAAGCTAGACTATGCATTCACTAGGTAAAAAGATTCCTTAATTCTGGACATTGCTAGTGGAAGCGTACTAGATTTTCTTCATTTTATCCCCTCTGTTTGCTCTGATATCTGTGCCCTTGTACAATAACTATATCAATAAAACCCTTTTATAAATGTGAACCTTGTGCACAATTCACACTCCTAGATGTCTATATGTAAATAAGCACATCTTATAGCACAAGCCAATGGGATACCACCAACGCATCCAATGCAAAATCAAAGTTTCAAGGCTAGTGTTAGGTGCAAGAACACCATGGTAGCACCAAACAACAACCATTGTTTCAAATACCAGAAAAGCATTTAAGCCTCTTTTTTTGTGTCCATCCTTTATCACAACCCCTAACCACAAGAAACAGCCTGGCCTGTCCTTGTAAAATGTTCGAGAGTTTGTTGTTTTTCTCCTCCCTGGGAAGTTCCATAAAGTAGTTACAGATGAACTTATGAACATAAGTTCCATAAATAGTTACAGATGAGCATAAAGTATGAAATAAGGGAGAAATAGTGCATTGTGACCAAGAGGAATTGATGCAGATTCTTCTCCATAGCTCAACCAAAAAACTCGAACAATCATGAAAGAATAAGAACACGATTATGAAATTTGAGAAGCCCGGCACAACCTGAATGTTCCAACAGGTTCCAAACTATTTTATAATGTGTGCTTCCTATTTTCTTCTCTACATGGAATTATTTCTTTATGCTGGGTAAAGTTCAATCCCACATTATGGCTTGATTTCTCATGCATTTGAATAAATTTAGATTGATCACAATCAAAAGTGCAATAGCATTGATTTCTAAAAATTCTAATATCAAAGCATCACAGTTCAAACCAGAGACTACAACTAGGGTTTCTAACCCAAAATTCCACCAAAATCAATGGAGAGTAAAAACCAAAAGAATGTGGGCTGCTTTAGATTACCTTCTTAGGGCCAAATACATCATCCTCCTCTTCATCGAGATCTCCGAAAGTTCTTTTATCACCTGTAATCACTCAAATGTCAAGAAAAAAAGGGAAAGAAGATATCCAACTATGGCTCAAAAAAGATAGTAAAAATAAAAAATGCGATAGAATTTCTTACTTTCCTAGGATTGGATTTCTTATTTTTTAGGTTTATTATTTTTGCTTTCCTTTTAAAATTAGTCCAATAGTCTAGGATATCTAGTTTTCCTTGGAGTCATGCCCTTATTCTTATTGAACATTTGGTGCTATAAATATGTAATGCCTAAGGGGGCACAACCTCAAGTAATGAATTAGCTAAATTAATTAGCCTAAAGGCTTTTGGAGGTCCCAATCTTTCCTCTAAGTGATACAGATATCTCCTCTTCTTCATCTTTTCTATTTTCTCTTTCTTTCAATTCAAAATATTATTGATAGAGACCTAGGGTCCTATCAGCTTAGTATCAGACAGTGATCCAGCATACATTTGAAGCCCTACGACATAATTTCAAGGAGTTCATCTCAACAACAATATGATGGTCAGTTCGAGGGCAAAATTGCTTCAGTTAATCAGCACTTTAAGTGTCAGTAAGGTTCAATATCTTGTTAACACTAAATACGAGATCATCGATGATAAGCTTGTAAGAATTTGTCGAGCAACTAACATGATGGAGTACCAAATTCAGTTTGAGCGAAATCAAATAATTAGTCTAAGAGACAACAATTACGACCATTGATTGAAGGCCTTCAACCCGAAATCAAATACAAAGTTACCCTCGCAGAAGAAAAGCAATTATATCTTTTGCACAAGTAGAGTGAAAAGGCTCAATGATGAGATTTGATACAATCAATGGGCTTTTTACACTCCAGCAATCTGTATGATGAACTAGCAGATTTTGAGAGGGACAAAGATCATTGTGCTGAGGATACGTGAAAGCCAAATGAAGATGACCCCACAGAAGTTGAAGAATTTATGATCAAAATTTTGCAAATTAAGGATGCATTATTTGAAGATCAAGAAGTCAAAGATTCAATTGATGATGAGAGCATCAAGCCTATCAAGCCACAAGTGAATCTTCAACGAAATGATCAAAAAATTGAGCCAGTGAGTGAGTGAACAAAAAATTAGATTTCTTATTTCTTTGTTTCTTATTTATGCTTTTCTTTTTAAATTAGTCCAATAATCCAGGATATCTCCATTGCCTAGGAGTCATGTCCTTATTCTTGTTGGACAAGTAATTTGGTGCCTATAAATATATAATGCCCTAAGGTCACAATGTCAAGCAATGAAATAATTAAATTAATTAGCCTAAAAGCTTTTTAAGGTCATGAAGTGATCAAATTATCACCTCTACTTTCGATTCTATTTTCTCTTTCTTTGAATTCAAAATATTCTTAATAGAGACCTAGGGTCCAATCAAAATAAAAATAAAGGAAAAGAAAGGACACAAAATACCTGTGCGTCTACCACTGCTGTGGCTTCCAGAAAAATCTCCTCCGAAATCATCCTCCTTTATTCATTCAAAATCACCAATTTAAAAAAAAACAAAAAATAAAAGAAAAGGCAAAAAAAAGAAAGGAAGAGAGATCGTGGAGGGATCGACGACAAAGCTTTACATCGTCCAGATGGGAATGAGAAGCCATCGGAATCCAAACCCTAGATGCCCTTTTTTCTTGCTGCCGTTTCCTGTCTCCTGCTACCAAGAAACAAGGAAGCCCTGCACAAGTGAGAGAGTCGAATGCAGCCCGGAGGAGCACCAATCCAAAAATGGGCCGGCGAGCTGGGCCACACCCTTACATGAGCCTCGCCTAAATTTTTTCTTTGGTTTCAGGCTGAGCTTAGGCCCAAAAATTTTAGAAAAAATTAGGCCCGAGCCCGAATCCAAGCCTAGGCTCGACCCGAAACCCAATCAGGCTGAATAGAATTGTTGTTTGGGCCAAAAACTGGGCCAGCCCGATTTGGCCCGAATGGGGTTAAGCCGTGAATGCATAATAACTGTCAACCCCTCAGCAGTCATATTACTATCTGAGAGGCACCAACAACATAATTTATTAAATACCTCAGACCTCAGAAGTTGATAACAACTACTCATTCAGGAAGAGCATATACAAAGAAATCGTAGACATTGATCACATGAACTGTCTGCATAAATTGATATATCACATGCCCTAAACTAAGTAACATAACAATCATAATTAAACGTTATTTAGCTTTCCTAGTGACTGTGAGACTGGTGGAAGAGGGATCGACAAACAAAGTCATCTCTCAGATTCATTCTATTACAATAACACAGTGTTATTTGCAACAAAAATCTATTAAATACAAACTTGCAAGGAAGAAATAAATGGGAAAATAACAGAAAGTAAAAGAGGCGTTGTTCCCAGATCCCTCCAAATCCCTGATCCTTCACACCCTTCCAACCTGAATTCCTCCCCGCTTACCACCAGAAGAAGAAAACCCCTTCCCCTCGCCGCTCATGCGCTCGCCGACGATTCCAAACCCAAGCAAGTCTCCTCCTCCGCCGCCCCCGCCGCCGCCCGACCGACCGACCGAACCTCCGGCATCCGCGATCGCCCACCCCACCTTCGAGAACCGGCTGGCTCCGGTCCGGCTCAAGTACCGGAGCGGCACTGGGAAGAAGGCGGAGCAGCGGCGGGCCAGGAAGTCCGGCAGCGGCAAGAAGAAGGTGATGCTGCCACCGGTGCCGCTCAAGGAGCTGGTGGTAGCGACGGGGCTGGCGGTGGAGGCGGGGTTCAGCCCCTACAGCGAGCGGTTTTACAGGAGGCTGGCCGGGCTGGGCCAATCACGTGATGGAGAAACAGAAAAAACAGCAATAGGCCCAAACAAGAACGAAGATGGAAGAGAGGGGGGAGAGAGATCATCGTACCTCAATGGAACCGCAGTCAGCCGAAGATAGGAGGCTCGCCTTCGCCTTGCTTGGGCCGACGACCGACGACCGACGAGCGGTGACCGGCGATGAAGGACGAGCGTCAGGGAACGGAGATGCGGCGGAGGCGGAGAGACGGGCAGTCAGGAACCCTAGCCGAATTTTGATTAGAGATCGTGAGTATTCAAGAGGATAAGAGCCCAGCGAACCCAGCGGCCACGATGTCGACCGAACCAGTGAATTAAATCGACCCCTGTGCCAGTTGGTCTGGTCATACCACTTATCTAAGTTCTCAGGTCGGCATCGGGCCTAAATCCGGTCAAGCCAGATCCGGGCTCAGGCCCGGGACGGCAACATAACTATCAGAGCCCCAGTCCGAAATGTATTCATGCTCTAATTTGGTTCCTGTTGCTGGAAATTGGACCCGGGGGCGGCCGCGAACCGAGGAGGAGGAGCTCCGGTGGGAGAATCGGCGGACGGCGGTTTGTCGTCTGGCGGTGTCCTCCGGGGGGGGGCCTGTGAGCGAGAACGGACGGCGAACACTGGCGGACGGCGATCCGTCGGCGTGCGGCTCCTTCCGGGGGAACCTGCAAGAAGCCGGTGGTCGGGCTTTCCGGCGCCGGCCCTCCGAAGCTTAAGTCAGAGGGAGCTAATATGTGGGAGGAGTAAGGAGAGGAATTTCTGTTCTTTCTATGTGTATATTTGTGTCTGTTTTGTGTTGGCTCTCTCCTCTTCTTCCCCCCAGGTTCTCTTTTATAGAAAGATATTATGTTACCTACGAGGTGACAGGGGAATTTGTCCTCTTTTGTGATAATTGGGCACGATTTGGCTCATTAATGGCGTAGTGGAGAATAAGGCGGGATCAGACCGGAATCAGAGAGTTGTCACGGTTGATCGGACCCGCTGGAGTGGTTTAACCGCCGGCTGTGGTGGGCCTGGGGTTCGTAGATGGTAGGTACATTAATTGCTGAGTGAACCGGCGGTCAGGGAGAGCCATACGCTTTGATGGTTCAGTGATCCGGAGATCATCTTGAGCCGTGTTCATTTAATGACTGAGTGCATCGGAGGCCTGAGGGGGTTTCATGCATTAATGACAGGTCGTACCGAGTACCTGCGGAAATCTCGCGCTTTGATGACTTAAAGATAGTGGTAGATTGTAGTGGAGTCGTGTATTTAGCCGTCAGATCCTTTAGAGGGTTAGGCGGAGATTGAGTATTTGGTTAAGGTTCGGGCTCGGCACAGGTGCCGAGCCGAGCTGGTCGCCCAGCGGAGTGTCCTGTGGCGGGGTTACTTCTGGTCGGCGTTCTCTGGTCGGCTCTTTTTAGTCGGGCGCCTTTATTCAGGCTCTTTGGTTGAGTGCCTCGCTGGCCGACGCTATTTGGTTGAGCGCCTCTGGTCGGCGCTCTTTGGTCGAGCGCCTTGCTGGTCGGCGCTATTTGGTCGAGCGCCTTTATTCAGGCTCTTTGGTTGAGTGCCTCGCTGGCCGACGCTATTTGGTTGAGCGCCTCTGGTCGGCGCTCTTTGGTCGAGCGCCTTGCTGGTCGGCGCTATTTGGTCGAGCGCCTTGCTGGTCGGCGCTATTTGGTCGAGCGCCTTCGAGGTGGCATGACTTGGGGTTTTTCCCCCAACACTACCCCCGACTTCCAAGTTCCAGCTGGCTACCAGCTTGAGCGCGTGAAGTAGTTTTAGTTGGGTCATTACGGATTTCGAAAATTTTTAATTATCGCGCTTTTCTATTTATCGGGCGCTTCGAGGTGCCTCTAATAGGCGGCGTCTCTTCTTTTCCGAAATGTCCCATTATTGGGACGCCCTCTCCGAAGCGTCCTCGCGTCGTGGGCTCATGATGGGGCCGTACGATCCGATGGGGCGCTTCGGTGTTCGAAGCATCAACCCGAATTAAATGTCGCGCTCCGTCTTTTGGGCCGACACGTGTCGTAATCTAAACGGGATGTAGCGTTTCTCTCGCTGATCCGGGCCGTTGGAGGGGTCTATATAAACTCTCACCCGGCCTCCCGTTCCTTTCTTATTGTCTTCTTCCTCTAGCTCTTCTCAGTCCGAAGTTTCTTTTGTCCGGCGTCTCCTACAGGTCCCTTTTCTTCCTAGTCTTTCCCTCTTCCTTCTAATGAGTTCCATTCCTAGTGAAGTTGAGTCCACCATGAGTGTTCTGGAGGTCGAAATGACCGAAGAGTGGTTTTTTCCTCTTCAAGGGTTCCGTTTGGAACCTGCCAGGCGGGGGGATCGGGTGACCGATCCTCCGGTAGGCCGGATTGGAGTGTACTTAGAGTCACTCTGGGCCGGCCTACGATTCCCTCTCCACGGCTTCGTGAACGAGTTGTTGGCGGTGTACCAATTGGTTCCGGCGCAGCTTGCTCCGAATGTCTGGAGGACAGTGATCGGTTTCCTGTCGCTGTGTTTACTGCACGGGATTCCGACCTTTGTCAGTGTTTTCCGGCGACTTTTTGTTTTGAAGTTGAATCCGGGAGACGGAGAGTGGCTCTATATCGCCCTTCGGGCAGGTCGGCCACTCTTTCAGGGCGCTCCTTCGTCCATTCATGACTGGAAGAAGAAGTTCTTCTTCCTAGGCTCTGAACGGACATGGGGGTTTGACCCTAGGTGGAGACCGACCCAGCTTAGGTCTATCAACAAACCCCCCCAGCTTTCTCCACGTGAGCAGGGGATCATCGACACCATCCGCAGCCTCGGGGACGGTATTTTACTGAGTGGCCTCATAAGTGAGAATGCTCTAGTGAACGTTGGCCTGAGCTCGGCGCGTCCCAATGGTAAGGGTAACAGTAGGGTGTCATTTTTCATTTTATTACTGTTCTAAGTTCTAATCCTGCTTGCCCTTGCAGATATCGCAAAGATGGTGACCAAGAGCGAGGTCCTATACGCCCGGTTTCAGAAGAGGGCAGCCGAGCTCTCGGGAGAACCGACCGAGCCGAGGAAGAAGGCGAAGACCTCGGCGACCTCGGCGACCCGCAGCGGTCGAGGTGGGCGTTCCTCGACCCGCGCGCTCCGAAGCTGGTCAGAGGGAGGGCGCGGATTCCAGGGGCGTGGGCTCAAGGGGAGCTGCGGTGGCGCTCCCGTGCCCGGTGCCATTGTCGCAGATTCCTGGTCGGCAGGAAGCCCCAGTTGCCGACCAGGGGAGAAGCTCCACGGGTCTGGCGCTCGCGCGCCCCGCTCTAGTTTTGCGGCAGTCAGATCGGTCGCCTGTTCGACCCCAACCCTCCAATTCCGAGCCGGGGAGCAACCAGGGAGCTTCGGGGTCGGCTCTGCCTAGGTGTTGCCCAGATAGACAACCCAAGAGGGGGGGGTGAATTGGGTTTTAAAACAATTTGGATAATTTAAAACGTTATGGATGATTAATTAAAAACTATGCCAAGTTATTTAATTAATTACTATGTGCTGTGAGCAATATGAAATGAGAAGAGGAAGAGACAATCAATCACAAACACAAGTTTTATAGTGGTTCGGAGCTATCCCTTGCTCCTACGTCCACTCCCCAAGTTTCTCTTGGGAATACACTATAACCCCCTTGGATTACAGCCGGTTGTTTTGCAAGCTCACAACCAAACTTGTTGTTTTACGAGCTAACAACGAACTCGGTCGGTTTTCCCAGGCTCACCGACTAGAACCAACCCCGATTGTTTTCCCGGGCTCACAATCAAACCCTTTCACACGTTGGTTTTAAAACTGGCTCACCAACTAACCTTTATCCCCTTGATTCAATCCCCCGATTGAACCAAGTAAATACACGTAGTAGAAAGAAAACAGAAAATAAGCTTCTCAAAAGCAGGTATGAAACAATATATTCAAGGATGAGTTTAGAAGCCCTCAAACGCTTTTAAGCTTAAGTAGAGGAATGGCTTCTTGACTCTGGTCTCCTCTTGGATGAGTGATCGACTTGAATGTAGGAGGAGGAAGCTTTGAATGCTGGGGAGAAGTTGGTGGCGCAGTAAATGCTGATCTCCCCTTTTTCTCGTTGAAGAGCACTTGCAAAGCTTGAAGACTTGAATGCTTGGAGTGGAATGTATATTCTCTATTTTGCTACAGTCTTCTGTGGCTATTTAAGCCAACCCCCACGGAAACTAGCCGTTACTCCACTTTTTCTGGCCGTTCTGCACACTCTGCGCAGCCTGACAATGTGACCGTTGGTGGGTTGGAGTCGACTCGCGCGATCAGGAGTCGACTCGGCTGTAGCGGGAGTCGACTCAAGCTTTTCAGGAGTCGACTCGGCAACTGTTCCAAGTTTGAATTAAAGTTGCCGTCACGACTGGGAGTCGACTCGTCTTGGCCCGGAGTCGACTCGCCAACTTCTGGCGCTGACCTGGCAATTTTGGAGTCGGCTTTTCCTCTGTAGACCGTGGATACAAATTTGAATTTTGCCCTCTCGAGTCGACTCGACTGTCCTGGGAGTCGACTCGAATCTCAGAGCCCGAACTCCCGATTCTCTGTCTTTTGGCTCATCCAGTCTTGGAGTCGACTCGAACTTCCTTGGAGTCGACTCGGCTCTCAGTTTCCGAAAGTTGGTCTTCTGCCTTTTGACGTGAAGCTTGTCTTGGTGTCGACTCGAGCTGTCTGGGAGTCGACTCGAATCTCAGTGGCAGTAACATGGTTTTCTCTGTTGATGGTCGCACAATCTTGGAGTCGACTCGCGTAATGCGGGAGTCGACTCGAATCTCAGAGTCCATAAAACACTCTCTGACTTTTTCTTTGTGCACCGGTGGGAGTCGACTCGCGTTCCACTGGAGTCGACTCGAATCTCAGAGTCCATAAAATACTCTCTGACTCTTTCTTTGTGTACCGCTGGGAGTCGACTCGCGTTCCACTGGAGTCGACTCGAATCTCAGAGTCCATAAAACACTCTCTGACTTTTTCTTTGTGCACCGCTGGGAGTCGACTCGCGTTCCACTGGAGTCGACTCGAATCTCAGATCTGAAAGACTGCTCTTCTATCCTTCTGTCTGTTTTCAGTCGGAGTCGACTCATACTGATTAGGAGTCGACTCGAGCTCGTGCCAGTGACCTTGATACGCTTGGAGTCGACTCGTGAAACTCGGGAGTCGACTCGAGTCTCAGACATTGGTTCAGCAGACTTCTTAACTTATCCAAAATACTGTAAACCATGTCTAGAAACACTTGAGCAGGATTTTCACTGAAACACTCAATTGAATTCATTAGTAATCACACGATATACTCAAATGCTTTGAGCTCATCAAAATCAAACGGGGTTTTAATCAATCACTCCACAATCTCCCCCTTTTTGATGATGACAAAACTTTGAGTATACGTAAAATGAATTGCTCAATAAATAATGAAATAAAATTCACAAGTGAATTCAAATGTCTGAAAATTTAATTTATCCAAGTTTGAAAGGTGTGAAACATTTAAATTTCGGAGTTAAAGCTCCCCCTTTCATTTGGAATTATATAAGCCTCCATATTATGCAATCAATTGTTTGGCTTATATGTTATCAATGATTTATCTTGATTAAAATTCAGATTCTCCCCCTCAACATATGCATTCAACTAGTTTTAGTTTTCTGAATTTCCTTTTAATGCTTTGAAATTTTTGAACTGAATTTTTTGTTTTTAGAGGGAAAATCTGTCAATTTGTTCTTGAGTACGATTAAGCTAATCTCCGAATATCCCTTGAATAGATTCTGGAGATTACTCCATTAGGAGCCCCAAAAGAGAGATAATGAGCCTCGAGGTACCGAATCCACTTAGAACAAATTTGTGTGTGTTTTTAAGAGTTCTTTTACATATTTTAACCATATTTCTCCCCTTATTACATATTTTATACATATTTCTCCCCCTTTTTGTCATCATATCAAAAAGGAGGTAATCACACACACAATCAATGGCACAAATGGCACAATCAAACATCAAATGGCACAGTCAATTGGCACAGAAATAAAGATAAGATGTCTACTCATTGTATTGATATGAAGGTGAATACATTTGAGCATACTATAAGTAAGGCAAAAACAATACAAAAGAAGATAAAACACAACTCAAAATCATCTATGTCCTCCTCGAGGATGTAGCTCCCCCTCTCGAGGATGTAGCTCCTCCTCTCGAGGATGTAGCTCCTCCTCTCGAGGATGCGTCTCCTCCTCTGGAGGATGTGGCTCCTCCTCCCAATCTGCTCCGCTCCATGAGGAGGGCGACTGCCTCTGTGACATGGCTAAGCTGTGTGATGATAGACGAGGTGGCTCTGCTGTGCATAGTGGAGAGCTCAGTCACCGACGTCTGAAGCCCAGTCACTGAGGTCTGAAGTGCGTCCAGCTTGCCGACAATCACATTCGACAAGCGCTCGGCCCCCTCGGTAGTGGTGTGCATGTCACGGCCTATCTCCTCTCGAAACTGTCGAGTGGTGCTCTTGATCTCCCTCATGTTGCGGAACTGGGCCTGCATCAAATCCCTGATATTATATATCTCTTCCCGCACTTTAGCCGTCATGTCTGTCACGGCTGTCACGGATGGCACCAATGCGGAGGATGGAGTGGGTGCAGGAGTGGGTGCAGGAGTGGCAGCTGGCACGGAACCTCGGAGCTCCCGGAGCAGCTCGTCCCTCAAATCTCGGATGATCTCCTGCCGCAGCTCTCGGAGCTGCTCTGGATCAATACGGACCTCCATAGATGGTGGAGCTGAGGAGGAAGGTCCGGCAGAGGTGGTAGGAGCAGGAGGAGTGGATGGAAGGTCTGGATGATGTGGAGAGTCTGGGTAATCAGAGTCTGGCTCAGGACTGGGTGATGGTCTGGTGGTCTGAGCAGTGAGAGTGGACTTCCTAACCCAGATCCCGTCTTTCTTCCGAAATTCCATCCTGTGCATGGTCCCCGTACCCAAGCGATCAGTCCATCGCAAGGCACGAGAGGGTTCCCTCTCAGGAATGGAAATTTCGTACTGCCTAAACAGGAGAGTGAATATCATCCCGTATGGGAGGGAGAGCCTAGGTCTATCTAAAGGCTCACACATATACCTATAAATCAGCTTGGGGAAGTTGACCGGGGTGTCCTGAAGAATGTAAGACATAATAGCTAGGTCCCTCTCATTCACAAAATCAAATCTTCCTGTCTTAGGGAAGATGGACCTGGATAGAATGCTCAAGAGGATTCTCACTTCAATAGGAAGTGAGCTAGCAGATACCTCATCTAGGGGGGACTGAGGTGGCTGCCCTAAGACGATCGTAAGGGCCTCAAATCTATCCTCAGGATGTGCAGGAGCTACCCCTACCAGTGGGAGGTGGAGGATATGGGCAACGAGATCCTCCGTGACACGTAATGGGACACCTAATACCGTGCCCTCAATACCTCCATCTCCCCGATGGACGGTACTATAGAACTCTTGAACTAGGCCAGGATAGGTGGAAGGTCCAAGGTGAGGAAGTACTCTAGACCCTGGGCTCTAAGCCTATCGCCTATGGTGAACCCTTCCCGGGAGAGGAAGTCAAAATCGACATACCTCCCGGTGGAGACGGCCTTCCCGGCCAATGGCCTAACATGAACCTCCCTAGGCGGGGAACGATCCGGAGGTGGTTGCCTCGCGGGATCATGCCGCGCCTTGGAGCGCCGCTCGGGAACGGCCGCGGGACGGGACCTCTTCCTAACGACGGCCTTACGAGGCATCTTGACCTAAACGGAAATAAAAATACCTTGAGGACGATGAAGGACGGACAGAGGAAGCTCGGGACGGACCGGAAATGACCTAGGAACGGATGGAAACTCAATGTCCGGCGAAGAATCGACGGGAAAAAGGCTTGGAGACGATCGGGGATGACCTAGGAGTCGGCTCTAGGGCTTTGTGAACAGTGGCGGCTTGAGGAAAAGTGTTTGCGAAACGACAAACCTAGGGTTAAAAAGTCGGATCCCGACTGCGAGTCGACTCCCCTGAGTCGCGAGTCGACTCGACCTCGAGTCGACTCCAGAATATGCGCGAGTCGACTCCCCTTTTGCTGCCAGCTTTGCGAGTCGACTCCCGCAAATGCGCGAGTCGACTCCCCCTTAGGAGCCGGCTCTGAAACTTACTCGAGTCGTCTCTAACCTTGGCACGCACTTAAAACTCTTGCTATAATCGCGCCAAATGAGGGAAAATCACCTAATTAAGGACTGATATGATGATCATTGAATAGAAACTCTCTTTTAACCTCATTCTCATCATCAAAATCAATTAATCTAGTGGTAACTCCCACTAGGATGGATCAATCACTCCTAATCCCCTTCTAAGCACACTAAATCTCTCTTCACTTAGGGGTTTTGTGAAAATATCTGCTAATTGATTATCAGTACACACAAAGTGGAGTGACACATCACCATTCAATACATGATCTCTTATGAAGTGATGTCTTATCTCAATGTGTTTAGTTCTTGAGTGTTGAATTGGATTTTTAGTTAGATTTATGGCACTTGTGTTATCACAATTAATGGGGATTTCATCTTGTTTAATGCCATAATCTTCTAATTGTTGTTTAATCCATAAGATTTGAGCACAACAACTCCCGGCTGCAACATATTCAGCTTCTGCAGTGGATAATGCAACCGAGTTTTGTTTCTTGCTAAACCATGAGATTAGGTTTTCTCCTAGAAATTGACAAGACCCGCTGGTACTTTTTCTATCAAGTTTACATCCAGCGAAGTCTGAATCTGTGTACCCTATTAAGTTTAGGCTAGATTCTTTAGAGTACCACAGTCCTATGTTCTTAGTTCCTATTAAGTATTTAAAGATTCTTTTAACTGCAGCTAGGTGTGATTCTTTAGGATTAGCCTGATATCTAGCACACATGCACACACTAAACATAATATCAGGTCTACTTGCAGTAAGATACAGTAAAGAACCTATCATACCTCTATAAAGTTTTTGATCGACGGATTTACCTGATTCATCTTGGTCTAACTTACATGATGAGCTCATGGGGGTGCTGATTGATTTGTTTCCCTCCATATCAAACTTCTTGAGCATCTCCTTGATATATTTTACTTGATTGATGAAGATGCCTTCTTCAGATTGTTTGATTTGAAGCCCGAGGAAGTAGTTCAGTTCTCCCATCATGCTCATTTCAAACTCACTCTGCATCAAATCAGCAAATTCTTCGCAGAGGCGATTGTTAGTGGCACCGAAAATGATATCATCAACATAAATCTGTACTAACAACATATCCTTATTTTGTCTTTTCAGAAATAATGTTGTGTCTACATTTCCCCTAGAGAATTCATGTTCTAATAGGAATTTACTAAGTCTCTCATACCATGCTCTAGGTGCTTGTTTTAACCCATAAAGTGCTTTGTTTAGTTTATACACATGATTAGGGTATTGATGATTTTCGAAACCAGGAGGTTGTTCTACATACACCTCCTCATTAATATACCCATTTAAAAATGCACTCTTTACATCCATTTGAAATAGTTTGAAATCTTTAGAGCATGCATATGCTAATAATAGTCTAATAGCCTCAAGTCTAGCTACGGGAGCAAAGGTTTCATCAAAGTCTATACCTTCTTCTTGATTATAACCCTTTGCTACTAGTCTAGCCTTATTCCGTATAACAATTCCATTTTCATCTAGCTTATTTTTATATATCCATTTTGTACCAATAATTGGATATTCAGAAGGTCTCTCTACTAGATCCCACACTTTGTTTCTAGTAAATTGGTTTAGTTCTTCTTGCATTGCATTTATCCAATTTACATCATTTTCGGCTTCTTCTATATGTTTGGGCTCAAAGTGTGAAACAAAGGCTAGATGATTATTCATATTCCTAAGGGATGCTCTAGTCCTAACCGGTTGTGATGGATCATCTAGAATTAGTTCCTTAGGATGCCCGTGAGCATACCTCCAAGCTTTAGTTAGCCCATGATCCACTATAGGCTCTTGGTTTGATGATTCTCCTTCAATCAACTTTTGATTATCATCTCGTAATCCCATCTCATCTATCTTTTCTTCAAGTATTTCAATATCATCATCAAAATTAACCTTCTTACTAGATGAGATGTCACTAGAGTCATCAAAAACAACATGTATGGATTCTTCTATAACTAGAGTTCTTTTATTAAAGATTCTATAGGCTTTACTAGTTGTAGAATAACCTAGGAATATTCCTTCATCAGATTTAGGGTCAAATTTCCCTAGATTATCTTTCCCATTATTATGTACAAAACACCTACATCCAAAAACATGAAAATAGTTAACCTTTGGTTTTCTGTTTTTCCACAGTTCATATGGTGTTTTCTTTATGATGGGTCTTAATAGAACTCTATTTAATATATGGCAAGAAGTATTAATGGCTTCTCCCCAAAAATACTTAGGGAGGTTACTTTCACATAACATCGTTCTAGCCATTTCCTCTAGTGTTCTATTTTTCCTTTCAACAACTCCATTTTGCTGTGGTGTCCTAGGTGCTGAGAAATTATGGGTTATCCCCTTTTTGCTACAAAATTCATCAAATAATTGATTTTCGAATTCGGTACCATGGTCACTTCTAATAGCTATAACTGAGGATTCTCTAGCATTTGTTACTTCCTTGTGGAACTTCTTAAACATAGAAAATGCTTGATCCTTATGCGCTAGAAACATGACCCATGTGTACCTAGAGTAATCATCTACTATAACTAGACCATATTTATTTCCACCTAGGCTTGTTGTTCTAGTAGGACCAAATAAGTCCATATGTAATAATTCTAGAGGCCTAGAGGTAGAGACACATTTTATGGATTTAAAAGAATTCCTAGATTGTTTGCCAAATTGACATGCTTCACAGATTTTGTTCTTTTCAAATTTTAATTTTGGCAAACCTATCACGGAGTCTCTTTTAACTAGTTTAGTTATTGTGTCCATGCTTGCATGACCTAACTTACGGTGCCATAACCAACTAGCATCATTTTCTTTGGTTTCATTTACAACTAGACATTGGTTATGTTTTGCAAGATCTTCTAGGTCTACAACATATACATTTCCACGTCTAATCCCTTTAAAGACCAAACTATTATCATTAGGATTTGTTACAATACATAGTGATGGTTTAAACATAACATCATATCCTTTATCACATAATTGACTAATGCTTAACAAGTTATGTTTAAGACCATCAACATATCTAACATTATCTATAAAAGTAGAAGGGGTGATTTGAACTTTACCAATGCCAATGATGTGACCTTGGTTGTTGTCTCCAAACGTCACAACACCTCCCTTCTTAGCTTCAAGGGTGAAAAATTGGTCTTTATCACCCGTCATGTGCCTTGAGCAGCCACTATCCAAATACCAGCAATTTTTGTTGACCTTGGCTGCAAGACACTCCTACACAAGCAAATCATGTCATCTTAGGTACCCAAGTTTTCTTGGGTCCTTCATGGTTAGTCAAGTTGGTTCCTTTTGGAACCCATACCCTTTTAATTTTTCTTTTAGTTTTCCTTTTCCTATAGTCACATGTATTTGCTTTATGTCCTATATTTCCACAACAGAAACAGGTGATTTTCTTAGTTTTTGTTTCCCCAGCTTTAACAAAGAAATTACTAAGAAGTTTTTGCTTATTCCTTGGTTTGTACCCTAAGCCTGCTTTATTAAATACTGCACGTTGACTATTTAGTATCATGTTTAACTTTTCTGAACTATATGTAAATTTTTCAACTAAGGGTTTGTATTTGTTAAGTTCTTTAGTTAATGTTTGATTTTCTGTTTTTAAATCATTTAGTTCTTTTGTTAGATCCTTGTTTAAGACTTGTTTATGGTTTGAAAGTTCCTTAGTTAGTTTTTCATTATCTTTAGTTAAGGTGTTAGTCTTCTTAATTAAAAGTTGATTGCTTGTCTTAAGTTCTAGATTTTCTTTGGTAAGATTATCTTTATCCTTAATTAATGAATCATGCTTATGTATATAAGTTTGATTAGTTACTTTTAGTTCTCTGTTTTTAACATTTATATTCTTATACTCAATCATTAATTCATTGAACGCATCATAAAGTTCATCAAAAGAAAAATCAGGATGCGTATCGGAAGTTACCTCGTCTTCGTTGGCCATGAAGCAGAAATTGGCCTTTTCTTCTTGTTCCTCGTCAGAAGAGGAGGATGATGAGTCGGAGTCGGATAGTGTAGTGACAAGAGCTTTCTTCTTCTTGTACTTACTCCCCTTCTTCAGTAAGGGGCATTCAGCTCTTATGTGACCCGGCTTCTTGCACTCGTAACATCCAATCCCCTCGTTTTCTCTTTCCTTACCTTTGTCCTTCCGGTAGAAATTTGAGGGCCCTCTCCTTTGATGATAGGACTTCTTGTGGTTGATGAATTTCTTGAATTTGCGCACAAGAAGAGCCTCACCACCATCTTCCTCATCTTCTTCTTCTTCACTGCTGCTGCTGCAAGATAAGTCCTTGTTAGAAGAAGTAGATTTTAAAGCTATTACCTTTTTCTTATGGGAAGACTCTTCCTCGTGTTGTTTCATGGTGAGTTCGTGAGTCATCAGGGATCCAAGGAGCTCCTCAAGTGGAAGCTTGTTCAAGTCTTTAGCTTCTTGGATCGCTGTCACTTTAGCTTCCCACAACCTCGGTAGACATCGAAGGATTTTCCTGACAAGCTCACTGTTAGTATAGTTCTTGCCAAGGCTTTTTAGGCCATTGACAATATCAGTAAACCTAGTGAACATGGATGTGATAGTTTCATTTGAATCCATTTTAAATAGTTCATATTTATGAACCAAGATGTTTATTTTGGATTCCTTGACTTGATTCGTGCCCTCATGGGTCACTTCAAGTCTGTCCCAAATTTCTTTTGCTGAATTACAAGTTGAAATCCTATTGAATTCATTACGGTCTAAGGCACAATAGAAGACATTCATTGCTTTAGAGTTTAATTGTGCCTTCCTCATGTCATGTTCATCCCAATCCGTTTCTAGTTTGGGTACCTTGACACCATCTATATATATGGATGGGATGTATGGGCCATTTACAACAATGGTCCACATCTCATAGTCTTGGGCTTGGATGAATATTTTCATCCTAGCCTTCCAGTATGAGTAGTCGGATCCATTGAAGAAAGGGGGTCTTTGGGTGGACTGACCCTCAATGTGAGAAGATCCAAATGGGGTTGTCATTTTGATCTTTTAACTCTTGAGTGGAAGAGTTTTTGGCTCTGATACCACCTGTTGCCCAGATAGACAACCCAAGAGGGGGGGGTGAATTGGGTTTTAAAACAATTTGGATAATTTAAAACGTTATGGATGATTAATTAAAAACTATGCCAAGTTATTTAATTAATTACTATGTGCTGTGAGCAATATGAAATGAGAAGAGGAAGAGACAATCAATCACAAACACAAGTTTTATAGTGGTTCGGAGCTATCCCTTGCTCCTACGTCCACTCCCCAAGTTTCTCTTGGGAATACACTATAACCCCCTTGGATTACAGCCGGTTGTTTTGCAAGCTCACAACCAAACTTGTTGTTTTACGAGCTAACAACGAACTCGGTCGGTTTTCCCAGGCTCACCGACTAGAACCAACCCCGATTGTTTTCCCGGGCTCACAATCAAACCCTTTCACACGTTGGTTTTAAAACTGGCTCACCAACTAACCTTTATCCCCTTGATTCAATCCCCCGATTGAACCAAGTAAATACACGTAGTAGAAAGAAAACAGAAAATAAGCTTCTCAAAAGCAGGTATGAAACAATATATTCAAGGATGAGTTTAGAAGCCCTCAAACGCTTTTAAGCTTAAGTAGAGGAATGGCTTCTTGACTCTGGTCTCCTCTTGGATGAGTGATCGACTTGAATGTAGGAGGAGGAAGCTTTGAATGCTGGGGAGAAGTTGGTGGCGCAGTAAATGCTGATCTCCCCTTTTTCTCGTTGAAGAGCACTTGCAAAGCTTGAAGACTTGAATGCTTGGAGTGGAATGTATATTCTCTATTTTGCTACAGTCTTCTGTGGCTATTTAAGCCAACCCCCACGGAAACTAGCCGTTACTCCACTTTTTCTGGCCGTTCTGCACACTCTGCGCAGCCTGACAATGTGACCGTTGGTGGGTTGGAGTCGACTCGCGCGATCAGGAGTCGACTCGGCTGTAGCGGGAGTCGACTCAAGCTTTTCAGGAGTCGACTCGGCAACTGTTCCAAGTTTGAATTAAAGTTGCCGTCACGACTGGGAGTCGACTCGTCTTGGCCCGGAGTCGACTCGCCAACTTCTGGCGCTGACCTGGCAATTTTGGAGTCGGCTTTTCCTCTGTAGACCGTGGATACAAATTTGAATTTTGCCCTCTCGAGTCGACTCGACTGTCCTGGGAGTCGACTCGAATCTCAGAGCCCGAACTCCCGATTCTCTGTCTTTTGGCTCATCCAGTCTTGGAGTCGACTCGAACTTCCTTGGAGTCGACTCGGCTCTCAGTTTCCGAAAGTTGGTCTTCTGCCTTTTGACGTGAAGCTTGTCTTGGTGTCGACTCGAGCTGTCTGGGAGTCGACTCGAATCTCAGTGGCAGTAACATGGTTTTCTCTGTTGATGGTCGCACAATCTTGGAGTCGACTCGCGTAATGCGGGAGTCGACTCGAATCTCAGAGTCCATAAAACACTCTCTGACTTTTTCTTTGTGCACCGGTGGGAGTCGACTCGCGTTCCACTGGAGTCGACTCGAATCTCAGAGTCCATAAAATACTCTCTGACTCTTTCTTTGTGTACCGCTGGGAGTCGACTCGCGTTCCACTGGAGTCGACTCGAATCTCAGAGTCCATAAAACACTCTCTGACTTTTTCTTTGTGCACCGCTGGGAGTCGACTCGCGTTCCACTGGAGTCGACTCGAATCTCAGATCTGAAAGACTGCTCTTCTATCCTTCTGTCTGTTTTCAGTCGGAGTCGACTCATACTGATTAGGAGTCGACTCGAGCTCGTGCCAGTGACCTTGATACGCTTGGAGTCGACTCGTGAAACTCGGGAGTCGACTCGAGTCTCAGACATTGGTTCAGCAGACTTCTTAACTTATCCAAAATACTGTAAACCATGTCTAGAAACACTTGAGCAGGATTTTCACTGAAACACTCAATTGAATTCATTAGTAATCACACGATATACTCAAATGCTTTGAGCTCATCAAAATCAAACGGGGTTTTAATCAATCACTCCACACTAGGGCAGCCGAAGCTAGCCTTTCGGGCCCGTCGGGCTCACGGGAGCGGGTTCCTTACGCTCCCGTCTGGTCGGTTTTTGAGGGCGACTCGGCCCTCGACAATCCTCAAGTAGCGCGCGAAGTGTTTCGGGTCGCGCTGCTTCCGGCCGACCAGGCCAAGATACGGTCCATGAACTACAGCGCCTTCATGGACTCCACTCTTTGCTCTGCCGTCCGGGTAAGTTGGTCTTCCTATTCGTACGGTTATATGCAAGTTTTATTTTTTTAGTCTCATCTCTCACGTCTCTTTTTTACAGCATTTGCACGAGACGGAGACGCTGATGCACATTGTACAAGACTACCGGGAGCGGGCCCGGAGGCATCAGAGGGGGCACGAGGAGGCCGAGGCGAGGTGCCAGACGTCCGAGGCCGAGCGCCAGGTGCTCCAAACAAGGGTGGGAGCAGCCGAGGACGAGATTCGAGCTCTGACCGCCGAGCTCGAAGACGAGAAGGGCGCGCATACGTTGGCGAGCTCGGAAGTGCGCGCCGCGGAGGCTCGTTTGGCCGAGGCCGAGCTGGTACTGGCCTCCCGCGAGCAAGAGGTGGGGAATGCCCGCCTTAAGACCTTAGAGCTCGAGCGGGAAATAAAAAAACCTCGAGCGGAAAGCCGCATACCATGAGGCTCGGGAGCAAGAGGCTCGGGAGCAGGCCCAAGACGCGGTCAAGCTTTTCCGTGAGTCGGATGAGTTCCGTGACCTTCTAAAAGAGGAAGGTGTGAACGGGCTCATCCAGGGCTTCAAGGACTTCCGCAACCCCAACTGCGGGAGCTCCTACCGGATTTTGACCTGAACCTGCTCAGACCAGGAGCAGGGGTCGAAAGGTCGGAGGCGGAGGTGGAGGCAGAAACTCCGGAGGCCGAGGCAGAAGCTCCGGAGGCCGACCAGGGAGGTCTGGCCGAGGCGGCCGAGGCTGTCCCCGAGGCCACCGAGACGGCCTCCGAGGCCGTTCCTGGTGCTGCCGAGGCTGCCGAAGAGGAGGCCTTGACCGCAGAGCCGGCTATTCCCGAAGCTGCCGGGCGCGAGCCTTAATGTAGTTAGTTTTTTTTTTGTAAGTCGGGATGGCTTCCATACTTGTTAAGGCCGAGCCCGAGTCTTTGTACTTAGCCTACGGGCTTTTTGAAATGAATATACATGTATTTTCCTTAAATTTGCAAACGCCTTTTTATCTTTGGTAGACTTAGGTTTCTCTGCTTGGATCCATTTTAGGCTCCAAGGACATGGGCTCCACGGCCCTGACTTCGTCCGCCACAGTTGGACATGCGTTTGGGCTCGGGATGCCGAGCTCAAGTTCGAGTTTCTATTGCTCGGTCCTAGGCGATATAGCGACGCTTGTCTCGGATGTGTTTGGGCTCAGGGGGGTCTTTTCGAGTTTAACTCAGAATTCGACCGAGCCCTAAGACTAGCCACTAAAACTTGGAATTTTTAGTGAATTTTGGGTTCGAGCCTCGAGTTGCCGAGGCGGATGATCGGATTTTTTCCAACGAAAGGGTTGTTGGACTAAGCTTGCTATTAGACAGTGCATGTTGGAGGGGTGAGGCCGAGCGATGATTGGCCTGACCAGGTGCCTCGACGCCAGTCGGGGGTTCATTCAGGTAATTAATTAACCAAGAATGAAGGTAAATGAAAACGGAAAGACATCAATTAAAAGGGGTACCTGGTACCATGAGCGTCCTTATGCCAAGGCCGTGAACTTTGCCTGGGGACGGAAGACGCTCCTCTGCTCGGAGTCCGTTTTTTGAGGACGCCAACAAGATAGAATCCAGTTCGTTGCCAATGACGGTCTTCTCGCCGATCACGAGCAGTCGAGCTCTGTGATTGATGGAGAATGAGCCGAGCTCGTTGGCCGATGGAGAACGAGCCGAGCTCGTTGGCTGGTAAAGGCCGCATCCCGACGTCTCGGGGCATCCCGACGTCTCGGGGTAGGAGAACGAGCCGAGCCCGTTGGCCGATGGAGAACGAGCCGAGCTCGTTGGCCGATGGAGAACGAGCCGAGCTCGTTGGCCGATGGAGAATGAGCCAAGCTCGTTGGTTGGTAAAGGCCGCATCCCGACGTCTCGGGGCATCCCGACGTATCGGGGCATCCCGACGTCTCGGGGTAGGAGAACGAGCCGAGCCCGTTGGCCGATGGAGAACGAGCCGAGCCCGTTGGCCGATGGAGAACGAGCCGAGCCCGTTGACCGATGGAGGATGGAGAACGAGCCGAGCTCACGAACATCTTCAGGAGTCCTTGTAGGTACTCCATCCCGAAATATCAAGGCATCCCGATCGTGGTCAGGGTAGGAGAATGAGCCTGGCACCATGAGATAGCTAGGAGAATTGGTGAGCTCGAACAAGTGTACAAACCATCACAAGTTATCATAAGATGAAATTTATGGTTGAATAATGGGGGACCCCTTGGGGTTCTACTGGTAGTACACACGGAGATTCTCAGAACTCCAGCTTCGTGGAATGGGAGTCCCATCTAGAGACTCTAGCTTATAAGTTCCGGGTCGGCGGATGCGCGTGACTCGGTAAGGTCCTTCCCAATTTGGAGCCAGTTTCCCTTGTTCAGTTGGTCGGGAGGCCTCAGCTCTTCTGAGGACAAGGTCCCCCAGTTTGAAGGATTTGACTTTGACCCTGGCGTTGTAGTACTGAGCTGTCTTTTGCTGGTACCTCGCCATGCGAACTCGGACGGCCTCCCGTGTTTCCTCGATCAGGTCAAGGTTGCTTCTGAGCTGCGAGGAGTTGGAGCTGGCATCGTAATGTTCTACTCTTGGAGAAGAAAGCCCAATCTCCAACGGGATGACAGCTTCCGTCCCATACGTCAGATTGAAGGGAGTCTCGCCGGTGGGGACACGGAATGTGGTCCGGTAAGCCCACAGGACATTGTATAGGTCTTCGACCCATTGTCCTTTGGATTTGTCGAGCCTCGCTTTGAGCCCCTGCAAAATAGTACGGTTTGTTATCTCGGTTTCTCCGTTCGTCTGAGGGTGCGCGACCGAGGTGAAGTGGTGGTCGATGCCAAGCTCGGAGCAGAATTCTCTAAAATGGAGGTTGTCGAACTGGCGACCGTTGTTGGATATGAGGATGCGGGGGAGCCCGAATCTGCAAATTATGGACTTCCAGACAAAATCCCGCATCTTCTGCTCGGTGATCCGGGCAAGAGGCTCAGCTTCTACCCACTTTGTGAAATAGCCGATGGAGACGACCTAGAATTTCCTTTGCCCGGTAGCCAGAGAAAATGGCCCTAGAATGTCAATTCCCCACTGGGCAAAAGGCCAAGGGGAGCTGATAGAAGTTAAGGGAGCCGAAGGTCGGCGTTGGACATTGGCGTTTCTCTGGCATCGGTCGCATCTTCGGACGAAGTCCACAGCATCCTTCTGGAGTGTCGGCCAATAGTATCCTTGGCGCAAAATTTTATGAGCCAATGCTCGTCCTCCCAGATGATTTCCACAAATCCCCTCGTGGACTTCGCGCATGGCATAATCAGCCTCCGTTGGGCGGAGACATCTGAGGAGGGAAGAAGTGAAAGATCTCCGATAAAGCTTTCCCTCCTGCAGTAGGTACCAGGTGGCGGAGCGCTTTATTCGGCGAGCCTCTCATTCATTACTGGGGAGGACTTCGTCTTGCAGATAGCTGATGAGCTCGTCCATCCAGCTTGGCTCGAACTCAATACAAAGTGCCTGCTCGGGCTCCTCCGTACTGGGTTTTTGAAGATACTCCAGCGCTGCCGCTTTGGGGAGCTCGCTCATGCGAGAAGACGCCAGCTTTGACAGTTGGTCGGCTCTGAGATTCTCCGACCTGGCAACATGTTGGATGTGAAAAGAGTCCAAGGTCGAGGTGAGATCTCGTACCTTCTGAAGATATTTCTGCATGGTCGGGTCTCTGGCTTCGAAGTCTCCCATGATTTGGTTGACGACGAGCTGAGATTCACTGAAGGCCTTCAGATCCTTCACTCCTAGTTCTCTGGCTAGCTTGAGCCCGGCGACGAGCGCTCCGTACTCCGCCATGTTGTTGGAAGCAGGAAACTCGAGGCGTAAGGCTTGCTCAGCGACCACCCCCTCTAGGCTGGTGAGGATGAGACCTGCTCCGTTACCCCCCGAGTTTGAAGAGCCATCGACATGTAAAATCCATGCCAAACTTGGGGTCTGCTCCGTTGGTGGCTCAGGCTCGGGCTCGACCTCATTCGGTATGGTGCACTCGACTATGAAGTCGGCGAGTGCTTGTGCTTTGATCGCCGGTCTGGGGCCGGTACTCGAGGTCAAATTCTCCGAGCTCGATGGCCCATTTAGTGATCCGGCCCGCGCGGTCTGATCTTTGCATAATCTGTTTGACTGGCTGGTCGATCAGCACGGCTATTGTGTGGGCTTGGAAGTAAGGCCGCAGCCTCCGAGCCGAGATGACCAGGGCATAAACAGTCTTCTCTAGGTTGGAGTATCGGATCTCAGCGTCCCTCAGGACCCGGCTGGTGTAATACACTGGTTTTTGGAGCTTGCCCTCCTCTCGGACCAGGACCGAGCTTACTGCTATAGGGGAGACAGCTAAATACAGGTAAATGAGTTCACCCTGTTGAGGCTTTGTGAGCAGGGGAGGAGATGCCAGAAGGTGCTTGAGCTCTTCAAAAGACCGCCAGCACTCGTCCGACCATAGAAAATTCTTTGGCTTCTTAAGAGCCGCAAAGAACGGAAGGCAGCGCTCGGCTGAGCGGGAGATGAATCTCCCGAGAGCCGCGACTCGGCCCGTAAGCCGTTGTACCTCTTTGACTGTCCTTGGAGGCGTCATTTTCTGGAGGGCTCGAATCTTCTCAGGATTGGCCTCGATTCCCCGCTGTGTAATGATAAAGCCGAGGAATTTGCCGGAGGTGACTCCGAATGCACATTTGGCTGGATTGAGCTTCATTTGATACCTTCGAAATGTGGAGAATGCTTCATCAAGGTCGGCCACATGATCTTGCGCCACCTTGCTTTTCACCAGCATGTCATCAACATAGACCTCCATGTTTCGGCCTATTTGATCTTTGAAGATCCGGCTGACCAGCCTCTGATAAGTTGCCCCGGCATTCTTTAAGCCGAATGGCATTACTTTGTAGCAGTAGGTTCCCCCATCGGTGATGAAGGCCGTTTTTTCTTCATCTTCTGGCGCCATGCGGATCTGGTTGTATCCAGAGAAGGCGTCCATGAATGCTAGCAGCTCGTGACCCGAGGTGGAGTCCACGAGCTGGTCGATGCGGAAAAGTGGGAAGCTGTCTTTTGAGCAGGCTTTATTCAGGTCGGTGTAATCCACGCACATGCGCCATTTTCCGCTGGCTTTTTTGACGAGGACCACGTTGGCGAGCCACTCCGGGTAGGATATCTCCCGGATGAAACCAGCCTCAAGGAGTTTGTCAACATCCTCGGCTGCTGCTCGTTGTCGTTCAGGGGCGGCGCCTTGCTTCTTTTGTCGCACTGGCTTGCAGGTTGGCTTTACTTGGAGCCGGTGGACCATAATTTCTGGATCTATCCCTGGCATATCCGTGGGCGACCATGCGAAGACGTCCATGTTGTCTCGCAAGAAGTTGACGAGGCGATCCCTTTTGCGCTCATTGAGGCCAGAGCCGACCTGCACGGTTAGCTCGAAAAAGTTTTCGCGCAAAGGAACCTGGATTAGTAACTCACCAGGCTCTACCCGCTTTTTCTGAGGGTCGACCCGCGCCTCCAGAACTTTAGTTGAAGGCTGGTCGGTTGCTGGGACAGGCGCCTCAGCTGGTCGTTCCGCCTCGTGGGTCGCCATGTAGCATCGCATTGCTACTGCTTGATCTCCACGAACTTCGCCAACTCCTTGGCTGGCGGGGAATCGCATAAGCAGGTGGCGAGTCGAGACTACCGCTCGGAGGGCGTTGAGACCTGGTCTTCCGAGAATGGCATTGTAGACCGAGGGCAAGCGTATCACGAGGAAGCTCATCCCCACGGTACTTTCACGAGGGGCGAGCCCGGCTGTGACCAGGAAGTCGATCTCGCCCTCTACTGGGACTGAGACCCCAGTAAATTCAACTAACGGAGCATTCATCCTCCGTAGTTGCTCTCCTGTCATCCCCATTTTATAGTAGGCATCAAAATACAGAACATTCGCCGAGCTTCCATTATCGATTAAGATGCGTTTTACATCAAATCTATTTATAATCATGGAGATGACCACAGCATCATCGTGGGGAGTTTCGACTCCCTCTAGATCATCATCCGAGAAAGAGATGGCTTCTGAGGTGCGCAGGCACTTCGAGGAGGTTCCTTTTCCTGAAGCTTCTCCAGCCGAGGCCCCGCCTCAGATGGTGTTGATGATGCCGGCGATGGGCTTGTTGGCATTTGAACCTTCAGGCTGCGCGGCTCCTTCGGCTGGCTTCTTTTCTTCACGCCGGCCCCGCACGAATCGATCGAGCACCCCTCGGCAGATGAGTGCTTCGATCTCGTTTCGGAGCTGATAGCAGTCCTCAGTATCATGGCCGTGCTCCCGGTGGAAACGGCAATACTTCCGGGGATCACGCCGAGCTCTGGAATCTCGTTTTGGAGGTGGGAGCCGGATATAATCCTGACCCTCAATCTTCATAAGGATTTCAGCCCGAGGAGCAGTGAGGGGAGTGTAGTTTTCATACCTCCCTTCGGGTGCACGGGCCCGTGGTGGGAACCTCGGGCGGAGTGGTGACCTCTGCTGAGGCGGTCCCTGTAGTCGGGGTGGACTCTTCAGGCGAGGCGGATTTTTGGCTCGGCGCGGGGACGGGCTTCTGGGCTGGCCGCGCTCCTCGCGACGTCTCTTCTGTTTCTTGGGGTTCTGCTCGGCCCTGCTCCGCCTAACAGCCACGGCTTCCTCAGCCTTGGCGTACTTCCGCGCCCGAACAAGCATCTCGGTGAGGTTCGCAGGGAAATTCTTCTCGATAGAGAAGAGGAACCTGTAGGACCGGGCTCCAGTCTTTAGTGCCGACATGGCGATTGACTGGTCAAGCTCCCGGACTTCCCATGTTGCGGCGGTGAACCGGTCCAAATACTCCCTCAGGGATTCTCCCTCCTTTTGTTTGATATCAAGGAGGGAGTCCGATGTCCGCCGCTGGGGCTGGCTGGCAGCAAAATTGCCGGCGAATTGTCTGCCGAGCTGCTCAAAAGAAGAGACAGTACTCCGCTTCAACCCGGTAAACCAGAGCCGGGCAGGTCCTCGGAGTGTTGCTGAAAAAGCTTTGCACATCATGGCCTCCGAGGCTCCTTGTAGGGCCATTAAGACCCGGTAACTTTCTAGGTGGTCCAGAGGGTCAGCCTTACCGTTGTAAGGCTCCACCTGGGGCATCTTGAACCGTGACGGGACCGGTTCGTCTTCAATCTCCGGGGAGAAGGAGGACTTCGTGGTGAACTCAAAGTCACCATCACGTCCCGATTTTCTTCCGTGGAGTGCCTGGATCTGGCGCTCCAGCTTCTCAACCTTCTTGTCGAGTTCATCATTCTGGGGGATCGCTGCAGTGGTTCGTTCCGGTGCAAGTTGCCCTGGAACCGACTCAGCCTCCGAAGGTTGTGGCCAGCCACCAGGGCCTCTGACTGGGTGTTCTCTCCAGAGGGAGGCCTGGACTTGGGAGTCCTGACCTCGAAGGGGAAGCCCGTTTGTAGGGGGCTCCGGCTGAACTGGAGCCGGAGGAAGCGGTGCCGTCGGGATGCCCCTGGGTTGCAGGCCTTGGACAGCGGTAGCCAAGGCCTGCACCTGTTG
The DNA here is from genome assembly GCF_009389715.1 of Phoenix dactylifera. NCBI lineage: Eukaryota > Viridiplantae > Streptophyta > Magnoliopsida > Arecales > Arecaceae > Phoenix > Phoenix dactylifera. Next base: position 109,366 of record NC_052397.1, on the reverse strand, counting down.
CACCAGGGCATCAAACTGCTCCGGCCGAACTTGAGGGGTTGACTCGGTCGGAGGGGGTGAGTTCTGGACAGAGTGTCCAGGACTAGGTGGAGGACGTCGAGAGGCATTGGAAGCCCCCTTACTCCTGAGTTTCATGGCAGCAACTCGGGCCCTTCCTCTAGCGCTAACTGTTGCTGGAAATTGGACCCGGGGGCTGCCACGAACCAAAGGGGGAGGAGCTCCGTTGCCAGGACGGTGGATGGCGGTGTGCCGGCTGGTGGTGTCCTCCTGGAGAGTCCTGCAAAAAAGCCGGTGGCCGGGCTTTCCGGCGCCGGCCAGTCAGAGGGGGCTAATATGTGGGGGGAGTAAGGAGAGGAATGTCTGTTCTTTCTGTGTGTATATTTGTGTCTGTTTTGTGTTGTCTCCCTCCTCTTCTTTCCCCCAGGTTTTCTTTTATAGAAGGATATTATGTTACCTGGGAGGTGACAGGGGAATTTGTCCTCTTTTGTGATAATTGGGCACGATTTGGCTCATTAATGGCGTAGTGGAGAATAAGGCGGGATCAGACCGGAATCAGAGAGTTGTCACGGTTGATCGGACCCGCTGTAGTGGTTGAACCGCCGGCCGTGGTGGGCCTGGGGTTCGTAGATGGTAGGTGCATTAATTGCTGAGTGAACCGGCGGTTAGGGAGAGCCATACGCTTTGATGGTTCAGTGATCCGGAGATCATCTTGAGCCGTGTTCATTTAATGACTGAGTGCATCGGAGGCCTGAGGGGGTTTCATGCATTAATGACAGGTCGTGCCGAGTACCTGCGGAAATCTCGCGCTTTGATGACTTAGAGATAGTGGTAGATTGTAGTGGAATCGTGTATTTAGCCGTCAGATCCTTTAGAGGGTTAGGCGGAGATTGAGTATTTGGTTAAGGCTCGGGCTCGGCACGGGTGCCGAGCCGAGCTGGTCGCCCAGCGGAGTGTCCTGTGGCGGGGTTACTTCTGGTCGGCGTTCTCTGGTCGGCTCTTTTTAGTCGAGCGCCTTTATTCAGGCTCTTTGGTCGAGCGCCTCGCTGGTCGGCGCTATTTGGTCGAGCGCCTTGCTGGTCGGCGCTCTTTGGTCGAGCGCCTTGCTGGTCGGCGCTATTTGGTCGAGTGCCTTCGAGGTGGCATGACTTGGGATTTTTCCCCCAACATAACCATATGCATGGGGTGATCTATTTTTTTTCTCCATCAAGATATCTAGCACCTCCCCTTACTAATGAGGATTGGGGCCAAGCATCATCAAGGAGGAGGTAGGGTGTTACTGGCCTTGCCCACGAGAAGACATCGCTTCTCTTACGCACAATATCCATCGCGTGAAAACGCGCGATGCGAAACATAGCATAGGACTTCAAATTTATTTAAAAATATATCTCAGCATCACGATCCTTGTTTGCAGCAATCGACGTAGGGGGACGCATGCATTTGCACGGGACAGATTCATATGACATCTTTGATATTATGATCATTCAGATCATGGCTTCATTATGGTGCATTGTTATGTTTATTTTTCTTTATTTTCTGTTTGATATGGCAAAATGGAATTCCGCCACCTATTGCGCGCCATGCTGAGTTCGACTGGGGACGCTGAATGGAAAGTGGTGTCGAGTGGCAATTCTCATCAAACTCGCCACGTTTGCCACATAAATTGAAGATCAATCAGTACGAGAGGAACATTGTGGCTGCGTCGATCACATCAATCAGTAGTTGTACGATTATATGCAACAACCAATGGGAATGGGGCCTCACCCTACCCCAAATACCAATCAAACTGCCGGCAAGCCGCGCAACCACAAGAAATCTTCTGCTGGAAAAGGACCCATCGTTCCAGGTTGGTCCCTTCCCACCCTCCTGAAAGCTCGATGCCCCCCCCCCCCCTTCCACCTCCGCTCTCCTCCTATCTTTTTTACTTCATCACTCCTTGTCCCGGGAGTCCACCGATCCAACGGTCAGGAACCAATTAATCAATTAGAGAGAGACAACCGTCGTCCAATCATTGGAAGTCATCACTCGCCGACGCCGAGCCGCGGAGCGCCACCACCCGGCCGGGCGACGCCGGCGGCGGGTCCGGCCGCTTCCCTCCGCCTCGGACTCCGCCGGCCTTGCGGGTGTCGCCGCCGGGCGGGGGCTCGTCGTGGCGGATCTCGCGGAGGAGCGCGGCCACGTCTTTCATGGTGGGGCGGTCGTCGGGGCGCGTGCTGGCGCACATGAGGGCGATGCCCATGGCCTGGAGCATCTCCTGGACCTGGGTATCCGGGCGGCCCTGGAGCCTCGGGTCCACCACCTCCACCGGGTCCCGCTTCCTCCTGAGATGGTCCTGGACCCACTGGACCACGTTCTGGCCCTCCCCGAACGTCGTCGGGTCCACCGGCCTCTTCCCTGTGATTATCTCCAGCAGCATCACCCCGAAGCTATACACGTCGCTCTTCTTCGTGATCCTAGTCATACAGGCGTACTCTGCATTCATATCACAGCCGTCAAGTTCATAACTATCGAATCTATCTAGCCGTTAGAAGAGAGGAAAGAAGCAGCGGCAGCAGAGGACGCTTAGGCTCACCGGGGGCGATGTAGCCGTACGAGCCTGCGAAGAGGGGAGGGGTCGAGTTGCCCCCGCCGGCGGCTGTGGCGGCGCTGTCGTCGGTGGCGCTGGCGAGGCCGAAGTCCGCGAGGCAGGCCTCGTACCTCTCCCCGAGGAGGACGTTGTCGGCCTTGACGTCGCGGTGGAGGATCGGAGGGACGCAGTCGTGGTGGAGGTAGGCGAGGCCCTCCGCCACCCCAACGGCGATATCCAGCCTCATCTCCCACTCCACCGCCGGCCCTCCGCCGCCGTGGAGGAGGTCCCCAAGGGTCCCATTCGGTAGGTAGTCGTAGAAGAGCAGCCGCGTCCGGCGGTTCGCCGCCCAACCGAGGAGGCGGACGATGTTCCGGTGGCGGACGCGGGCCAGGGCCCCAATCTCGCACGCGAACGCCGCCGCCGCTGCCTCGTCGCACGTCCGGAACCTCTTGACGGCGATCAGCGCCCCCGTGGACGGGATACTGGCCCGGTACACCACCCCAGACCACCCCCGCCCGATGACGTTCGCCGCCGTCAGGCTCCTCGCCACGTCGGCGACCCCGATCCCGAACTTCTGGTACAGCGTCACCTCCCACGGGGGCGACATGTCCCCGTCCTTCTCCTCGTCCTCGCACACGCCGCCACGCTCCCGCCTGCGGCCGAGGAAAACGAGCGCCGCTGCCGCGAGCAGCGCCACGGCAACGGAGAGGAGCACCACGGTGGCCACGCGGGCGGCCCTCCGGGCGTCGTCCCGGGCCTTGTCACCCTCACTGCCGGAGCAGCGGGCGAGACAGAGAGCGGGGTTGCCTTCGAGATCGCCGATGGGGAGCTTGGAGAAGAATGGGCTATCGGGGACGTGGCCGGAGAAGTTGTTGAACGAGATGTTGAGTGCGACGAGGTTCTGGAGCCCGACCAGGGGCTGTAGATCGCCGGAGAGGCGGTTGTGGGAGAGATCGAGCACGCCGAGCCTGTTCAGGTCGGAGAACTCGTCCGGGATCTTGCCGGAGAGATCGTTCCAGCTCAGGTTCAGGGCAATCTCCAGGGCCAGGATCTTTCCCAGACTCGCCGGGATCTCGCCGGAGACCGCGTTCTTGCTGAGATCCAGAAGCTGGAGCCTCGAGCACGACCCCATCTCCGGCGGGATCTGGCCGGAGAACCGGTTCCCTCCAAGGATCAGCTTGGTAAGGGAGGTCAGCAGCCCAAGATTCGAAGGCAAACCTCCTCCTATCGAGTTGCCGGACAGGTCCAGGAACTGGAGCGAGACCAGGCCCTCGAAGAGACCCTCCGGCAAGGCCCCGGAGATTGCGTTGGAGTGGAGGTCGACGAAGGTCAGGTTCCGGCACCCGGCTATCTCCTGCGGGATGGGCCCAGCGAGGCGGTTTGACCCGAGGTCCAGGAAGCTGAGATTCTTCAGCGCCCCGATCTCCGGCGGGATCGTGCCGGCTATCCGGTTACCGTTGGCCCTGAAGCGGATCAACGACGAGCAATTCCCGAGATCCGGCGGTATCTCGCCGGACAAATCATTTTCCAGGAGCAGCAGCTTGCTGAGGCTCCGCAGCCGGAAGAGCCCTTTGGGGATCGAACCCGTCAGCCCGTTTTGGGAGAGGTCCACCGCCTCCAGACTCGCGCAGTCGCCGATCTCGGGCGGGATGCTGCCAACCAGCTTGTTCTCCCAGAGGTACAGCATCCGGAGATTCCCCAGCTGGCCGAGCTCCGCCGGGATCGCGCCGGAGATCTGGTTGTTGTCGAGCTCGAGGTCGGTCAGGTTCCGGCAGTCGGCGATCGCCGGCGGGATGGGGCCGGAGATTTGGTTGACGCTGAGCTGGAGCTCCTGGAGGGCGGTGAGGTTACCGAGGGTGGGCGGGATTCTCCCGGTGAGGCCGTTCATCGAGAGATCAACGACCGAGAGTTCGCTGCAGCCGCCGAGCTCCGGCGGGATCACGCCGACCAAGTTGTTCTGCCAGAGCAGCAGATTCTTGAGCTTCTTGAGGTTGCCGAGCTGGGGAGGGATGGAGCTGGAGAGGGAGTTCTCGTAGAGGTAGATGTTCTGGAGCTCGTCGCATTGGCCTACTTCCGGTGGGACCGGACCGGAGAGCAGGGCCGTGTAGATGGCCAAGGTTTCGAGCTTCTTGAGCTGGCCGAGGGATGGCGGCAGCGACCCCGAGATGCTCGTCTCCGCCAAGCCTAGCATTGCGAGGCTGGTGCAATTGCCAATCTCAGGGGGCAATGCCCCGTGGAGGTTCTTGTTCCCGCCCGCCCGGATCACTTCCAGATTGGCGAGCCGGCCGATGGTGGGCGGGATCTCCCCGGCGAGTTGGTTGTCGTAGATGATGAGCCACCGGAGAGCCGAGAGGTCTCCGATCTCATTCGGAATTGGGCCCTCGAGCCGATTCGAGTTGAGCTGGAGCCGCTGGAGCCGGCTCCCGGGGCGGCAGAGGCCGCGAGGGATGGTGCCCGTGAGCGCGTTGAAGCTCAAATCCAGTTCCGTCAGCCGGGGGAGGTCGCCGAGCTGCGGCGGAATCGGACCGGACAGATTGGTGCCGGAGAGGACGAGCTTGGTGAGCGAAGCGGCTAGCGCGCTTAGATTGCGAGGCGCGGCCCCGAACAAGTCAATGTATTGCAAATTCAGCTCCACCACGCGGTTGTTGGCGTCGCAGAAGACGCCTGACCAGCGACATGGGGTTGGATCATTGGGATTCCAATCGGAGAGGGCGTCGGAGGAAGCGTTCAACGTCCGCTTCCAAGAGAGGAGCGCCTCGCCTTGGGCATCGATGGCGAGGGCGCCCAGGCCGAGGAGAGTACTCGAGGAGAATGCTAGGATGGAGAAGAGGGCCCTCCATATCCCCACTGTCACGGACATCACTCAGTCCAAGATTGCTCCTTTGCTGGCTGGGGGAGCGAGTGCAGAAAGAATGGAGCAGACCAAGAAGAGGAGAGAAGAAGGGAAGAGGGGAGGAGGGACAACCATGTCTCCATATGGTTTAAAATATCGTTGTAGCTTTATATGTGACCTCAGCGACCCATAATCTCCGGATCCAAGACCAGCTAGACCATGCTGGTGGTGCTGGAAGATGGAATTTGGATGGCGTCCCGGGATTTGTTTAATATGTACCCCAGAAGAGGAGAGGAGTAATTTATTGAAAGGGAGAGATGGGGCCGGCGAGGCTTTGCAAGTCTTTCATGGCCCTATCAACTTTTCGGTGTAGACATGTCATGGAGTTGTAACATGGTATGGAGATTTCAAAAACGCTAGGTAAACTTCTGGGAAGGGTTTGGGTTGCATAAAAGCTGTTGAAGTCCACCATGGCTGATCACCGGTTACACAGAGAGAGAGAGAGAGAGAGAGTGAGAGTTTTCCCTCTCGTGGAATGATTTCTGGTAGATCTACCTAACCTAGATGGTAGAAAAGAATGAAGGGACATGAACTCGACTCATGTGAGCAGAGGGAGGCATCTCGATCTAATCTAGTTTTGTTTATGGCTTTTTAACTGATCCCCTCTGCTTAGCTGTACTTCGTACTATTAGGAAGCCACCATTCTCTGTTTAGCAGTTCGTATGGGGTGGATCACACATATCTAGATCCAGATAGATAGATCTGCCTCTAGCTTAGCTCCAACGGTAAAAAGTATTAGCTAAAGACCATATCGACAGGGGTTTGGTTTGGATTAGTTACATTAATCGAGGTTACATACATTGTTTCTGGTGCCTAGTTCCTTGCACCGGAAGGTGTTCGACTATGTTGTGGCAAACAAAACCTCGTAGACGAGGTTTTGGAGTCCATAGAACCTCGTAGACGAGGCCAGATTAGGAACATTTTCAGTCACGCTCCTTGTATGCCGTGGTGTTTATCTATTGTTTCGAGCCTGATAGGGCTATACTCGGTTTATACTTCTTGATAGGTTTATAATTTTTTTACGTGCCATACCATAGCTCTGCTAATAAGTGGAAAACAGCGACACCTTGGAAATGCATTAATTCTGGTATTATGTAGTGTTCCTCATTTGGATATGATTAATGTAACACTTGCCTATAAATAAAACAGGCGTAGACTCTTCCAGGATCTCGAGGGAACATGCCATCTCAAAACTGTTATGTTCGACTCAAGGCACTGCTCGCTTATGCACCAAGAGTCCGAATGAGATTTATTCTTTGGCCCCGCTTGACATTATGTAAGATCTTTTGATAATGATCCACCCAGAGCGCTGTCCGCTATCGCCATCAGAACAGCTGAACCAAGTCATCCTCTCAGACAGGTTAAATGCCCAATCATTCAACCACGGTCCTTCTCAGAGTTTTCACCGTAGGACTTGCACAGATCTACCCGTCTGCAAAATTTTCAAGCTTACCATATAAATATATATATATATAAACCATCTCTCCTCCGTCTATTACACGTAATACTTAAATCTGGGCACTCATGTGTGCTCATGCATGCCTGCATAAAAATCAGAAAAAATAATTAAAAAATATGCAAGCCAGCTTCAGTTTAAAGGGAATCCCACGTATAAAATGTAATGTCGCTTTATCACGTGAGATAGCGGACTCTTTGCTTCGCTACCCCGTGAGCGTATCTTTCCGTCCGCATATCAGCCGCGTCGATCCCTTTGTCCGCTGGTGCCTATTCTTGTAGGCTTCCGGCAAAGTGTAGCTATAGGAATTGATACTCTGTGTGTGTGTGTGTGTGTGTGTGTGTGTGTGTGTGTGTGTGTGTGACAGTAACACGAAGAGAAGGGTGTGTTTGGGCTTTCAAAGTTCGCAACTGTAATTGTAAGTGCGAATACTTGGTGAGAGGTGGAGAGGGCGGAAGGGCACATGGGACGGAGCGAGAGAAAGAATAAGTTAAAGGGTGACAAGAGAGGAGAGAGATTGAGGGTGGATTGAGGATGGAAGTCATGATTTTTAAATGGATACTGGTTGTTTATCCAAATTTGATGGCCAAAAGGTGTGATGGCGTCGGACAGCTTGTAGTGGGGAAATTTTTGTCGACTAGAAAGAGGGGAAGAGACAAACCAAGCCACCCCCATGAAAAGGAGAGAAGACGGACGTGGACACGAATGGGACCGGGAGGCGATCGGAGCGAGCTAGCCATACGCTGGTTGGGGGAGGGGGGTTGGGGTGTGACATCGATCGGTACATATGGGCTCTTGGCATGCACGTTAGCGGGGGCCCCACCGTCTCCTGAATTCCAGCCTGCCCGGACCCTACCTTGCCTTTTGAGGAGGGTATGAACCCTCCAGTGCTAAGCTCTACGCAGTGTGGCCGAGCCACTGCATGATGAAGTGGATTAATTAATTGGCTACCAGCAGAACGGGTAACGTGCGGTCGATGTTGGATCTGGATACCCCTCAAATATTTGATATGAAGTAGGTGTATCTCTGATGCCAATTAATGAATGTCGCAGTTCGTATAATAAAGTCATGGAATCTATATCCGAAACAGGTTGAAGTGAGAAAGAATAAGTGAAGGAGATCTGCGTGATAATTTATCTTAACAATGTAAGGTTCTATTAGACTTAAAAAGTTTTTACTGGGCATCGGCAATCGGCAATCGGCAATCGGCAATCTTGGTTGGAAGAGCACATCAAATGCAAAAATTACTGTCCCTCGGTCGACCCCCTTTTGCTGATGTGATGTACAAAATTGTTTGTAGGCAATATAAGGTCCTAATGGTCGGTTATTATATTCCTAGTGCATCTATCACCCGTCTTAGCGCCACTTGAATAAATGATTAGCCAGTCAAGCTGTTTTAAGCATCTTTTGACATTTTTCGGATCATTATAATAAAATATATTTAAATATAGTCTTGTGATCAAAGGACTAGATCTAGCGAATAATTGGCTAGCTGGATGTTCTTGCCCGTGTGTTTTAATGAAAGAGAGATGATTTGGAGAAGGAAAAAGGTTAAACCATTTTAAGTACCTGAGATCTTTATTGATTTTACGATACCGATGATTTCAAATGTGCAGCAGGATCCTAGCTTCTTTAAATCTTCAAAATATTAAACATATCGCCATTTAGAAAACTTCCATATTTGCTTTGATCCCCCCCAACTTCTAGCTCCTTACAGTATGTCCATTTGCAAAATGTTTTTCTACTAATTGATGCAACTTTGGCTATAGAACCTGACTGGAAACGTGGGTTAAGAAGCAGAAATAAGAAGTCTGCTTAAAAGGAAAAAGGAAAAGAATGTTGCATTAACATCCACTATTGAGAGCCATCAAAGCAGGGTTAAAGTCTCTTGCCATAAGAAATCCTACCCAATTTCTTACAAAAGCACAAGAAAACATATTCTAATTGAAAATTGGCCTCATTACCAAAAGAATTTTTCCTTTAGCGACGAACTACTGAAGAATGGTAGTGATCTGTAAATTTATAATTTAAGAAAACTAATTAATTGTCACATGACATCTTAATCGGATCAGAGTTATTTGCCAACATACGTTGGATTCATCGAGGATGCCGATGAAAATCTGATGGTGGGAGCACAAAAGATCTAGTTTTAAACCAAAATTAGGATGCATTCTATAACCTATTGCCTGCAATCGTTTTCCACAAAAACAAAAGTTTTACGAGAGTCTTCTTAACCACAAATCCTTCAGATATGTGACAAGAAAAGATGCCAAATTGGAAGGTCACATTTGGATTGCATGTTTGCAAGGTTTGCTGGCTTTGCATTTGCAACTTCTGCAGGCATCGACATGCTCGGCTACCCAGATGCAGCTTACATCGCATACGCCAAGTGCACCATAATATCTACGTGCATGCATTAGAATAACTACAAATCTATGATCTAAGAACAACACCAGACTCTTTATGTATGAGAATGTAATTTTTTTGCCAAAGGGACGTGAGAAGGAATGGTTTTTGTGTGCATTGGGCCTAATAGTCTTAAGAACCACCATTTTTTTTGTATTTTTTTTTTGCAGTGTCTCAAGGACCACCACTTGAATCAACTGAACACTACTGAAAAAAAAATAGGAACTTTATTAGAGCCTTAAATCATTTTGCTGGCATTTGATATGCTTCAGTGGACCGGCTAAAGCAGGTTAAAGCAACAAATCTCCCACACGGTTCATCATTAAGACTACCCACTAATCCAATGGTCCATCCAGTAGTGGGCTGGTCCAATCTCCAAACAATGAATCACTGGAAGTTTTAACTATAGAAGTATTGTTATTTGTCTGCGAAGCTCCTAGCTTTAAGAAAGGCTATGCACATATCAAATAAGAGAAACGCATCATGGAGGATCCTTTTGGGATGCTCTTCCGGATTTTGAGGGCAGTGGCTCGAAACACTTTTGTATCTTTCGGCACTAAGGGCAAATATGGGGTTAAAGAATTTATATAATACAATTAATCTAATATTATTTCCATCTTTTTCTTTAATCTGATATCATTGCCCTTAATCCTTTTGTGCTATATTCCTTTCTTTCCTTTCTTGCTTATCCATCTAGTCTTTCTACCTAACACTGAAGCTCCCAAAAATAAAAAAAGCCACAAGAAAGCTTGGTTGGATTAGATGCTTGCGCTTATCCTGCTCTAAATCACTTAAATAATCTCATGCCTTTCATTTGTACAAGAATGCCGACTGAGACAATCAATTATTTCGGATGCAACTTGAGTAAAGAGCCATGGGCAAACTCGAGAGTTCTTCAGGTCATCCAAAACAGTGTAATTGCTTGTCTAATTTTAACGATGGTCAGATCCCCATTTGCCTCGAGAAACTCTAAATATTTAATTTCAGTTGATATTCTCGCATCACACTATAAAGGGCGACCATCTTTTTAAAAGAGGAATACCCTCTCTGGTAGAGTTACTCGGCTCCAAATGCTGGGCAAAACGCCTTTTTTGTTTTGAAACCGGAACCTACTACATTTTGAAGGAGCATGGCTGCAAGTCTGCAACCACTTATCTATTACTTTCTTACAAACTTGTGCCATTATCTGGTTTGTCGAATTAAATTCAGCTGCATCCTTACCACATGAAAACAAAGTACAATGATCAAGTCATGGTCGCAAGTTGAATATTTGAGAATAACGAAATTAGGAAGAAAGGACAAAGGTTTGGGAAAAGAAGTAGATGTATTTTAAAAATAAACTATATGCCATGGAAAACCTCCATTGACTAACATGAATTTCAAGAATGATCCTTGAATTTTCAATAATTTACCAAAACATTGTTCCTAATTAGTATCCAAGCAAATTCACTACCTTACTGAGACCAATCTCGGGATCTAGCTTCGGTTGCATGAGGAATAAAGTTTCCTAAGGAGCTTGTTTTCTAACGGGTTTGGCTAGTCAAGGAAGGACTCTTATTTCGTGATTTCCGGGCTAAAGACTTGATTCGGATATTACAGCACCATAACACATTAGGTTTGATTTATTAGTTTATGCTCGGTTTGCCTATCATTTTTTTTAAAATGTCAGAGAGTGCCAACCGATATTATTTCAATTGGTTGGCAGTAATCTTAGTGCTCAAATCCTGGTTATATTAATGCTATATAATTTTTTTGTTTTCATAATGTTTCAAAAAGTGTTGCCTTAAAAAGAATGGAATGAAAGAAGAGGATTTATGTTGCCTGCTCTGATTTAGAAGCTACAACTCGGCCAATTAACATCATATGCTTAGCCTAATTCCTTCTTTTGCTAAAAGAAAAGAAGAAGAAAAAAAGCACACACAAGCATGCCATTTATTTGCAAGCACCTTTCTGATTTCTGGTTTAACTTGTCACTCTTCCCATCGGAAACAGGAAGGCCTTTTCCTTCAAAAGAGCAGTCTCCTATGGGTAAACTATAACATTCTTGCTATTTCCATAAGTTCAACCAATTTGCTGCATTGGACCTTCCTATGCAAGAAGAACAATAATGGATCAATAGAACATGGAGCCCTCCACAAGATGTAGTGCAAGAATGATCACCACAAAGGAAAAGAATTTAGGACTTCTTTAGTTCACGGGAAGAGAATAGGAAAAAGTATAGTAGACAAAAAAAAAAAGAAGCTCATATTTGATTGGAGTTTTCAAAAAAAAGAGATGAAAAAGTAGCTTTTGCATAAAAATAATTTCCACATTTCATAAAAAACAAAAAAATATGTAAGACACTGGAAAGTCTGATTTCTATGGGGTAGACATTAGATTTTTTTTTTTCCAAAAGTATTCTTAAACTTTTATAGAGAATAGGGTAAGATCTTCTTTATTAAGAGCATAACATATATTAATTTTTCAGCAAAATATATGCTTAATCAAATATAAGCCACTCCAAAATATGTCATTTTTTCATTGTCAACTAAATATACAGCAATTATTTTTTTAGACTTCATGTATACAGACATAAGCTTTTCTAAAAAAATATATCAGCTAGAAAATTTTTCTAGCAAACTAAACTGGGTCGCTGAAGCAGGATACTGTACACATTCGGGCAGTCCGGGACTCCGCGGGTATTCATTAATTAGGCCTGTCTTGGCCCGGCCCAGGTAAGTCACCACCTTGCGTGGATGCGTTCCGAAAATGAGTTCTAGCTTTTATTAGAAGCCCGTACTTGATCTGTAGCCCAACTTTGTTAGGCCCATCCTCACAAGAACGGGGACGGCCGGACGGGTCGGTCTTTGTCCACTTCCAGTGCTAGTGCACATGTGCCTGCCCGCACTGCAATACTTGCGTCATATCGTTATTTTTCTTGTTTCAAGGTCCGCTCTTTCTTCGTTCTTAGCGCCTTTTCAAATTTGCGTCGGGTAGGGGAGGTCTGCCGTTTTGAGTTCTCGCATCAAATATTGGAGGCTCATCAGTTTACCGTGTACTCCATCGAATTTAAGCCATGTGGCAGGATACGATTTTCCGAAGTAGCGTTTGCTGTTATGAGGAGAAGAGCGGCGTTCCTCTCGCAGTAGTCAGACGGGGACCAAACCTCGTTCCCGTCCTCCCGCCGTTTCCTCTTCTAAAATTATAATTACTCTTCTCCCCGTTTTCAGAGAACGGCAATCGAAACCTAATTTTGGTCAACTGCAACGCCGATCTCGAGTCTTTTAATTTATATACTAGGGAGATAGGAAGAGGGATCAATCCAGGTCTGCGTGGCGATCGGCGCTTCAGTTCTCGGTTCGCTAGCTTCCGCTCTTCCCATTTCCTTCGGTAAATCTGAGAAATTTTTGCTTAGTTCTGGATTTAGAGGTTAAGTTCTCCATTTTTGCTGTTAATTATCTGGATTTTTGGAAAAAAAAAGATATTCGTATTCGGTCATGCTTTCTCTCTCAAAGTTTGGTGTTTTTTTTTTTTCATGCTAGATGTCTTTATATTTTGATCCTTAATGCTGATTTAAGGGCCAAGTTTTGGGTGGGCGCTGGATTAGTTGGATTTCAGGAAGTCTAGAGTATCGGCAACCAACAATTGGATTGCTATCATCGAGGAAATTTGATGCGAATTTTTAAGAAAGAAAGTCACCCGCGTTGGATTGATTTCGAGTCAAGAAGATCCGAATATCTGCAGAAGGCTTAATTAGTCCTAGGAATAGATAGATATAGGAGAATTTCTGCAAGGTTCTGGAGCTGTAAACCTCAGTCAGTCTTAGCTCATCGTTTAGCTGCTTTATTAAAATTCCTAGCTTTAATGCGACGAGTCTGTCGTTCTGCTGTTCCAAGGAGGAGGAGGAGGAGGAGGAGGAGGGGAGAAGATCGAGCTTAGGGAAGATAGGATTTTGGTAGGGGTTGTTGCTCCCCCATTCCCTTATAATTAACCCACGTCGAGTCGAGAATGGGGACGCAGCTATGCATTCGCAGGTGCAGATTTTCTAGGATCATGGCCGTAATGCAGATCATTTTAGGCGTGTTTGTCATCCTTATCAGCGTCGCCGGCCTCCATCGTTTCCAGTTGGCTGGCTTCTTCTTCCCCAACGAGGAGGATTCCTCCCAGAGGTTCCATACCATCAAGGAGGGCTATGCCGACTTTGACCTCAAAGCCCTCTCCGACCGCGTGGAAGACGTCGTCTCCCAGCTGTCGGAGCTTCAGGACAAGCTCGACGCCACCATCCAGAAGACGGACAGGGACAAGAAAGGCGGCGCTGCAGCCCGAAACATGACGCGCTCCGAATTCAGCCGGTTCGTTCAGGAGGAGGTGATCCAGCCCCTCTACAGTGCCCGCATTGCCCTAGGGCTAATCCGAATTCCGAAACCCGACACAGCTGGATTCAATCCCGGGTCTCCAGTGGAGGACCCTCTAATAAACTTCTTCACGGTGGAGGAGATCCGGAAGTACATCACAGCCAAAGGCAACAAGAACGGAAAGCTCAGCAAATACGGCACGAACAAGACCTACGGCACGATCGGCCATGCTTGCGTTCTCATGAGGAAGGAGCTGGAGGAGTACATGAACTACGACATCGGGTCCTACTGCAACGACGATTGGCATTTGGCCCAGAAGCTGATGCTGGGGGGCTGCGACCCCCTTCCTAGGAGGCGGTGCTTGGCCCGAGCTTCGAAGCTCTACCAGCGGCCGCTCCCGATCAACGAGTCCCTGTGGACCATGCCGGACGACCGCAACGTTCGGTGGAGCAGGTACCGGTGCCGGAACTTCAAGTGCCTCTCGAAAAAAAACCCGAGGAGGGGCTTCTCCAGGTGCACCGGCTGCTTCGACTTGGAGGAGGAGAAGCTCAAGTGGGTCACGAATGCCTCGCTCGCAGACTTCCTCATCGGCGATGTGCTCGCGGTGAAGCCCGGGGAGATCAGGATCGGGCTCGACGCCAGCATCGGAACGGGGAGCTTTGCTGCGAGGATGAGGGAGTGGAATGTGACCATTGTCTCGACCGCTTTGAACGTGGGTGCTCCATTCAGCGAGGTGATTGCACTCAGAGGATTGATCCCGCTCTACGCCACGCTCGGCCAGCGGCTGCCATTCTTCGACAACACGATGGATTTGATCCACACGAGCGTGTTCCTTGATGGGTGGGTCGACCTCCAGCTCCTGGATTTCATCCTCTTTGATTGGGACCGGGTGCTGAGGCCTGGTGGCCTGTTGTGGGTGGACAAGTTCTTCTGCAGCAGAAAGGATTTGGATGAGTATATGTACATGTTCCTGCAATTCAGATACAGGAAGCATAAGTGGGTGGTCTCCTTCAAGTCCAAGGAGGAGGTATATCTCTCTGCTTTGCTAGAAAAGCCCCCCAGGTCTCTATGAGCTCCGCTCTCTACTTCTATGGCAGCCCTTGCATGACACATATATCAACCTACTTGTTAACTGCAATTTGCAGCTCCCATCCATTTGATCGTATGTTTTCTATATAGAAATAAATCAGAAGATTGTATTCTTGTTGCATCTCTCAATAATTCCTTAATTTTGTCTAGGGCCTTTTTCAAGATTTTATTGGTGGATTTCTTAAGAGTACAGTAACTCATTCAAGGACTTGACGCATTGAGGACTGATAGATTTGAAAGCTTCATTCTGGGGTTTGATTTTCTCCAATTAAAAGTCTTCTCTAATTTTTTTTATTTTTTATTTTTGAAAAAACCATGGTCCTGCGCCACTGGCCCTCGGATGTATATTATCTGCTGATGCTTGTGGTGTACGTTACATCAGGCTTAGGAGCCTTCTTTGCTGTACCCAAAAAACCATTCTATACTTCACGCAAGCCCAAAAGACCATTCAGCCATGGAAAACTCTTTCTATTTGCCAAGCTGGGCGCGGGCATGAAACATATCCATATTGTAGTTATTAGCGGAAAATGGAGTGGCTGTGGGTTGCAATTAAAGGAACAGGCATCGACCATCGGTTTTGACTCCTTTCCACCGACGGATTAGCAAATATTTCCAGGCTTTAATTGCATGTGAAAGCTGTATCAAACCTTAGGATGTAACATTCTGATAGTGATAGAAAATGCAAGCTGGTTTTTACTTTGTCGCCCATGCAATGCCTTTCTATTATATTACATATATTGGTTTCATTTTTTTTTTTTTGAGATTAAGGGAGGCGAGATATATTTGTTTCATTGAGTCAGATAGATATAACTCTTACCAGCCACCACTCCCTTGAAGGGTTTGATTTTTCTTGTTCCTTTTTCTCCCTGCTGCTTTGTCAACAAATACAGCCCCTTTAAACCTTTAATCGAGCTGTTTTCCCTATGAAGTCTGTTTCTCTCGGGAGTTATTTACATGGAAAGGTAGAAACGAAGTGCAAATACAGTAAAATTATCTGCTATTCGATTTGCTATATAGTACATATATTAGATGCATGGCAAGATTCTCGCTCTCTTAAATTGAAATTGAAAGGTGTCAGCATTATTTCCTCTGAAATGAGTTTTTGAGTAACCTTAGCTAGGATATCCAGCTAGAGATCAGTTTGACAATGTTCTAAATGCTGAGTGAAAAGTGAAGACTTTATTACAGCCAAATACGAGACAACCTCCCCTGGAGAGGATAATGGTCACTTGTGTGGGTTAGCATACACATCATCACTAGGACAAGGCATTGTTAAAAAAAGCTTCCTTAATAAAAATGGTAGAATATTTATTTATTAATAATATAAGGAAGGATAAAGAAACGGAGATACATACACAAACATAGTATATTTCTCACTGTATTTTTTTTTCCCCTGAATATACATGGTCCTCCAAAAGTTGTATAATATGATGAACAAGAAAGAAGAGATTCTTTGTAAAGCCAAGAATGACTGAAAAATAACCTTCACAACCCACCTCAAAAAATATTTAGGAAAAAAAGAAGAAGAAGGAACTCTCTCATATGTTCTAAGGGCATCTTAGGTTTCTTCCCGGACCTCCATAGTAAAAATAATTTCCCCAAACCCTGTTAATGCCTCCTCGTATATCATAGCAATTTGGATGGTCCGCCAAGACTCGCAGGTTGGGCACAGGAATCAAACTATTGTCCCAATCAACAACTTGCAAATTCCGGAAGTAGGCAGCCCTACGGAAACCTTCTCCGGCAAAATGCCCACTGCCCATTTGCGTTGATGTGTGGATTCCTGATGGCCGAGTATTAACAATCTCTCCACCAAATTGCACCATGCTCGCATGCCCTGCTAAGTGGCTAAACAAGAATGAAGGCCAGTAGCCAACCAGCATCCGCGGTCCAAACTCCAGCCACCAATGTCCATGCTTTGGATCCTAGTTATTGCACATACATATCTTGCAACTTTAGTACACTAGCAG
Source organism: Phoenix dactylifera (assembly GCF_009389715.1). NCBI lineage: Eukaryota > Viridiplantae > Streptophyta > Magnoliopsida > Arecales > Arecaceae > Phoenix > Phoenix dactylifera. Next base: position 92,652 of record NC_052397.1, on the reverse strand, counting down.
ATTGTTACTCCCATGAAGATCAGCATTCCATCCATATGTTGTTGTTAAGGAGATTAAAAAAAAACAAACAAGAAGGATATTATAAATATTGTATGGAAGAAAATATAGAGAATCCATAAGGAAAACGTCCAAACTCGTTGAGGAGGATAAAATTTGAAAATAGAGGGTTAAAAAAATTTGCAACAATTCGGCATCCTGTAAAGTTTTACATTGGTTGTTTGTCGAAAAAATTTTAAATTCTTTGATTAAATTTTTAAGATGAGGTTTTGAATTGTGATGGAGGAAAAAGAGAGCCTGCGTCATCCCACGATGGTCTGACGGTAGGGTAGGCAAAGGTGAAAGGCCACCATATTCACCCACCGGAATCCGGATGCTTGGATTTCGGTACCACCACCACCACCACTACGTGGCGGGCCCCCTATATTGGCAGGGGTTGGAGTCGTACAATTTATTTCAGTATGAAAGACTGATGACCATATCATCATCGAATGGTAAGTAGTATGGGTCCCGGGGCAGGGAAATGGAAGCACCGTTTTATTTCTTAATAAAAGCCAAGCAAGCATTCCGCCGCGACCGAACCTTGTGCGGCCACTCTGGTTTTGGTTAACCCTCGAAGCTGATGGCGGTGGTAAATTAAGCCGATGTCAGAGGTTGGAGAAACTCTTTAAATTCCACTACGTATTTATGGACTCCATTGTACACCTACTTGGCATATCCGTCATAAATTTCATAGCTGTGCATAATATGATAATATGTTTAGTTTAGATTTACCTTCCACACTAGCAGGCTGATATCGAACTGCCCACCATTATAACTTGATTTTGGTGAGATAGCTGCTCCAATAGCAATCTTATTATTTGTTTGAACAAAGCCGGAGCACAAGAGGTTGTAGCATCCAGTCTCTCGGTATGCATCCGTCTACATTAAGGGAAAAATATATAATATATTTAGCCTTAAATTTGATATCTAGTTACTTCAGTTGAATGATACTGAAAAAGATAATATAAAAGAATGCAATATGCTGGTATGATTTTCTTTTTTTACTTTTAATTTTCTCTCATGCATGTTTGTTTTTTCTTTTCTTCTCTCGGTTCATTGAACAATGAAAAAAACAAAACAGAATAAGTTGTATATTGTGACTAAATCTAAGTGGTTTAAGGTCCAGTAATGTACTTACCGTCCAATAAGTGAAGAACCTGGGATTATTATCCCCGTACAGCTCTGGGCTGATCTGAAAATAGTCGAGAAAAAAAAAAGGCATCCATTATTCACCGAACTCGATCGAGTCAACCAAAAACAGAAAAATATAATATAGTAAATGCACAAAAAATCACTATAATTAGCAATTTCTAAAAAATAAAATATAATTATAGAAAAATAGCCAATTAAGCGCCTTCCGGAAAAGAAAATTCATCCCTGTCATCCTCCACCGGCTGCTGGTCTTCCACTTCAACTTCTCTTCCAGCAGTCCAACATTCCCCAAATTAAAGAATTAAAGAAAAAACCCTATTTTTTAAAAAAATTCTTTAAATTACAAGAAATGAAACCTGAGTTTTTTCATAAAAGCATCCCAATGCAGAGAACGCTAATTAATTTATATTATCGAGAAGTCATCTGTTCCCCAGAAAACTTAGAAATAACTGCATTTGCCCAAAAAAAAACAAAGAAAGAAAGGCAACGGGAGTTTGCTTAAGCAATGGAAAGCTATTTTGTTTACTGCACCAGCTATACTCTTCAATAGATTTGGTCAGCAAGATATTGCAGGGATAGCACCCTGGATTTTGTTGGTTCAGATTTTCCAAAAAGATCCGGATCCATGTGCATTGTGCATGGGAGCCTGGACATATACTAGTGCATAACCCCATAAAAAAAATAATAAAAAGAAAGAATTTGTAAAAGTTAATAAAATATAAAGCAATCCAAAAGAGTTTTTGAGTTCACCTGCCATCCAGCTTCAATGGTGTTGAGATCATTGCCAAACGATCCAGAGATGACCCAGATTTGCGACAAGCTGAACTCGGATGGACTTGTTACCCTCGGTGCCCACACATTCAAACTAGCTTTTGCACCATAATACTGTTCTCCCGTAGCATACCCAACCGCATGCTGTAACCATGATGTATCTATAAATGTCAGCCAAGCATTAAAGATATGAATGCCTTTCCGGAAGTCCACCAAGGTCTCATATCTAGGCATCTAGATTCTAACTAATCTATCATAAAAAAACAATTACCAGTTAGCCTTGTGCTTGCGAATTCCTTAAGTTAGGTCAAATAGAAGCTACATATGCGACAACTCTGCAGTGATTAAACAAGTTTAGTCAAGGGTCTCATTTTGGTTCCATCTCTGAAGCTTCCGTAGTTGCACATGAGGGCCTTGTCTTTTTTTTTTAAAAGAGCATGGTCTGGTGTGCAGGTTATGGCATTCACCTATGAATCCTAACCCGTTATCTCGTTGCAATACAGGGATCTAGTCCCATCATACATCATGCAATATGAGGGGAGGGAGAGAGAGACAGGCTCTGTTTTAAAACTCTTATTCCAAACGGGTCTTTGTTATGAAATCCATGTTTTGACTAAAAACCAAAGCTCTCACTTTGTTTTCTCCTTTGGGAAAAGAACTATGGTGTTTTTTAGCCCTTCAGGTACCAGAACTTCCGTTCTCCACCAAAAAAGAAAATGCAAAGTAGAAGTATTTATAGAAGAAGAGGCTAAATTTACCGAGGGAAAGGAAGTTATTATAGAAGTTATCTGCATATCTTTCTGTGGAAAGTGGATGAAAAATGAAAAAAAAATTAAATTAAAGATTTTTTTTTTGGTTCCTTTTAATTTGAAATTTTGAGTGATTAAACTTGAGAAGATCATAACCATGTGTGAGTTCAGTTGGGCTGACCTCATGGCCGCTGCTCCTGGAATCGCGCCGCACTCTCCCCGCTGGCTTCCTTCCAAATCTCCGAATGGAGGTAGCTCTCAGTATATCTTCCTCCGTTGTCCTCCTTATCGGTACGGTTCCTTCCGGGCAGGATTCACGAGTAAGCGTCCACGCCTGGAAGGTGTCATCCACTGCAGCCGCAGCTGTCTGAATGTAGCCTTTGGGTCTCTCAGGTGGATCCTGCAAGTAAAAGATCACCTCATCAGCATAAATTCCCAGGTTGCGAAGACTCATCGGAGAAAAATCTCAGCTACCAATGGCTTCTGCCCTTTCAATTTTGGATGATCAAAAGCTGGTTGGAGGTGAGATGGAACACAGTCTATGAAATCGCCATCAGGACTCTGCACATCGGCAAAAGCTCAAGTCATCATGAGCCTCCCCTGGAAGAAGAGAAGAGAATAAAGGGAAGGAGCGAATGCCTTTATTGTCTTGAGCGAAGGCTTGTTGAGCCTTCTTATACGGGCTCTGATCCTCCTATACTTCAGCAGTTCCTCGCCGGGCCGAAGCGTGCTGTTTGCCGCCGACGCCGAGAGGACAGGACTGGTGGCTGCCAGGAGTAGAAACACAACAAAGGTGGCAATGATTGGCGGACGCTTGCAGCAGCTAGAAGCCATCCCGGGGGAATTTTGAAGCTGGAATCCTCCTTCTAGAGCTCTCCGTATCTGCGGACATCGGCGTGGTTGTCTTCTTCTTGTGTGCTCATATGACCCTTCCCTTGGCTTTGTCCAGAGGCACACCAACTCCCACTTGCAAGCAACCTTCCCCCCCACTAAACAGAATAATTATTCATGGAACTCAATCCACCACCAGCTACTCCGGCTCTCCTCTCACCACTTCCAATGCTGAGAAACCTCGCAATAACTATAGACCCATCTCTCCCTCCCTTTATATTTTATCTCCCAGTCCCTCTCTCTCTCTCTCTCTCTCTCTCTCTATCTTTCTCTCTCCCAGGTCATCTTCAAATACCATGATAGTGGGCTCTGACAGGCAGAACTTCCAGGCATGAGCTAAAAAAAAATATGAAAGGACTAATTGGGTGGGGTTTTTTAGAGTTCCCTCCATGTGGCCATGGGGGGGCAGCAATAAAGGGGGCGGGTGCGTTTTAAAGAGGCACCAGTTGTTTTTACTATTTTCTTCTTCTTCTTTTCCTCCCGAATCATGAGTTTTATTGGTAAGGTGGAGAAAGGTGGGGGATTCCAGCCCTCCAGCACGTCTTACGGGCCAGCAAACAGCAATCTCTGGCTTTTATTTTTCATCTCTTTTATATCGTTTTTTGTGGGCATGTCCCCGTTCCCTTTCTTTGGTCGCTCGCAGAAGTGGAACTTGGACTTGATTCTGGCCTTCTGAGTTCCCCCTAGTTCTTTACACCCTTTCTCCGTTTCCTAGATATTCTTTCTCAGTTGAGGTGGTTTGGTGGCTCTTACTAACAAACCAAAGCTGGTTCACATGTTGTCTCCGAGAAATAAAATCGAGTGCGGTCTCTCTAATCCTTTTTGACATAAACAACTCTCCTTGCATGTTCTAGTTTAAGAATTTGTACAACTGATGCAGATATCTCCGTCACCTTATCCTTCTTCTTCTGTCTTGGTTACGTGGGTAATTTTACTGCTAATTCTTTTTTGTTCTAGCTCTTTTTCCAAGCGAGCGGAATTTATGGTCGGGGTACACTTCCTTTGTCTCTAGCTCATGACGCATTAATGTGATGCTTCCCATCTTATTCATATAGAGCAAAACGGGAAGATTCATATCCTTGTCCGCTAAATTCAACGGATTTCTTCTACCTCTTTGGAGGTAGAAGTGGTGTGTAGTTGTTAATTACTTCCGTCACATAATCCTTCTTTTGCGCCAAAGGTACAGTACTGGTCCCATCACAGCCACCAAACCTTATCCCATTCTACTCAATCTATAAACGAATTTAAACAGTTAATAAAAATTAAGTGGTTTTTTATTTAACTACTCAGCAAGTCTTTTATGTAGTCTAACCGTACTATCTTGCTATTATGTTCCAGTGGGGTATCGTTTAGAACTGTACGCTTTACGAACAGCTTCAGAGCCCGGAACAGGAATGGCAATGGGAATGGGAACAATTATGGTAATAGATCTTAACAATTAACACTAAATATTTCAAATCCGGGAATTGGAAGCAAGACATCAGCTTTTGAAAAGGGTACTCTTAACGAAGTTTAATATTTCTCATTCTGAGTTTGAAATCTATGTTAAAGATGTGACTCACAAAAATAAAATTAAAAACTTTCAAATTTATTTATTTATTTAATATATATTGTGATAATAGTTGACCTTTTTTTAAGTTGTGCTTGTTTCGTGCATAAAAGCAAGAGACTTTCTCCGGCCTTCGTTGGTGGATATAGCACCAATAGACCATGTCGCTCCTTTCTACTCGTTTTGGCTCTCTCGGTGCTTCTGTTGATATGTGCAACACATGATGCCGAATCAGCTGATATTTAGATTACACACGTAAGCCCAGCTCATAATGGCAAGTTAATATAATAATATAAATAAAATCCTAAAGTATCTATGTTTTGGGTCCACCGATGTGGGGCCTTTTTCTCAAGTTCTTTTCGTAGGACCTGGCAATTATGCTTGCCACTTTTATCTCCTCTCCTCCCCTTTATTTTGTTCCTCTCCCACAAAGCCCACTCACTGCGTCAGCAGAATTCCCAAAAAAAAAAAAAAAAAAACAGAGCACAAAGAATATTGCCCCGCAAAGAACCACTCTCCTCTGTCGTAAGGGGGGAGGATCAAGGTATCTCAGTGGAAGCAATATATTCAAGAGTTGGGATGGAGAATAGATTCTAAACATATTACACAGAAAAATACGGAATAGAAGCACAGAAAAATTAGGCTTGCCAGTCTTCTTTGTCAGGATGTCAGACTTTACCGAACAGTTATTGCACCATGATCCATTCTCTCATGTGAGGAACTTGATATAATTAATTTCACTACATTAATTAATTAGAAAGAGATCAATTTGATGAAGCATGGGCATGACATGTATGGCATACGAGCGAAATTGTTTGTTAAGAAACCTCTAGGAGGACGGCTTCAATATCTTCTTTATTGGAGGGGACAATCTCTAAGCGGGCGATACTCGAGTCGTAGAGGAGCTTAAAATAAACATGCATCGATCCCAGGGCATGCGTACGTACGTACGTACGTATGTGTATGGGCTGCATTCGTGAATACGTAGGCATGCCGCAGGGATTCTCCACTTGGAAGGATGTCTACCGGGGTGGGTATCAACTCATTTATTTTTTTATTCAGTGGCATCCTTTTCTATGTAATCAAAGATACAGTTCCGAGCGCTGGGTCTATACTTTATACGTGCTAAGTCAGAGGGGCATTCGAGAATATGGAGCTAAACCAGGTTAATATATAGGTGGGGTGGAGCTGGTAATGGATCATTAATTTACAAGGGAGTAGCTATATATGTGATTATTTATATTTCTTTTAGCAGATACACAGGGCTTCAGAGGAGATCTAAGGGGTGCAATTATTGGTGCTAGAGGGCACTAAGATTGCAAACAAGATTCCCTTTATAGATCTTGAGCTATTATATTTTCTAATGGCTGAGTCATTTATGCAGGCTGAAGATACAGCTGTGGGCACATGCAGGGAAATTTTTTCTCGTGCTAAGCACTTGCAGATGAAAATTAATGAAGACATTCAGGTAGCATCGACTTAACTGACGTTCAAATAATTTGGTCGACCCCTTATTGAAAGGAAAGCACTTTAGATAACTGATCCGAGCATAAAGCTACAGTGGAGAACGATCCTGTGAAACATGAGTGGAAAAAAATGTGGCTGCCAATACTTGGAATTGTGCAAGATGTCAAAAACATTAAGATAGCCCAACAGTTTGACACCAATCTCGTATTCTGATCGACTGGCGATGGTGTAATGTGATATTTTATCTTCATTGAGGTAAGTGGCTAACGATGATTTGAAACCCACCAAAATGTGAGGGATCGACAAGAGGCCACTTAGATTGCTCAACCCCATTGACCTCGCAGTGCATGAGTTGATCCGGTGGCTGCCGTACGTGTACCTGTTCAACTGCATTGAGTCAGTTGAGAAGTGAGGACCGACAGAGTAAGATAACAGGACACCTAATTCTTAGTATTCAGAGCATTGCTGACAACGGTGCAGCTTCTCTAGCCAGCACTTTGTCATTGTAAATTTGTCTTGAGGAAAGAAACTGAGCGCCAGGTCCGAGCAGTTTTTTACCACAGCGGTGATGTCAGCGGACTGGCAGCGTACTTTCATTACCCTTATACCGAAGCGGCGGGATGCTTCTGAGCCGGGGCACTTTCGACCGATTAGCCTGTGCACCACTATGTACAAGGCTACGGCGAAGATCCTCGCCACTAGGATGCGGGGCATTCTACCGAGGCTGATTAGTCCGGAGCAGGGAGCTTTTATAGGAGGTCGGAGCATATCCGACAATATCATGATTGCTCAGGAGTTCATATTTGACTTGGAGAGAGCCCCGATGAGGAGATGCTTGATGGGAGTCAAGCTTGATATGGAGCGGGCCTATGACAGAATGCGATGGGAGTTTGTTCATCAGTCATTGCAGGGGTTTGGTTTTCCTGAGGAGTGGATTCGGTGGATCATGGGTTGCGTTAGGTTTCCATCCTTTGCCATTTTGGTGAACGGTACGCCTTCTCGCTACTTTGTGCCTGTGGGAGGGCTACGACAGGGTTGTCCCTTATCTCCCTTATTATTTATTATCTGCGCGGATGCACTATCCAGAGTGTTGCGTCAGTCTATGATTACTCAGGAGTTGGGGGCTTATAGGCCTGCGGTGGAGGGTCCATCGATCTCTCACTTGCTTTTTGCGGATGATTGTTTGCTGCTAGCTCGTGCGACACGCCGGGATGCTAGGGCTTTGGGCAGGATTCTACGGGATTATTGTGCCATGTCTGGTCAACGGGTTAACTTCTCGAAATCCGTAGTTTGCTTTAGCCCGTCTACCAGGCAGGTGGTGAGACACTCCATCAGTGAGATTTTGGGGGTGGGTGAGCATGGTGATGTTATGAGATACTTGGGGGTCCCGCTCTCAGGCCGGCGTTTGCGTGGGAGTGATTGCTCCTTCCTGGAGGCTACAGTCAGACAGAGGATGGAGGGTTGGCAGTTGCACTCATTATCCATGATGGGGAGGGTCACTTTGGCTCGGTCGGTACTCTCTTCGATTCCCATTTATTTGCTTTCCCATGCTTTTATTCCAGTGTCAGTTTTGCGGTCCATCGATCAGCTGGTTAGGAATTTCATTTGGGGGAGGCAAGGTGGCAGGGGCGGTATTCATCTGTTGGCTTGGGAGGTGGTGTGCCAGCCCACTAGATATGGAGGTTTGGGGGTGCAATCACTGTTGGTACGGAGGGAGGCTTTAGTGGCTCGTCATGCTGCTAGGTATGTCTTGGAGCCTGATAGTATGTGGTCCTCTCTGATGAGGGCCAAGTATGGGGCTTTGGCTGCTGGTGTGAGAGCTGGTCGCCGCCACTCCTTCGTATGGCGGGAGATGTGCGCCAGAGCTGGGGAGGTTCTACCGGAGATCAGATGGGCTATAGGTGACGGTCGCTCCGTGGATGTCCTGGAGGATTGTTGGGTGACTGCAGTGCCGATCAGCCGTATGCCGACCTTGGTGGACTCGGTGCGTCTGGCGGGCCGGAGGGTCAGTGATTTGTTGGATCCAGATGTGGGCGGATGGAGGGAGGGGCTGGTACGAGAGGTGTTTCGGGCGCAGCTGGCTGCGATGATTTTGGGTCTTCCGGTGCCTTTTCAGGGGGAGTCTGACAGGTTGGTTTGGGTGCCGTCGGGCCGATCACAGGTGCGAGCGAGGGATCTATACGCCCTTTTCAGTAGAGAGTCTCCTAGACGGATGGAGGGAGGCTGGATTTGGAGGATGCGGATTCATCCTCGGGTGGCGCTATTTATCTGGAAGGTGGCTTGGGGCTGCCTTCCCACCAGGAGTGTGCTAGTCAGGCGGGGCATGAGGGTTCCTCAGGAGTGTGTGGTGTGTCCGGATATTGAGGAGACCATTCAGCATGTGCTTTTGCAGTGCCCTAGGGCTCGAGAGATATGGAGGTCGTCTCCAGCACCTATTCCCCACTCCGTAGGGTCGACACAGGATTTCATACAGTTACTGCGGACTTCGGTTCGGAGCCCTAGGCTGGTGGAGGAGGGCATTATTAGGGCATACCTGGCCTACCATATCTGGTTGGACCGGAACGCTCGTTTGTTCGAGGGCAGGAGGATCTCGGCGAGGATGGTGGCAGAGAGAGCCGTGCTTCAGGCTGGGGAGGTTCTTTCTTGTTTTGGCGAGTCTTCACTTGGGATGACTAGGGACATATGGGATACCCGCAGTGCTGTTTTAGCGCCCAGGTTTGCCATTGTGTCTTGGGTACCCCCACCCCCTGGTTATCTTAAAGTGAATTTTGATGGCAGTGTGGCGACGGACAGGAGGTCGGGAGGGGCAGGATTTGTTATCCGGGACCATTTTGGGAGTTTGGTGGCAGCAGGAGGCTGGGGCACGACGGGGCTCACGGTCGTTGGGGCAGAGTTGTGGGCTGCTTGGGCGGGCATGTCCTATGCGCGGCAGGTGCTCGGGGCTAGCCGGCTGTACCTTGAGGGGGATTCCTCCATAGTCATAGATTGGATCCGGGGTGCTGATAGGTATGGAGATGGACATCCGCTCATTCGGGAGACCCGCAGACTGGCGATGGAGATGGACGAGTTTCAGGCCGTGCACATTTTTCGAAAGGCGAACAGGGCTGCTGACTGGGTCGCCTCCCATGTTGAACGACATTCTGGGGAGCTCCACTGGACATCCACAGTGGAGTTACCGCCACATTTGTATTTTTTACTTTCTTCTGATTTGGCAGGATGTACTCACGCTAAAGCTATATGAATTGCCGTTTTGACCAAAAAAAAAAAAGAAACTGAGCGCCAGGTCCGAGCGTGAGACGCTGAGGCTCATTGGCTTTTTTTTAACGTTTTACCTTTTTTCATGTACACTCGTCAATTTTGGGCGCCCATATGGATGTGTGGAAATATTTTACCTCAAGAGGCAAGAAGAACAATAATCCAGATATGTTAGAGAACGTTTAATAACAGCAAGATTTTTTTACATACCCCATGCTTGCTTCGTCGAGATAGGATCTTTAAAAGAACCGAACCATAACTTCGACCAAATAAAAAAGAGGGAATATCTTAGGTGTAAAGGGGCAGGAAAGAATTCTTAGGGTCTGTTTGGAAAATCTAGTAGGACCGGACTAGATTCTTATAGATATCGAACCTATTAGCCTGCCCAACCCATTTTTTTCTAATGGCTCATCCTAGTTTTTACATAAATTTCATTTATAGGCTTGTTGGACTGCAGAATAATAATAATAAAAAAATCTCTCTCTATATATATATTTAACTCATCGGATTTGGGCTGGAGAGAGATTTGGTTGATATGAGTCCTGTTTAAATAGGTTGTGTAATCCACCCAGATTTTCCAAACATATCCTTAGTTGAGAGGAGAATTGACGGGATTTGTCCGGCGGTCTCTCTTTTCTTCACCTCCTCTACGATGGGTGATTCAGATTCTCACATCGCAGCTTTCTAACCAGCTTATTATCACGGCTGCTGTTGCTGTTGATTGTTGTTTGTTATTGACAGGAAGAAAAGCAGAGCAGGCGGACAAGGCTGAGACTTTAGTTTGAATGACAGGGATTAATGGATGACACGAACCAAGCTTTTTTCCGACCCTGTTACCATTTTCGAATGAGTAGGAATCCAACCAAAACATCTGTCGGGGACCGCATCGCGCATCGATTAACATGTGAAACTGTGTCCGCATATGAACATGAAACATGAGTGGGATGGAAGCATAGTTCAAAAAGAAAGAAGCAGCATCATCTTTATCACACGGCAAAAAGAAAGTGGATTCAAAAGGCTCTTTTATCCATCAAAGATGCTTGCGATTTGCATGCCTTCCAACTAGGAACCATGAAGGGGTTCACCTTTGAGCGCCCTCGGGTGTACCGCAGGAAAAGGGAAGGCAAGCCCACCAAGCTCCTGCACGGAAAGAAGTGAACCTGACTTTGTAATTTGCGTACCGGCAGGAACCACGTAAACGGCCGTGATTTAATTACAAGCAGACACATGGGAGTGCCGGTCCCCTCTCACTAGATCTTTTTATGAGAACACAAGAGCTTGTCTGCTTGCCTAGGCTGTAATTTCTCACCTGAGCCCTGTAAATCATCGCTCTGCCGGTTTCGGTCCTGCCTTGCTTCCTCTGGTTCTACTAAGTACATTTGAGAACAAATGAATAAATGGACATTCCGAAGGTCGTTTGCTCCAAAATTTCCGTCGCTTTCGCGACGGTGGAAAGGCGATGGGAAGAAGATATAAGCATGCAGTATATCATTGCTCCCACTGCTCGAATGATAGCATAAAACTTTTTGAGTTTCGGCCTGGCCAATGAACAATAATGAGAATCAATTAAAACCATAACCGGCTATACTGGTCACGACAATTGCATAAGATACGATAATCTTATCAAAGACCTTACATGCAGAAAGAGAACCTTTGCTGATTAATTCTTAGTCGGGGGGAAAAAGGCTTAGCTTGCTTTTTATGAAAAAAATGTTTAACCACTAATAATCGGATGAAGATTGTAATGTATAGATGTTTAACTAAAATAAACGAGATCGTTTAATATATGATAGTTATCTTGTCAAATGAACAATACTGCAGCAAATTTTCCCATCCATTTCAACAAGTTGTTGTAGAAAATTATGATAAACTTATTGTTGCATCAGGCAGCTGGGAGAATAGCGAAATTCTTCAATCATAACGATGCTGGAGAGTATAGTTAAGAAAACCGACAAATAAATGCTGCAGGATTCAAAGACTGGATATATATGTATATATAACATTTTGCGAGTATTATGTCGGAAGCCATGGTAATAAACATTAAAATAGTGCAACCAAGTAGGCCAACTACGTACTTTTAAGTGAAGAACTGTAGACGCATGTTATTTACCGATCGACTATTTTCATGTGAAGAAAGCCCAAACTTACTGCACTCTCTCTCAAGGCTATTTTGTTTATTTGTTTGTATATTTATTTATTGAGCAATGTAGTGGAGAGGGATACCAAAATTGAGCTAAGACCAATTATCTTGTAAAGGTTACTTTATCTTCAGGGAAATATGATTGTTTCTCAATCATCCTGCAGCTACCCATCATTATAATGTGCTCTCTTGTATATTTTTTTAGCTTCATCATCAAGTTGTTGGCTCCGTATGCCCTAGTTTTTGCATGCAGCCTCATTATCATGATCTTGGCTTTCATTTGGGCATCCTACAAATGCTCCATCATGGGATCTCTCTTTTAGCAAACAAGTGATCAAGGTTTGCAATCTTGGTATCTAAGACCATACCAGTTAGATACTGTTACGATATAGCCAAATCGTACTGACACTCGACATGAAGATACGTACTGATTCGATACCAATTCAATATTTTCTATTATTTTTCACTTTTTTAAAAAATAAAATTATTTTAATATTTATAAATCTTTAAATTATGATTTTAAGGATGTGTAATATTATTTTGTTTTATATTAATCCTGAGAGATCGTATGATTGTTTAGTGGATTATAATATTAAATATAGATTTATAACTTGGAATGTAGATGCATACCATTGCTGGTTTTTGTCATCTACATTTTTCTTTCAACTATTGCCATCTTCTTGAACTCTTGCTTCATTTTTTGTCAATCATTTCTTACTTTTTGCTCTATTATCATACCCTCCTTATTTTCAACTATTAATGGTTCAGGTTTGGACTAACAAGTGCAACGGCATGGATTCGAGTCATGGGACAACCGGTCGCTATGTACAAAATTTCTAAAGGATGGGTTTGTCCCTAGTTAGCCCTTCTAGGATCCTGGATTGCGAGAAACATAAATAAGTAATCTGATTTTTTTATGGTTTTTACATAAAGTATATTATCCAGATATTTAGATGGATATGACACTTAAGGATTTAGTTATTATCGTTCTTCTAGGTTCATGGTTGCACCATGCTGTATATCTCTAATTATCACTATCCAATTTATAATTAGTATCTATTATGATTAGGACCGTCTTTCTTTTTAACCTTCTAATGAGGGTAAGAGTTTTAAATTTTTATTATGAACATAATTTTGTCCTAGAATATGCGAGTTTTCTGACAAAATCTATTTTCTCTTTATAATTTTTGAAGGAAAAAAATAGTGCATAATTTATTTTCTCCAGTTGTCCACTCGTTCCTACTCCCTTGAAATGCCTAGGCCTCCCTTTGAGTGGGAGGAAACCTTCAAAGGCTGGTTGGACTATCTTGCTGCAAAAATTGCAGGGCCAATTAGCTATGCGGAAGAGTAAACTCTTTTCAATCAGTGGAATACTGACTTTGGTGAATTCGGTGCATACTACTCTTCCTCCATACTTCATGTCCCTATTTAAACTTCCTTCGCGGGTAATCAAAATCATTGATGGATACAATCTGGGCGCGCAGGTGATGCAACGTCAAGCGGGCTTTTGTGTTAGGTCAATTGGAGAACACTGTGCTTACACAAGGAGAAGGGAGGCCTAGGTGTGAAAGACATTGCTCAATTCAATGAGTCGCTGCTTGCAAAATGCGGATGGAGATACCGTCTTAAAGACTCGGGCATGTGGAGAAAGCAAATAAAGTTCGCTTACCATAGGAAAATTAAACTCTCTATGTCTTGGAAGCCTCCTCGCTGGTGTTCCAATCTTTGGACAGATGTAGTCAATTCAAATCGCTTCTGGCCTTTTGGAATCGAGTACATTTTTGTTTCGGAAATGGGCAAAATACTCTGTTTGGAGGTACAGTTGGATACGTGATGTGCCACTCCAATATGTTTTTTCTTATCTTTACTCGTTAAGCCCCAAGAAGAATGGGTTAGTTGCTGATTTCTTTGATGTTAGAAATTTCTCTTGAAAAATTAGAGCTCCTACTGCATCTAACAGGGAGGTCCGATCGCAGCTTCAACACCTCTCATCGCTGCTCGCCTCAATCAACCTTAACTCTAAAGAGGACAGTGTTGTTTGGAAAGAACTCAAAACTCCGCAGTTAAGCGTGCTCGGACGAAAGTAGTACTAGAATGGGTGAGCTGAAAAAAAATTACCATTGTTGCTGCCTTTCAAAACAGCCAAAAAAAAAAAAAAAAAATCAGCTTCTCTTTATCTTTTCATCAACACGAGGAATTAAATGCAGATTTGCTAGCACCCTCTGGAGTCTCTGTGTGCCCCTCAAAATAAAATGCTTTATGTGGCTGTGTTGGAAGAGCAAGCTGAATACTACAGATGTTACTAGTAGAAAGCTTCAGAAAAACGTGGGAGGCTGTATGTTTTGCTGGCATGCAACTGAAACTCTGGATCATCTTTTTGTTGATTGCCTATTTTCTGGTACTATTTGGAAATCGTTGTGCCTGCATATGGGAGTTTTGCTATCTTTCAAATCTTTCAAAGAACTATGTTTGGGTGGAGCAGCCCAATGTATTTGGGGGCCCAAAACCGTTTTGTTTTTGAGGCCTTTCCTGCAGTGGGCCGGCCTAAGATGACCTTATAGAGGAGCTTTTTTTTTTTTTCATTTTGTCTTTGAGACTTTTCCTATGATGGACCTTTTATGGGCCCGAGCCTTAGACGACCGTCTAAGTCGCCTAATGGTTGGGCCGGCCCAGTGGGTTGGACCACAAGGAACTTTCAAAGGACTACTCATCGTGTGATGCTAATGCTTGTAGCTTCCATGAATTGGGCCAGAGAGAGAGAGAGAGAGAGAGAGAGAGAGAGGAATTCAAGAATTTCTCAGATAAAGCAGAAAAATCCATGACCACAATAGCCTCAAAGGGTCTCAATTTGTTTAATAACTTGTCGATGCTTTATAGTAACAAACAGCTAATTGAACATGGTAGAGTGTGGCACAAAATCAAAAGATTGGCCACTGTGCTTTCTAACATTTGAAATTCAGAAGACTAGAGTTAAATTCAGCTGAAGATCATCTTTTGGAATGCCGAATTTCAAAGGTGTCGTTTTATATATAAGTTTTCTTTCTCCATGGTCCCCGATCTTCTTCAGCCCGGTTGCAGCTGTTTATTTAAATAGAATTGCCACCTACCCTGCTACTTTCTTTTTTGTCGGTTAGTATTGCAGTGTTATTTTGTCGCCTACTATCTTATTGTGGGTAAACTTCATCAGTCTCTGTACTTAAAAGCTCTTTGCAACTGCCGCTGTAATCACATCTTATATCTGTAAAGCTCTTTTTACCTCCCTCCCACTCAAAACTCAAAAGAAGAAGAAGAAGAAGAAGAAGAAGAAGAAGAAGAAGAAGAAGAAGAAGAAGAAGAAGAGAGAGAGATTATATGATTGTCCGAACTGACCCTACCATTCCGAATCAGGCGGATCGAGTTGGACAGTTTCACTCGGTTCGGAGTATTTTCTGGCCTGAATCGAGAGGCTGTCGTTAGGATCCGTTCGACAAACAATGCAAGTGATTGATGTCGTTCTATGCAAAAGAGTTTAGGTTGAGGCACTCCATGGACATTTAAGGTTATCTTTTTGCCTGAGAAGTGGCATGAAACTATGGAAAAAGGTGGCCGAGATAATAACACGCGCAAGTCTTGCATTAGATTTTCCGGTCAACAAGCAGAAATGATAAGATTGGGAGGCGTCCCATCATGCTGATATGAACTGTGAATCAAGTATGTCTGTTCGGGGTCCAAGGCATAAATACTCCCATGTGCATGAGTTATTTCATGACGTTTTCAAGTTGGATCGACCCCAGCTGGTGTAGCTTATGCTGCCTATCTGAGAATGGTTGGTGCTAGTTTGAATGCCTCTCTGAACAAATGGCTTGTATGCTTAAGCGTGACCAAGACTTTAGGTCATTTCGGTTTTCTATATTTGTAAATAGTTGATGAAAGTCATCAGTTTTCTAAAATTTTGATTCAGATTTTTTTTTTTTTTTTTTTTATTGAGAAGAAGGAAGAGCAAGGCTCCACCTGGCTTCATTAAGCAAATGAAGGAGATATGAGGATCATCTCTTAAAGAAATGTGCCAGAACAGGGAAAAGCTTTCAGAACACAAGGAGTTGCAACTCATTCAATCTTTTGCATTGAGTTGGCTTCCTTGATTTAAAAAAAAAACCATGTAACAACAGTCTCAAGCACCCTCTAACATTTGGCTTCATCTCCAGTCCATCCGTAGCAATAGCAACTTTAAGGTCATTCTTGAATTCCAGTGAGTTCCTCGTGCTGTGTCAACCACCTCCAAATTGAATTTGAGTAGGCCCAATTTAGTATAAATATATGTTTTCAGTTTAATTTGCAGCGAGGGCAATTAAACATAGCGGTCCATCCTTTTCTATTCGGAACCTCTCCTTATTTTCGGTCGCTAGCCACCTGAAATTTTTGTGCTTTTCAAGGTTGTTAGCCTTTCATAATGCTGGTGCCAATGGACAATGTAATACCCTGCTTGAAGTAAACTAAGCCTGGCCAATTTCGCCGGCGTGGAGCTTATGATGGGTGTGGGCCGGCCTTTCGGCCTGTGCCCGGTACCAAATTAGCGCCGAAAGCTTGTTTTACCGAAGAAAAAAATATATTTTTGACTCTCTCTCCCTCTCTACAATCTCTCTTTTAGTTAGGCAGGCTCCACTAGAGGGACCCTCCCCATGATTTTCAACAATATTGGTAATGGTTCTAACCCTAGGCCATTGGACGGAATTATACCAACCTTCACTTTGGCCCTTGTCAAATACAACTAGATTTGGTTGCCCTCAGTCTCTATTAAGCCAATTATATCCTAGTCCGATCTTGATCGGATGAAGTTACTATAATCGGACTATTGAGCACTGTCGCCTAATTAGCTTTATTCTACTCTCTTAGTCTCTCTCTCTTCTCTATTTTTCTCTCTCTACTCTCTGTCTCTTCCTCTCTCTCCATGATTAATGCACCCATGGGGGTCTAGATGTCTTGGTAAGCTCAGGATGACAGCTAATTCTACGAGGAATCTCGGATCGACATTTTGCGGCCCTAGAAAGAGGTTTCGAGCCGATCTTATTATGATCATCTGCCATAATCCATAAATAGTTATGATTATTTTGATGATGAGATTTGGCTCTATAGGTGCGCAATCGCCTAAATAAGAAGGTGTTGAGTGGAACCCTTTGGCCCTAAGTTTGCAGATCGAAGAGTGGATTGATGTTCGTTGTACTCGAGTTCTAACACCAGTAGACTTAACAATCCGTAGACATGATCACCTATTTTATACAGTGTTTATTTGTGCATTGCATGGTTTTGGTTTCACATGATTGATTGTTATTGATATATAATTACTGGTACGATAAATTATATATTCTTTACTGTGTTCATGTATCAAATATTGATGAACATAACATTCTGTATAACCTTGCAACGGGCAAGAACATGGTACTTGAGTTTGTCGATCATGGGTTGGAGTGTAGCAGTGGTTAGTTCAAAACCTAAAAATAATAGTTGATTGATTTGGATTCTGTTGATGAGACATGAATGATAAGTTATATGAAACCACTGATAATATCTATGATGGATTTGTGATAATACACCATGTATATTGTATGGGTATATAACTATTGAAGTTATACTAGATGCTTGATATGGAATTTCATGAATTATGTTTTCACTTTGATATTATTTATTTGCTATTTTCAAATTATATTATTATATTGGTGTGGGCACGTAGGAATTCTTACTGAGCCGTAAAGCTCGCGTCATTTATCTTTTTGTTTTCTTTCAGAGTCGCAAGATATGTAGTTACGATTGGATTGTGTGTGGAGTTTGAGTAATAGTTTGGTTAGTTTATTTTCTAATGCCAAATAAACATTTGAAAATTTTATGATCGAATAAGTTTGGTTTTTTTGATTATGGCAGATTTATTTAATTGAATTATTTGGCTATTAATTGTTGATTTAAGTTTTTGTAGTTATCAAGATTTGTTTACCTTAGGGCTTGTCTTATCTTTAGTGTATCGCTCTAGGAGTGGTGCACCCGTATCGTTTGATCGATTCAAGTTCTCTTATAGCTTCACCTATGATCGGGAGATTCAGTTGAATACGCGGCCAGTTTCTTGTTGCCTCATTCTCGAAGTGTGCACTGATGCCTCCTTATTTGTGGCGCTGATGTGGAAGTTAAGATAAAGAGGATGCTGTCCCAGCCATGTGTCCCCCCAAACGAGAATTTCTGTGTCATTATCAAGTATAAATTCAATGCTCAACTACTTTGCCCAGGGCAGGACGTTATCTGTTAACATCTCCAACCCCATTCTGATTCAGAATCACACTTTTAAGAGGTTTTCGAGATGGCTTTATAGGATCATAATTTAGAGCATCCAATATTTATGCAACAAAATACCACTGTGTGGGGAATGATATGGTTGTGAAGGGGAGAGAAAACGAGAAACTTGAGATGACATTGCAAAATCCAATCCCCCGCACATTAACTTAGGCTATCCTTCTTTTGTTTTTCTGAAAATGATGAAATCATCCATTGGTTTTCGCATACATTAGCGAATACTTTTAGGGCCAACAATGCCTTAACAAGAGCCATGAGATGGAAGAACTAATTTGATATTTTGATTGTCCTCGCATATTACAAGTTCCATCGGCAAAAAAGGGCTGATACTACATTGTCACAGTTCACCTTTCACCAATACCACTTTCCTGCCTCAATGGCAGTCGGCGGACATTCTTTCTCCCAGAGACCACATCCTACCCTTGCATGACACAACGGAATACGCCTGTAAATGTTTTTTTTTTTTTTTTTGATATAACTTTATTGCATATAAACTATTGAATTGCAGACCAATCTGACTTGATAAGTAAATAAGCACTTATAAATCAAAGTGGGGACCCTAGGCTATTAATTCTTGTAAGGCTAGCACCCTACAAAAAGGAAAGACATGGTAACAAAGCAAATTCATCACCATAATGGATGGTGTATGATAACATATAAGTATCCTATTACGTGTGAGTTCTTTAGAGGAAGGCTTTAGATGTTGCCTTGCTCATCCATTCTGCATGTTTCAAGCTGATGAAGGCGCGTCGTCAGTTGTGAGGATTAAAAAAATTTACACGAAAAGAATGCAGTGAATAAAGTTTCAACCATCGTATATCAAAAAAAAGAGAATGAATCGAGATACGTATGGATGCAACAAAGGTGTGCACCAGGAAACAAAAATCTCTCCGCTTTTGACTTTGTCAACCCATATAGGACGTCTCAAATTGATACGAGTCCATGATACGTGTTTAATTATCACCGTCCGTTCCCCGTGCCAACCCGTATCTCCTGCTCCTCCGCCAGGCTCGGTGCGCTCGTCCGGTCCTTCTAAATAGATTAGAAGGAATTAAAAAAGAAACCAAGAACCAAAAAAAAAAAGGCGTCATGGCTTCGCGACTCCCCTTCTCTCCTGTCTCTCCCGTCCACTGTCGCGGTCGGAAGCTTGTGCAGAGTTTTAGGTGCTCCGCGGAGAAGCAGACCCAGTCCCGCGATGCCAGAAAGGTCGGCGCCCTCTCCTCCTCGGCTTGGAGCTCTTCGAATCCAATTCCGTCGGATAGGGTTCTTCTTAGCGCTCTTTTTGTTCATCTCTTTCTGTTGCTTTTTGTTTCGATTTTGAGCTCCGTCGTTAGGTTTCGCGATGCGATGTCATGGTGGATTTAGGGTTTTAGATGCTAGTAGCTTGATAGCTCTGTGAGATTTAGGCTTCAGTTTCGACTGAAACGATTGCAGTCTTGATTTCATATGGAGTTTGATGGTTCAATCTTGCGCTAGGACTTGGCTTGGAGCACCGTTGAACGTCTCTCCTTTTTCTTTTTTTCCTTGAAAGAAAAGATTGTGTCTGTTGTCTGCAGTCCAATTAAATTAGGGCTTTACGATGATGCTCTGGAATTCTAGATGCGTCTGTTGTCCGTAACCCAATAAAATCTGGGTTTTACGATGATGCTCTGGAATTCTTTTTAAGTTTAGTGATGTCAGTTAGGCGTCTGGGTGTGCATTATTGGTATTTTCTAGGTATTTTGATTCTTTTTTATGTTGCTTACATCTATAAGTTTATGATCGTTAGCTACAGTTTGATTTTCAGATTCATTCAAGTTTCATTTGTTAAGGAGTATGAAGAAACTCAAAAAAAATGATTGCAGTGGGTTCTTTACTGTGCTTGCTTAATTAACACCGGTTATATATTCTCAATTCTAGGGTTAACTTGAAGAGAGAGATAATGAGAAATATGAGATAGAGGATGAAATTGATGCAGAAAGAAGAGAAGAAATCAATTGGAAATCGATTCAATGTCGATAAAGGAAATCTTGCATGTTATTCACTTGCATCGTTTCTCCCTTTTTTTTACATAAATGTTAGTGCGGGAGAGACTTACAGCACTTGCCTGCACTATTGGTTGTTGTTGGGCTTTTCAAGGATGTTTTGGTGGTGCGCAAAGTGGTAACATTTTTTAGTACAAGGTTAGGGTGGTTGCTAGATGTGGCTTTATTATTGAAGCAGGTAGATGATCCTCATCCTTTCATATGGAATGCAGTTATTAGAGGTCATGAGCAAAGTGATAAACCATGGAAAGCAATAGATTTGTACAATCAGTGTTACACAACTCCTGATAAGTTGACCTTTCGTTTCTCCTCAAAGCTTGCGCCAGTTCTCAGGCACTTAAAGAAGGAGAGCAAATTCATTGTCAGATTCCAAAGACTCCACTGCTCACAGATGTGTTTGTGCAGGGTTCTTTGATTTTTATGTATGCTAGTTATGGGAGATTGATGCTGCATGTGCTTCATTTGATGCAATGCCACACAAAAATTTGATTAGTTGGAACATGATGATTGATGGTATATAAGACACGGAAATGTTAATACTGCATTAGACTTGTTTGATCAAATGCCTGAGCGCATTTTTTTTGGAATGTGATGTTTATAGGATTGCAAAGCATGGGCAGGTTCAATTTGCAAAACAGTTGTTTGATGACATGCTTGATAGATAGGGGCGGCAATAACTTGATTCAACCTATTGCAGATCGGGTTAGGTTACCTATTTAATAAAATGATTAGGCTTGAGTTTAGATTTTTAACCCGCTTAATAAAATGGTAGGATTCAGGTTGACAAATTTTTAACCCTTGTATCCGACTCGACCCATACATGGTCCAACCCAACCCGATTGCCACCTCTACTGATAGAGATCTTCTTTCATGGAATTCCATGATTGATGGCTATGCTAGATGTGGAAACATGGAAGGTGCGGGGGGGTTATTTGATCAAGTTTCCTTTAAAAGATGAGGTCACCTGGGGCATTATGCTTAACGGATTTGCAAGATGTAATCAAATAGATATTGCGCATAGTTGGTTTGAAGAAATGCCTTATCTTGGAATTCTTTGAGTAGTGGGTATGCTAATTGCTAAATGTGACAAGATGGATGTAGCACATAAGATATTTGAGTTAATGCCATCTAGGAACTTGACTTCATGGAATGTCATGCTTGATGCCTATATGCAATTTGGTGGGATGGAACTAGCCTATCAACTTTTTAATACAATGCTGGTCAAGAATGCTGTGTCTTGGAACATTATGATTGGTGAGCATGCTAAAAGACTTGGAAGGGTGAAAGTAGCACGAGAGCTTTTCAACACCATGCCTTATAGGGGCATGATTTCATGGAATGCAATGATATCTGGCTACAAAGAAAATGGGATTTCAAAAGATGCTATTGAACTGTCTGTTGACATGCACTTGCTAGGAGAAAGACCTGATTGCTCTACTTTAGCTATTATTCTTTCTGCTATTGCTGATTTAGGCCTTTTTGTCCAAGGTAGATATGTTCATGGGTATGTCGATAGGAACCAGTTCCCCTTGATTAGTGTCATTTGGTGTGCTCTCATAGATGTGTACTCCAAGTGTGGTTATGTTGATATTGCAATGAGAATATTTGATTGCATACCTAAAAAATGCAAAGATCATTGCAATGCAAAGATCATTGCAATGCAAAGATCATTGCAATGCAATGATATCAGGACTTGCAGTACATGGCTATGGGAAACTTGCTGTCTCCTTAGTTGAAGATATGGAACCATCATTTGTTGGACCAGATGATATAACTTTCTTTTATGTTTTGACTGCATGCAGTCATGCAGGCTTAGCATACGAGGGTCAACAACATTTATCCTTATGAACCACAAGTATGTAATTACTCCTAAGATCCAGCACTGTTGTTGTATGGTTGAACTTCTAAGCCGTGCAGGGCATCTTGATGCAGCAGTTGCCCTAGCGAACAGCATGCCAATGAGAGCCAACAATGTTGTTTTTAGGGTGGTTCTGGGTGCTGCTAGGGACCATGGAAATATTGAAATTGCTGAGCATGCAGCAAGGCAACTTGTTGAGCTGGTGCCTCATGATAGTCGCTCGTATGCATTACTTTCTAGCATATATCTCTACAAAGGCCAATATGAAAGTGCTAGTGACATCTGTAAGATTATGAAGGAGAAAGGGGTGGTAAAGAATCCCGATTGTAGCTGCATTGAATTACAAGGTGTTTTTCGTGAGTTTACTGCAGGAGCCACTTCACATCCTCAAATCATGGAGATATATTTTCTACTGAATAATATGACACTATGGTTGATGTTTGCAGGTAATCTGCCAAACAAAAACACACATTATTTGGCACTGGGCAGGAGGAAATCTCTTGTTCCTTTGTAATGCTGAAAAGGATCATTCACTTACAAGCATTCATTTGATCTCATCTATTTTTACTAGTAATACATGAGCTGTATATTAGCATTCAAAAGACTATTAAAAGTAGATGAAATCATACTTTTCGGGGTTGGAAGCCACTCTATGAGATAGTAAAGGCCAAGGTGCTACACTAATGAAAAGTATTAGAGGATGAAAACAAAGTATGCAACATATTTTATCATTTATTGGTTGTTTTAGTTCCTTTGTCTATACTTAGTGAGTCTTTTGATACTTTCAGAATAGATGTATTTTCTTCATTGATGAAGTCTCCTAAGTTTATTTATGTTTTTTTCTAATTCAAAATACATTTTTTAACAAGTTTGGTGATTAATCTTGAGGAAGCGACAACCTTTAGAGCAATTTCTATTTTTGATTTCTTTCATTTTCTGTTCTGTTTTAGTGGGTATTTGGGAACTTCTATTAAAGAAAGTGTGATAACAAAATCCAGCAAGAAACATTTAAGGAGCATTGGACTTTGCGCCTGCATTTATAGAACCCTTTGTATCTGGAATCATAAACAGCAAGTACAGCATTCCAGCCTTAACAGGTGCAGTCTTGTAAAGTGGATCACGAAATTAGTTAGCATGGCTTCATAAGTTAGAATCTGTTTACATGTCCAGTAGCTCAAACTTTTATACATCCAATACCCTAGCACACTAGGATCTATTTATTCTCTTTATAAATCACAGTATTCAGTATTTTTTGTCTATTTTATACATTTCTATGGTAAATAAGGGTGAGCTTGTCCTCACTTCTTTATAAATCACAGTATTCAGTATTTTTTGTCTATTTTATACATTTCTATGGTAAATAAAGGTGAGCTTATCCTCACTTCTTTTACATGTGTTTTTTTTTTTTTTTTTTTTTGATTTAGCATTTTGCGTACTCGATGAAATGTGAATTAGATAAAGTCACTTGTTACTACTATTTTGATTTAAGCCAAGAAACCTGTTGAGCTTTATGTTAATACCTTCCTTATCCTCTAGTTTTTACCCTGCAGCTTGTGTTGGAAATCAAAGAAAAACTTGAAAGAGAGCATCCCAATCTTCCAGCAGGAAAAAATGGGAGAGACGATGAAGACATGATCCTTTGGTTTTTGAAGGACAGAAAGTTTTCTGTGGAAGATGCTGTTTCAAAATTAACAAAAGCTATTGTATCCAAATTATTTAATGATTAAAACCTCCTGCTCATTTTCAAACTAGTTGTATGCTTGACTTCTCATGCTTTTGGTGTTAGAATTTAGAATATTTGCACAAATAAATATATGAATAAAGAATATAGAGGGAATTATAATATATAGGCTTTTTGTTTTCTTACTGAATGAGAGCAAAGTTCTGTTTAGGAGAAAGGAAAGAAGCAGTCCAAAATACACAGAGGTCAAGTTGTTGTGGATTCAGAATTTCAGATAACCTAAGAATCAGCCTACCACATGTATGTGTAGCACAGACATCCGTTTACTCTGGCACATCTTCTGTGACGTCTTTTATTTATCCATTTTGGGTGACAAAGCAAACAAGTGCCTGTTGTTGACGTAAGCGAATTTAGGTTGCGTTTTCACAATTGATAATTGGAACACTTCTATTAAGATAAGCCTTGAATATTGGCTCATTAAAATCCAATTATTTATTCTCTTACTACTCAAATAGCTTAACCACTTCCAATGCACCCTTCTATGTATAAGAACTTTCTTCAAAATTTACTTATTCATTTAATTATTTTCCCAAATTATAGCATCAATTGGTTTTAACATTATCCAGTGTGACATGCATGCATGTTTGCCTTGAATAATTTATGTGTATCTTCAGTACTCCATTTTCGTATTCTGCAATTTGCAAAAGCTAATATATATATTTCAAGTGCTGTACTGTTTCTACGTTTATCCAGTGTGACAAGCAGGCATGTTTGCCTCGAACAAATTATGTTTATTTTCAGTTCTCCATTTTAATATATTGCAATTTGCAAAAGCTAATATATATTTCAAGTGCTATACTGTTGCTTAGTTTCCTGCTTATCTATTATCAGAAATGGCGTCAAGACTTTGGTGTGTCAGGATTGTCAGAAGAGTCTGTGAAGAGCTTATATGGAACAGGCAAAGCTTATGTGCATGACTTCCTAGACATCAGTGGGAGACCTGTACTTGTGGTAGTGGCATCCAAGCATTTTCCAGCGGTAGGAATTTTTCTGCAACTTAACGGGGAATCCTAGAAATGCCTCTCATATTCAATTCATGGTGAAGAGTCTCTCACTGATCATTATGCTTTTGGTACTGGACTAAATTGTCCTGGATTGTGTACATAGGAAAAGCCCTTTCATAATAATTATATGAGAAAAAGAAAGGAAATGCCATAGAAGTGGAATACACCAAATAATATCTACCTAGCACTGCTATGTAGGATGGCTTCTGTGGATTCTATATTAGCAAATGAAGGTTAGATGTATCCTTTCTCCAAGTTTTTGTCATAATGACAACCCCATGACTTGGACATTTCTTTCAAGGGCCTGCCAAGACAGATAGTTTCTGATTGAAACTGAATAAAATAAAAGTTTTATGAGCAAAAATAACTTGGGTGCTAATTTAACATTGGGGTAATGCAATAATTTCTTCTTTAAGATTTAATTGTAAACTATTTCAAAAGGTTTCCAAGTATACCGTGTATGGATGTGGCATGAAACAATTATGAATCAGATGGTCATTGTAAAAGAAATATCATTGACCAATAAAGTACATAATTTTGAAAGTTGATGTATTTGGCTTGCATGCAAATAGTCATTGATTTTTTAGTTTAATTTCATAATAAATGGATGTTGTTATGAGCATGCATTTTCTTGTACTAACAAATGATTTCAACAGGATTTACTATAATTTATTGCAAATTAGTCTTGAAAACCGTTCCTTCATATTGCTTGATGTGAGCCCAAGTCGTGTTGAATTCAGCTAGATTTTTGGTTTCTCTGCTTAATTTATAAATGGGGTCTCTTAGACTTAAGAGCATACCATGCATTGACAATATGGCTCTCTTTGTTTTTCAATTTTACATTTAGATTGCACATTAGTATTTAGGCAGATGTCATTGTTGAATTTTTTTGCTAAACATAGGAGGAATTTTCATGGTTTCATCTGAAATAAATGCAAGTTTGGGTAAAATTTCATCTGATAATTACACCATATTATGTTATGCATATGATTGCTGAGAAGGAACCCAAAAATGCTGACCATAGGAATCTTATGAAACATTGTTCTGTTGTTGCAATAACATCAGGGGAAGTCATGATGACTGTAATGTCATTGTGTTGAAACTGACTTGACTCTTAACTCATAATCTTCTTCCATTGTTATAAACAAATTAATGTTGTTAGTTATATAGTAATTGCAATTATATATGTACGTACGTATGTAGTCGTTGATGCATAATCTTTTCTTGACCCTAATGCCTGCCTCCTCAACAACCCCTTAAAAAAATACATTGTGGCTCCATTCTAGACAATGAGAGCATTGTAATACTTTTGAATTAGGCATAGTGTTTAGAGCATTCTATTGTCCATTTTGGTCCACTCCTTGCTAACCGAGAGAGCATGGGAAGGAGAAGAAATAAGTAAAAAGGAGAAAAAGGCCAACTATAGGAGAAGAGAAACAAGACAATATAGAAGGAAAAGAAAAGAAAGAGAATAATTGGGTTCGTGGTGCTGAGGCTGAGGATGCGGGGATGGGAGTTGGGGGTGGCGCGTGGTTGTGGGTAGGGACGGTGGACATGGTGGGGTGGGGTTGGTCTATTTGCAGCGTTTTTGTCTACCATCTTGAGGCAAATTTTTCAGGAATTCAGATGCTGCTCCAGTCTGTTTTGGTACCTTTAGTAGCATTTTCTGTTATTTTCTCTTTGACGGCCTGACATTGCTTTAACACTGCAATTTAGATTTGCTTTTATCTTTGTTATGGTATCCTTTCCCAATAAGGAAGGCTTACAGATGGCTTGGCTGGCAGTAAGGCCATGGCTAAGAGGAGCTTAAACGATGTCGTATATAATTGAGATCTGGGTATGAGCGAGATCTTCCTTTAAGTTTGTTCTCCCTTCATGCTGGGACTTGAAAGTTTCCTACATATTTCATCATCAAAGATCAGTTCTGAGTTCTCATCAATGTAGTTGATCTGTGAAATAATTGTCTGGTGCATAACCTTTTTTTTTCTTTCAGATTTTTGTGTGATAGTGGTAGGTTTTTTGTAGTATAGTGCTTCTGCAAATCTTAATTATTTCTTGCAATTTTAGTTGCATTGTCCTAGCTAGGATTTTCTTTTTTAATCATCAAACCAGTTAATTTGTATTAACCAATCATTTCTTTTTTGCTTTTCACACTTAATGAAGGTGATTGATTGCCTTTTTTTTTCTTTATCATTTGTAAATTTTTGGTCACTTTAGGATTTCCAGTGTCATGAATAATATGCAGGGAAGGGTTGGGTTTATTTGCTGTTCTTTTGTGTGCAGTCATAAGAAGCAATTTTTTTCTTGAATTAAGATTCTGGTCCAGTCTGCTTTAACTACCTTAAGTAGCATTTTCTGTTTTTTTTCTCTTCGATGGCCCCACATTGCTTTATCACTGCAATTTAGATCTGCTTTTATCTTTGTTATGGTATCCTTTTCCAGTAAGAAGGTTGTTGCAGATGGTTGGCTAAGAGGTGCTTAAATGATGTCATATATAATTTTGATCTGGTTGAGCAAAATCTTCTTTTAAGTTTGTTCTCCTTCCATGCTGGGACTTAAAAGCTTCCTACATATTTCATCATCAAAGACCAGTTCCGAGTTCTCATCGATGTAGTCGATCTGCATAATAATTATCTGGTGCATAACTTTTTTCTTTGTTTGAGATTGTGTGTGATTGAGGTATGTCTTGTGTAGTGTAATTCTTTTAACTTCTGCAAGTCTTAATTATTTCTTGCAATTTTATTTGCAGTATCCTAGCTAGGATTTTCTTTTTTAAATCATCAAACCAGATAAATTGTATTAACCAAACAGTTTTTGTGCTTTTCCCACTTAATGAAGGTGATGACTTGTCTTTATCATTTGTAAATTTTTTGGTCATTTCGGGATTTTCACGGATCATGTATAATATTCTAATTTACCTGCCTCTCCTGTTTTCTAATTTATCCAGTCACTTCTTCAAGGGTCATCATTAATGATATACCAGTAATAATTTGGCCACAGAAGCAAGATCCTGGTGAAAATAAGAAGCTTTGTGTATTCTTGATAGAGAAGGCATTGAGTAAACTTCCTTCTGGAACAGAAGAAATGCTTGTAATAATTGATCTGCGAGGCTTCGATATGGAGAATGCAGATGTTCAGTTCTTAAAGTACTTGGTAATTCCTGGGCATCTTTGTTTTCTTCATTTTCTATTGGTTAATGTTGAAATTGGTTTCTTTCAGATACCGATATATTTGTAATGGTTGACATCCGATTTTCAGTTCAATAATATTAGGACCTATTTTATAGTTCAGGGCAAGAACCTGGTGCACCTGCCAACCACTATTGCTAAACATCTACCTGACACCACTATCTGTTTGCTTTTGTGAAACTTATTATTCCTTGTTGACCGAGGTTAAGTGTATAATCTTGTTCATAGTCATACATGCTGTGATACCTACATGGTACATGCCATGCTTGAATAAACTGTAGCTTATATGGACAGGTATATTTTTGTCATTATTTTTGGTTTTGAAATATTTCATCTTTTAAAGTAATTGTTGAGACATAAAGCAGCAGTGTAAGTGCAAATATTCATGTACAGTTCATCTAATGAATAAGTCAATTGTCCAAGAATTATTTGATGCATTAGGGAACATCAAAAGCATATATGCATAAAAACAAAAACATTGTTCCCTTTCTAGGAAACCAAGAAAACTTGAAAACCTTGTATGCATTAAAAATTAATGTTCGCTGATAATGTTCTTTATGGCCTCCAAATCTCTTTTCAATTTGTTGTTTAAACAGTCTTCTATTTACTTGCTTTTAAGTCACGTGTTAGTAGTTTCCATCATGGTATGCAATACTGCATCGAACTGTTTGGTTCAATCATATTGTATCGTATAAACTAGGATGGTTCACGGTCTCAGTACGGGATTTTGTCTAATCAGTACAGACTGGTCCTTGTTAGGACGAACTGCTTGAAACCGCTTGTTTCTAAGTGGTTTGGCCTTGTAAGGTCCCCATACCAATTCAGGGCCTTAGCCCCTTCTTACTTTATTTCAAAGTAAGAAAGGAGAACAGAGGAGAAAGTGTGGAGGACACGATAAAGAGAGGAGAGGGGAAGGGTGAGTAGGAGGTTTGATCTAGGTTTTCTCTCGTCATGGCTATTTGATGTGGATAGGCTACCAGGATTCTAGATAGGCACGATACCAAGGCTGGAGTCAAGTCCGAAGACCCAATTATTAACATAGTCCAGACGTGTACGAGGGGCATCGATCCTTGATTTGGAATTGAATAGATACACATGTTGCATTTCCAATTTTTTAATAAGTATTTACATTTTTAACTTTATGCTTGGTTAATTTAACATGTATTATATAGTCATACCATTCTTTAGGCACATAATGTAAAAAATTGAAGTATATCACATTACGACATTAAAACGAACTTACAAAATCCTATTTTTCACTTAAAACTAAATAAAAGAAGCTTAAAATCTTGAATATATATATATATATATATATATATATATATATATATATATATATATATAGAGAGAGAGAGAGAGAGAGAGAGAGAGAGAGAGAGACCATGAGACATTTGAACACTACATAAACCCAAGCAGCCTGAGTTTCTATGGTCAAACTCTAGCTGTTAAACATCTCATTTATCTTGTGAACTTTTCTTGCTATTAACGAAATCCATCCATTTTCTACTTCGGATCATTTCCTTTGCTCCAGAGCCATCATGTGTTAAATGTTCTGAGACATGGTTGATTTACAAGCTTAATATGGTCTTCCTTTTTTAATTTGCCAGATTGACGTGTTCTACTATTACTACCCAAAGCGGCTTGGCCAAGTCCTCTTTGTGGATGCTCCTTTTGTGTTTCAGCCGCTCTGGCAACTTGTTAAACCATTACTGAAATCATATGCGTCACTGGTAACTATGCTTCCATCTGTTGCATTTTAAATTTCCAATCTTTCACCTTTTTACTGTAATTTTTACATTCTAATCTAAAATTTAATGTCTCAACCATGCCTTATGCTACTTTACCATGATGGAATGATTGCCTTTTTATTGATGGCTTTAAATTATGGTCCTGGCGGTTAATGAAATATGGGATCATTTATGATGAGGCTCTTTATATGCTAATGGACAACTCATCAGAGCTGCATTTATTGAAGTTTGGCAAATGTTGAGTACTTACGCTATTTTTTCCGGCAGAACTTTCTTATTCTTTTTTTCCCTTTTTAGGTGAGATTCTGCAGCACGGAGACTGTTAGGAAGGAATACTTCACAGAAGAGACGGTGCCAGCAGATTTTCAGTGATTGAATCTCTATTATTAATCTATGACTGTATGTATTGTCAGGACATTGCATCAATTTGTGCAAGTCAGTGTGGTGTTACAGGTTAAGCACGGACAAATATTGTTGTACGGACAATAGAAATCATGCACGCTGTTGGTTTGACTTAATAACTGGATGTTAGAAGGCGAGAAGTTGGGTGTCATTTTCTTGGGATTTTACACATGATATCGCATTGATTTAGAAATAACAGTTACAGCAGCAATGTGCCCAGCGATGTTCAAATTCCAGCCAATGGAACTTTTAATATACTTGCTGGATGTTTTCTTTGATTTATGCAAAAGCTCTGAATTTGTGCAAGAATATAGGCAGGGGGCCAACGCTTGATAACCAAAGGCACTTGGAGGAGGGTATGGATCAGCCCTATGAATCAGCCTGCGTTTCCTCTGATATCAACTGTAACGACACTTACAGGACTCAAATTTCAAGCTGCAGACTTGCGCGATTGCTTGAGTGATCGAATGCAGTTCAACAGACTGGCAGACGCATACTCTTCTACGCCCTGCAACGCATGCATCTGATATTCAAAAAGTTGCCCACCCATTGCTGCGCCTCGGTGAGAGCGGTGCGGCATTGCATTTGAATGGTCTGGCTTAGCGACTTCTTCCAGTGGAGACAAATTATCTAAGAAATAAGGGGGAAAAAAAAAGGAGAGAGAGCCGGCTTTCAGGGATTGAAGGTTAGCAGAAATTTAGTAGCAGATTCTGGAAGGCAAATAAGCTCAGACAGTGAATTTCCCAAAGGATAGGCTCATGGGAATGGTTTCGCACCCTAGCCCGCTTGTACTCCCAAGGATCAGGACTCGCTGAGGTATGACAATAACTGACGTTTCTAAACCCAACTAGGAATCTATTACAAGAGTAACATCTGTTCAAAGCAACAGTTGCGCTGTCTAATTGGGGTATTAGATGCTTCAAAAAGATATTGCCTGCCGTACAAACAAATACATGGAGAAGAAATCATTATTTATCATTTACAAATTCTGTAGTCGTCCTCCTGAATGGAAGCCTGAAGCAACCCATTCGTGTTGATACCGGACTCTAAATCAATTTACAGGTGCAGACTGCCAAAACAAAGAAGAAACTTATTTTTTTTAAAAAATAACATATTAATGCATTTTCTTAACTGAGTCTGAAATTATCCAAACAAGACTAGCAACGCTCGAATTCAAAATAGCAAATATAGCATAAACTAAGCCTTCACCAGTGAATTCATACGAATTGGTATAACATTAAATAATCAGCATCGAGATGATGCTGTTTCTTACCATGTTAAGAAGCCTGGGGGCAGCAGGGCGTGTGAACTTCCTCGCGAAGAGGAAACATGGTGCCGGCTTCCCTTTGCTTCTACACCATTCCCTCCTGTATTCAGTCTCGTAGTACACATTATCTATGTTCTAATCATAACAAGGACAGTCATCAGTAAAGCTGAATAAATTCTTGAACAGTTTGAATTGCATATGTCACAAATACCACAATCTTATAAATGACACTCAGCATCAAAAGCAACCAGTTTGCAGCTAATTTTTGCGCATGCCATGATTTACCAGGTCCATAGCGTCCATAAATCTTTTGATAGTTTACGATAGGTATGCAGAGATCAATTGAATTTTTAACCCATTTAATTTCCAGCAATCATACCATCTACGTGATCATCATGACAAATAATTATCTATATAAATATTTTTTTAAAATGCTCCAGAAATTCAGTCGACATTTCAAATATAATGTTAAACAAACACCCTGCTAAAATAGCAAATTTAAATGGAACACTCACCCTTCCTTCCATATGTCATCAACAATTGCTCATTATTATCATTTTTTTTCAATTTATATTGTGAAAGTCATATTTCCTTTGCTGACGTACATTATTCACTCTTGCTTATGTACCTTTCTAGACAAGATTATTCATATGATGATTCATCATAGAAACCTTGACTCATTTGCAGCTTCTTCATGAAAGCACCAGAACAAGAATAGTGAGTTGAGATGTCCAAAATCATTGATGAAACTAATTTTACCAGGTATGGCCAGATTAGGCCAACTTACCAAACTGCTTAAATATGTTAACCACGTTAACATACCATCCAAGGTAGAGATAGAAACAGAAAGATCACAGACGAAATTTTGGTATGGCAGAATTACTTCATAGTTCATACCTTTATAGATTTAATAAGCATGGGAGTAACATCTGAAAGCTTGTACGTCACAGGATGCCACCCACGCCTTTCACGATCTTTGGAAGATAAAAGATCCCATGAAGTATGTGTCAGAGCTCTCCGAGTGATTTCCCCTTCAAGACCTTTTTGCTGGATATGAAACCAAAAAGGTTTTCAATGATTCTTTTCATTAAGCAGCTGCACGGCCACATAATACAAAAATTGCACCTTTTGAATTTCTTCCAATATTTGGTAACTTAAAAAGATCATTCCATGGCTACTTTGTAAAGCACCTCAGAAACTAATACATTTTTTGTTGGTTAGTTTAGTCTGTGTATCAAAATGTGAGATAGTATCTCTCTTCCTTAAAAGGAATGAATGAACTACAGTATTTGACTCATTATCGTGATTTTTGGACCATTGTGCAGGAGGAGCATGCCTATTCTGTACTTTTAGTTATGCTTTTTGAAACTTGAGGAACCTATTAAAGAAAAGGAAACCTTTTGTTGCTCTTCAAGAAAATGAAATAAGCTCTTTAACTTGTACAAAATGGTAAGATGGTCCCAAAGATTATGATGAGATTTCAAACTATTGTGCAGTGTGTGCGGAAGTTTCACTTTAAGCATGCTTCACTATTTTCAAGGCTAATAAAAAAAATCCCCTTTCTAACAGTAAACTATGGCATATATTATCTCAGCATGTTGGCACAACTCCATTCAATCAATGTAAAATAGCTTTGAATAATATAATTCACATAATGATGCCAAAGAAACATACTGCAACCAATGTTTGAAGATAATGCTCATCTGGTATGCAGTTGTGTTCCTTGGAAGCATCTGAAGGCTGCACAAGGAAGGGAATTGTAAGGATCTACATAAGAACATCATCAAATGGACAAGAAATATTGCACAGAAAACTGCTTTAATTGAATCATTATAAGATATATTTAACCAGGGAAAGCAATTAGAACTAATAAATCGCATCTCGAATGTATGCCTAAGTCAGATTTTTATATTAAGAGCTGGATGTTAAAACCTGTATTCTACACTACTGCATCTTGTAAAAAAAAATCAACAGATTCTACGTCTTTGCCAGTACTTGAAATACAATTACTCATTGTAAAAGAATGGATCAATCAATCAAGCTCTTATGCACAAATTCGGTTGCCTAGCCTTCTTGCAGTTGATCGACCACATATGTATAAGCCTCTTTACTGCATCTATTTAGCAAAATCCAATGCTTAATTGTACAAATATGTTTTCCTACCTCTTGGTTACTGACATTAAAATCCCACTTGTGACAGAGAGAAGGTCAAGCATAGAGGAACCGATTTAATTATCCTGCTTCCAACATATTCTTAGGTACAGAATGAATCATAAACAAAGTTGTTCCAAATTCAAAAGAAAGTCCATTTAATAAGGTAGCTTACCCATCAACATCCATAATCTTATAGGCCATTCTTCCAACAAATCTAATGCTTATTCTTTCTCACTACAGGAAATGAGCGTATGTATAATATAATTGCATATATCAGTAATCAAATGACTGATTCAGCCTACCTCATCATGTCTGTTTTGTTTTTTCACTCAGAAAGCCTAAACACACTCTGTTTGTCATTTTATAAAGTGATTAAACTATGTTGCCAATGATATGATGTCAAGAAGACAGTTTAATTTATTTTATTTCAACAGTGACATAAAATGGGAGTTTTGTATTTTCAGAGACCACCTTGGGCACTTAACAACACCAGTCTTTGATGTTACAGATTAATTTTCCTTCCCCCTCTAGATATGTGGATTTCAAGTGGAAAAGGTTTGTTCTCTAGAGCTTTGCAAACATGTCTTCTCTTGATGGCCATAGAAACATGGCATACATCTCTAGGACACTATTGGAGATGAGTCTGGTGTTCATAGTTCTCAAATTAAATTAGGCACTCTAATCTCACATAATATCTATTCTTACATAACATTATAAATGGTGAAAGTATGTGAAACAATTACTTACAAGAGGATGATCCCGCCAAAATTCCGGTAATGACCTCCTCTGAAATCATTCAAAAGCGACACATCAGAATTATAGACAAAACTATATATTAAACTCTAGAATACAGGACATAACAAAACCAGCACATCACATCAAAACAACTATCAAGCCTTGTCCCAAGTACAGAGGTGTGGCTTTATTAATCCTTATTCACCGATCCTTTTTTTTATTAGGGGTTTCATCAATGTTGCTACAAGCTTTTCCAGAAGTTTTGTCACAGATAGCAAATGAATATGATCAACATCACACTTCATGGTGCGATCTTTCTGTCAATCACTCTTCATATAGAAGGTCAGGCACCTGTGCCTTTGTGTTTTCAGCTAACAAATAAAGTTTGTAATGTTATAACGTGACATAAGAAAGGCACAAGTTATATCCCTTAGAAAACTGGGTTCAACACAGACCCAGAATGAACTAGTTGTTTATATAATAGGTAATCAAGGTTGGATTCTCTCCTAGCTGACAAACTGACTTGCTTAAAAGTATCATCTCAAATAGTCAGAGCTTTTGGTTAAGGCAATAGTTATGTTATACTAGTGTCACAGTAGCAGCCTAGCAGATTGAAATAGCATTACAGTCTAGAGCCTCCGAAAGCATAATGACTCTTTCAGGAGGGGACATAATCCATGAGTTCTGACGCAAAGCACAAGACAGGCCAAGACTCAACCTATTGACCAACAACAGCCCCTAATATAAAAAACCAATAAATTCTTCACTTTCAAAGGCTGCCTCCAACTTACCCTGCAATGCTTTTGAAATTCAGGGAATACGGTATCATCATTCACCATTATCACAGCATGCTTTCTAATTAAAACAGCCCACTAGAAGAACATCCAGCAAAACAAATGGTTAGAACAAATATGTTATTATAGTACATTGTCGAAGAAAGAAGTATCTCAACATGATATTTTCATGATATTTACATTTAAAAAACAATGAAAACTAGTACCTGAGATCCTTTCCTCCAATTATGTACTGGAATAACTGGATACATTTTTGGATTATAACGACCCTCTTTTGTGTCCGCAAAACTGCTTCCAGCATTATATGACCAGATGCTATTAGAACCTAACGGCCATTATGCAGACATCCAGAGATTTCATATTGCATCTTAGAATGATATGATTTAGGAAGAGAGAAATAGTGAAACCTTCATAACATGCATAGACATGAGACAATGTGCATAACACATTCCCGATACATTCACCTAGGAAACCCACAGAATTAAGCCATACCGCTTTTTGTTAATATTACTAAATTCTTTTTTTTTTGGTACATATACTAAATTCTTTTGAATGTTACAACACCACAACTCCTAAAAGTGCATCTAGATCAGTGTCCCACAAAATGAAGTAACAGAACATTTGACTCTTACCTGTGGAATTCTTCAAGTCTAGGCTCATATCCTATATTTAATAAGAGACACTTATCTTTTCACATGTAAACTTAACTGAATTAAAGATACAGTGCAAGCTTGGAATCTACAACGCTGAGTAGTACGGTATAACAAACACCAAAATATGTTCTGCATTTCACTGATGTTCTGACAAGTAGAAGAATACATTGATTGGTAGTAAAAAACAAGAACAAGGTGCATTGGAGGAGATTTGAACACCAAAATACAATAAAGCCCCCACATAACCCCCCGCCACACCCATAATTTTGGGGAAAAAAAGGAACAAAAGGGGAAAAAAATCCATACCAGTCACCACCAGTCAATGTTGAATAAACTAGAATATTCAACAATTTCTCTTTAAAATCCAGTTTCAATTATTATCTTGATAAGAATAAGTCGCGCCAACCTGGAGGCCCAACTGTCAAAATCCTTGCCTTTTCTTATTGCCATGGGATAATATATTTCATGTAATAACACAAGAAGAAAACCAACTTTAGCTAAAAGTGAGGCAAATATATCAATGAATGTATTGTCATACTACTAATCAGATTTTTAGAAAAGACAAGCACTAGCATACATTAAAGGGATGAGCTATCACATACTCAGCAAGATGCAAAGGAATGACAACCCGCACTATGATGCAATCAAATAATTTTAGCTAAAAAAGGTGCCCTCTGTTATTTCATTATTTGTGAAACTTTATGATACCAAGATAACAAACAAGCCTCCTTCATTTTGTTATCATAATGGTTGAAGTTTCTGGAAAAGAAATCTCCCATTAATATTAAGAAGAGTCGTTGTTTGTAGAATCAAGAGCAAAATGGATTCATTCCTGCCACAAACCACAGGAAGAGAAGAATGCCTCATGCGCATGCTCCAATTGAAGGATGATTCCAAAAGCTGCCAACTCATATGTGAGTGTGAGAAAGCCAGATTTAATAAAACATGCTGCAAAACCTATGAAAACTGGTCGCAAGGATAGAGATGCAACTTCATAGTCATGCAATTTAAGCTCATCCAACCCAAGAATGAACCAAATTTTCCTGTTGACTTAAGAAGGCACTCGAGAATTAAGAAGGCAAGTTCCCAGACATGGATATTCATCTCCAAGACAAAAGGTACTAAGCCAGAGAACTACATTATAAGCCACAACCATACCATAACCATCAAACCTTGTTCCAACTATTTGATATCAGCTTTACAATCGTCATCCACGAAGAACTAAATTTTCAATTTTTTAAAAAAAGAACAGCTAAAACTCATTTCTGAATTCTGATAATGTCCTCAGTATGAGCACGCTCCAAAATTCCAGTTCCATATGTGTTTGCACCAACAATGCACTGTTGCCCAAATTTCTGAGATATAGTTATATGTGGCTTTGCTGGCCTCTTTACTAATTGAGCGATATAACATCACGTTACTATGCAAGAGTAATGAATATCCTATATAACCAGAAATTAAGGACAAAGGATATGAAGAGTTCATCCACACATAAACAAAATCAAAATCAGCAGACTCACCTGTCTATAAAGCTAGTTGATGTAGACATTATATAGTCATATGTATGGCTGAAATTGTATAGGGGTATGCAGCTGTCAGAAATAAAAATATAATCTGGACGTTAGCTATACCATAAATTTGCAAGTCTAAAGTAGCCATTTCATTAACAGAAAGTGATGAGATCAGCAAACAAATCCTCAGTTAATCTTATTGAAGTATGATATATTTTCTTCTCGATAATATTAACCAATTTTGGGTTTGTCAAGTTGCATACATGAAATTTCCGATGCCAAATTGCACTAACCATGATATATTTCAGAACACAAGCACATAATACATCAGGACTGTGCAGCTCTTAACTGCCATATTGCCCAACACCTTCATGTGATGACTTGAGATGGTATCTTAATAAAAGATTAACAAACATGAGCTATAAATACAAATACGATTCAGCTGCAGCGGTCATGACTTCATTGAAGGGTACCCAAAAAATCTATACACAAATATCTTCACATTTTCATGCATCAACTAAATATAGGAACTTCATAAAAATTGACTAACAGGAGCATGCATATACAATTCAGCTGCATAATTCATAGCCTACTCTACAAATCTACTCAACACTATTTTCACATTTCATGCACTGACGGTGGGATCTTCATAAAAGATTGACTAACCTGAATACTTTTAACTACCCATTTATACCATCTATATAGAAATTAGGCAGGTTTTGATATCAAATTATATTTTGCTTTAGAAAAACAATATGTTGCCCCCTCATGACTAGAATCTTGCCTAGGTATTATTTCGAAGCACATGTACTATAGAAATTCTATCCAAGTTTTTCTACTGTGGATACACTAGATAATAATTAAGACTATGGAATTATCTATACTATATTAAACAGCTTTTATTTTGTGGGGTGGGGGAGGGGGTCTGCAAATTTGCCCTAATATTCTAACGTGCTATCAAAGATATATTATTTGATAACAGCATGGGTAAATTTGGAAAGAAGATCTACTACCACTCAATCCCATTTCTCTTTCTCTCTCTACCACAACCTCATCTGAGATTCGATCCACTCTCTACCTCTTTCACTCTCCACAATTTCATTAAGGAGAAGAAACTAAAATTTAGGACTCTCTCCCCCCTCACCATAATCACAATTCCCTCATCCAAATTAAGCTGCTTCTCTCTCCCCAAGAAAAAAAGAAAAAGAAAAAGAAAAAAAAACTACATATGTTGACTTCCCCATTCCTGTTTTTGCCATCTACTGTCCCACAGTTTCTTCATTAATTTTCTCTCCCAATCTTTCCTGTTTAGGGTAGCTTAATTATATTTGGTTAATAATGCATAAATAGAAATTGGAACCACTAATGAAAGAGGAAGAGAGCAAGTGTAATACTTATGGAGAAATAGAGGACTTTGCTCAAGGCAATATCTCCTATATATTTTCTTGATTTTCATGGTTTTCAACTTCCTTCTTATTTTGTCAAATCTATCACTCATTCTATTTATAATAGATATATTTAATTTTTCTATATATTGATCTTTCAAATAATCATTTTAATTAAATGAGGCATGAAATGAAGAATTACTTAGGAAAAATTAGTACCTTCTCTGCATCCATTACAAAACAATAAGTCAACTGGTGTAGTCTAGAACGTCTGTGAGATGCTTTTGACTGTCTCCTTTATGGGACGAATATGGCTCAATTGAGCAACAAGTTGTAGAATTGCAACTCGATTAAGTATAGTGAAACCTTGTGGAGAGGATAATATCTATATATCTTGATATGTGTATATCTTTGAATAGGTTTCTATTATATTTCTATGATCTTCTACAATTTCAACGTTCTCATTTAATTTTGTGCTTTATACAAAACGCGCACCAGATGTGACAGTGCACAAATAGGAAAGAAGAACAAAATTCCCAACAAGTTGTTTGGTGTTCTATTGCAATAAGCAAAATTTTCAGTTGAGTATAAAATTTCCAACTACACACCGCTGCAGTAAGTAAGTGTATCGGTGCAGCTTTTTTGTTCAAAAAAAAAAAAATAAAGAAAATCTCCCAGACCACTGCAGTAAATAAGTGTGTCAATGCAACTGTTTTTGTCAAAAAAAGAAATTTTTTTAAAAAAAAACTCCCATAAGAAGAGGGTCAGAGTAACCAACACAAAGTCTTTTGCTAGCATCTATCCAAGCTAGAAGCACAAGATAATCTCAGTGATGATAACATAATTTTTGGAGTTGCTATCAACTTCTTCATCACAGTAGAACAGAAAGCTAATGCTCTTCCATGAGCACTCTATGTGCATACCACATTATAGCGACATAGCACCACCGGAACAGTTATTGCTACCCAAACAACCACTCTAACTAGAAGGTATATTTATTTTGCTTCAACTGGAGACTATATGTGGGTTTTCACTCAATTATGAATAATACTGATCCCTCCCAAAGAAAAAAAAGAAAAAAAGTTGACACTGGAATGGACATAATCTTGCCATTTGCATCCATTATAAACACAAAAAGGGAACATTAAAGAGAACCAGGAATCGTCACAAGCAAAAATGATCTTGCACAATGCAAATTGCACCTGTCAGAAAGGAAAACAAATCTCTTATTAAAAGAATCCTTGAGTGCATTTCTAAGCAAAATACGCTCTGCTTGGATCATGCTTGCTTCTCCCCAATCTACCTGAAACAAAAGCACCAAGCAAGAATTAATAATAAAAGCATAATACAGGAAAAAGTAACTTTCAACGAAGCATGACAAATCACTTCAACTTGACACAATGTTTATACTTAATGGTTATGGTTATATTAAAATGGGCTACCAAGATTTGCACCATCCATTAGAAAAACAAAGGGGTTCTAGCCTACTCTCTTTAATTTGGTTGACTTAATCTCTCCTTGAAAATCATAATAATTTTTTCACTTTACCCAATTCAGTTTGTTCCTACTCTTTGCTCTGCTTTTAGTTATGCAATGATATGTAGCATTCCATGCAGGAAAAAAGGGTCCAAGCATGCTCGCAGTTCACTTTCTCCTTTTTTCCCCTTTTTTTGGGAGAACGAGTTAGGATGAATGTAATAAGCCTGAAAAAAGAACAAGAGAACAAAAAGAATTAAGGACAAAATCCTAGTAACAAGAAACTTTGGTGACCTTTTCTTGGGGAGGAAGAGTCAGGATGAATCTAACCTCCTTCCTTAAAAACTAAAGATAGAAAAGGCATAAGCAGCAAAAAGACAAAGAATGGAAAACAGAAAAGGGCAAATTTGTAATAAGAAGAAAGTTTGCTCATTAAATGTTATCCTTTTTACAACAACACAAAACATAGAGATTACTGTCACCAAATTTTTATCTTCTTGACTGCATAAAGAAAGGTGGTGTTTGTGGACATTTTCTTCATCTTGACAGATTGATACGCTAGACCTCACTTGATCCTTCACGATGATGAGAAAAGCTAATACATCAAATCATTTGAAACTATAACAGTGAAATATTCACTTCAAACAAGCAAGGATTCCAGGGACTGTTCTCATTATCCTGAGCTGAACTCCAAAGATATTCTCAAGAAAAGTATTTGCACGTTGCAAGCATGTATTGTTATTGTTACAACCAAAGTTAGCTTGTAAATTGTAATGTCATTAAAACCAAGGTTAGCTTCCCATGCCCAAAAATAAGTCACAATGGCAATATATCAAAATAAAGTTGCAGGTGCCAATAAAATAAGGTTCAATAAGCGTAGGCTAGTGTAGCCTCTATTCCCAATAGAAATAATGGACACCAAATTCCACACCCGAAGAAGAAATTGCTAACCTGTATACTGTTGTTGACCTGACGGCCGTAAAAAAATGCAGATTGTGTTGTCGCCTTATTGAAGAGAAAGCCAGGCCTAGAATGAACATAGATCGAGAATCTACCCTCCTTCTCGCCCTACAAGAAATCAAAAAAAAAAAAAAAGCTTCTTGAACAATTCAAGAAGACACACAAACACTAAACCTTCTAATTCAATCAATGCATTAAAATTGAAGGAAGAAAAAAAAACAACCTGGAAGAAGGCATCCCAAACCATGTCCAAGGGAAGCCGATTCCTTGCTATAAATAGAAACGCGATCTTGGGCTTCTGGACCGGCGGCGGAGATGCCCCTGTACTCAACTTCATAACTAGGCTGTACCGCCCCTGCATCACCACCAGGCTCGCGACGGAGAAGCACAGAAGAAGAATCACTATAAACTGCGTGCTCCATCGGACCGGGTAACTCCTCCGCTTCATCCCACTCGCTTCTTTTCCCAAAATCACGAGATTCTAATGCTAGCGAACTCCATGACGCGCCCTAATTTCTCCACCTCTTGAAAGACTTACTAGTTCATCCGAACCAAGAAATATGGTAGAACCTCATCCTTTTTTATTTTTTTTCCACAAGAAGCGAAAAAAAAAAACTACAATGAATACCGGCAGCTTACCATATTTCATTATTTATTTCTCCGATTCCGATCGATTTCTTGAATTCATGAAGAACCCTGGAACCAAATTACTATGGCTCTGGGTTGTCCACTTGTCGGCCCAGATCTAGAAAGAAGCACCTTCTTAACGCAATATGACCTAATCCTTTCGGCAAAGGAAAAAGAGAAAAAGGAACACGATCCGTGATCTGCCACGGAGGCTGAAATCAAGATCGAAGGAAGCGAAGAGGACCTCGGGAAGAAAGGACTCGAAGACGAGCTCCGATCGTTAAAAAATAAACTCGTGGAAATCCGGTACAGAGCCGTTGATACCAAATCCAACCGACGATCTCTTCTTTGGGGACCCGTTCGACCCGGTTATCATTCACGGAGACCGGGCTTCGAAAGTAGGGCTTGCTTGACCATAATTCACGCAATCATGGCATTCGGTTCAAAATCATTCCATCCAACGGCTGTGAGCAAAACAAGATGCCAGATCGTTGGAAGTCAGTTGTCGACGTTAGAATGGGTTGCCTGTAAATGTTTGTTCTTTTGGTCCCATCAGCAAATCTACTAATCTAGCCAGGAGGAGGGACCCCGTAAGAAATTTTAACGTCTTTTTTATGTCCCCATGACTCCATCTACATTTTAAAAAAAAAAAAAAAAAAAAAAAAACTTTAGTATACTCCCCATAGACTTAGAATATATTTATCCATACAAGATGTTTTGGTTAGGGTGTCCACAAGTTGCCCGGCCACCTCACATGCTTCCTTACATAAAGTTCATGAAGCTCATGGCATAACGATTTTACGACCACAAAGCAGCAGAAACTTTGCTTTCCAACTTGCTAAATGATTTAATCCTGAGGAACCACGTGAGTAGAGGAACAAAGGCCCTGCCTTTGATAAATTCGTAATTGCAGCTAAATCCACATACATATATATACATATATGTATATATAGCATTAATTAGTTATTTGGAAAATTTAAAAGAAAAAAAAGAAATCATGGAGCCAGCCTAGATTCAATGAAGGCAAACCTTAAGACGTGGAGCTTGATCGAGATAGAAGGTGAAATGCCAATTCCTTGGTTTGCAGACCATCTGATATGGCACTGGCAACCACGAGCAGAGGGAATTCGTGTGGTCCAGAAGGCTGGTGGGTGGGTAGTTGGCATGTCATTTTTGGCTGCTGCTTTACTGTTTTGGTTGTGATGGTTGGCATGACATTGACTCATGGCCTTCCCAGTTCCGAATCTGGATTGCGTGGGTGCAAGGGTTTGTGGAGAGCTCTTTGTTTGGGCCACCACCTAGTCTCGCCCGCTTTTCCGATTTGAGTCCGGATTTCGGTGCTTGCCTCGATTCCTGAAGGTTGATTTGGTCCATACAATGATCCAAATGAGATAATTGGTGTCTTGCACGTGTTCAGAGAGGGAGCGCGAGTCTTTTAAGTTCTGCTATGGCGTGTTACTCTTACATTGGTTATGCATCCACAAAAGATTGGATATATACATAACGCCAGAGAACTTAATTAATAATTTCTAACTAATTTCTCGGTGAGATCTTAAGTTATTATGGATGAGATCCAAGCTAACTTAGTCTAGGCACCATCGACTCATTTAGACTATGAGACGTTGAAAACACGGATATTTTGGAGGCCGACATCATGGTGTTGAGAGGGCTGGGAAGAAAATTTAGAATTTTATCCTGAGCTGGCCATGGTGTTGAAAGCATTACAAAGTTGGTACTCTTCTTTCCTGCTCTCTCTATGCATTTATTTTTCCCACATGAAAACACCTCCCCTCCCTCCCTTTCTGATTCCCCCACACTTCATTTTCTTTTAACAGCTAGGACAAGTGAAGGTCCGATGGAGTGCCACTTTATATCAGTACAATAAGACTTTGTTTGGGGGAGCTATTAATAGTAGAGCTTTTGGAAGTAGAGCTGTTAGAAGTAGAACTCTTTGAAGGAGAGCGTTTATAAAAAGCTGTTTGCTGTTTGGTAACTACATTTCTAAAATGCTGTGGCACTTTAACATGTGTTTGGTAAACAAACTGAGAAAGTATTTTTGTATGACAAAATGACCATAAAGGACATTACCAGTATTATATAACAGAGCATAATAAAATATAATATGTATTAATACATAAATATATGATATAGTATAATATTAATGTTATG
This sequence comes from Phoenix dactylifera, assembly GCF_009389715.1. Classification (NCBI taxonomy): domain Eukaryota; kingdom Viridiplantae; phylum Streptophyta; class Magnoliopsida; order Arecales; family Arecaceae; genus Phoenix; species Phoenix dactylifera. The sequence goes on along the minus strand of NC_052397.1, from coordinate 48,628 downwards.
TAATATAATATTATTATAATATAGTAATATAACATTATATATTATAGAATAATAATTTAATATAATATTTAAATTATTTAAATAACATATCAATGTATTATGATAAAATGTAATATAATATTATATTTATAGTATAATACAATAATAAATATATAAAATATTATAATTATTAGTGTAAATTAATTTTTTATCCTTCTAATGACGATTTATCTCTCTAACAAATAGAGAGAAAGGAAGAAGAAGATTGAGAGGGAAAGGGAGAAAGGAAGAGGCGGGATAAGGATTTTGGGGGAAAAAGGGTGATTTAAATGGGGGTATTTTGGTCCAAAAAACAGCTTCCCGATAAAGCTGAAAACAACATTTTCGGAAAGCTCCAAATTGAAGCTTCTCCCTAAAAGCTGTTTTCCGCTCCCCGCAAAAACTGAAACAGTTTTCCGAAAATTTTACTAAACACCATTTTTTATCTAAAAGTATTTTTGGAGGGCCAGAAAGTGCTTTTTGGCCCTCCAAAAGCTCCTCCAAACAGGGCCTAAACTTTACTAGCAGAATTACTAATTCAGTAGACACTCTAGGTGTTCAACTTTAATCTTCCATGAAAAGTTTCCTTTGGGGACAAAAGAATTCCTGTCTATTGGTATAAACATTATTTCAGTGGAACCTTAATCACGAGAGAGGAGATAAAGTATGCTTGATAATTATTTTTTTAACTCTTGCCCTACAATATTTTATTGATTTAAGTTGGATCCTATGATTTCTTTCTTTGCCTATTAGATATTATTATTATTATTATTTAGATTTTAGAATAAAAATTTATTGAGGACTCGTGCGGACTTGTATTCAGTTTTACATTAGTTATATGCTGGGTAGATCTTACGTATTTATACAAAATCAAGAAATGTAAATAATACCTTCCAACTAATTTTTTTGAATAAAGTTTTAAATTGTGACAAAAAGTATCAAAGCGGTTCTTACTTTTGGCTATATGAACTAGGGAACACTACAACATAGATCTATTTGGATTGACCATGAGTTGATTGTGGTATTTATGATTGGATTTGTAATACTATGATTAGGATTGAATGGTTTTGGACCTTTAGCCTGTCAAAGATGCCATAGCTTAAATGAGAAAAGTATACGAGGATCCTATGCAAGTATATATTTAGTTCTATATCAGCTATGTATTAGGCAGATCTTGAATATTTATATAGATTCAAGAAATCCAACTAATACCTTTTAGTTAGCCTTTTTGAGTGGAGTATTAAGTTGCGACAAAATTATACAAGAATATTTTATTTTTTTATAATAGTTGGGGATCCTTTGAGCCATGGATTGATCAGAGAGGTCTAGGCCTCATCATAGACAATCCATGTATCACACAACAATCTGTGATCGAGGAAGATTTTGAATGCACGCATCCAATCATGCTGTTCCTGACTCCATCATGACCATTATACAATATACTAATTGTCTATGATTGGGGATTGACACTCTCTAATTCAATCATGAAAGGGAGAGCTTATGTACTCCAAATTTAGACCATCTTCGTGGTAGCAAACTTTGTCGCTTAAAAAAAAAAATAAGTAAAAATTAGTATGAATGTTTATTTGGAAATGCAAAAAATTGATATTTTTTGACCGTCATTTAATAATTAATCCTTACACAATTAAGCTATTTTGTATAGCCTTTAATCATAATTAATCTGATCATCATATATTAATATATGCCTAATTCCATACATAATATCCATATATCATTATATCATATATATATATATATATATATATATATATATATATATATATATATATATATATATATATATATGTATGTATGTATGTATATATATGGTCAACATAAAATAGTTGTCAAATCCAAGGCCAACCATAAAAATGCCAACTCAACAAGCTCTGAACATCATTTATCTAAAAGAAACAAAGTCGGAAAACCAAACATTTGTTTCATTCTGAGTTCAACTAGGTACAAACGGAGGAAAGCCTTTTTAATCTACGCACTCCAGCTATTTTTATAGCAACACCCTTCAACAATGATTTAGGAGCAATGTAGGTATTTAAAAAGCTAATATCTCTCACTTTTTTTCTTTTTTAATTCATAATGAACTATTTCATCCTGCAAAGTTTGTTAGCGACTTGTTATGGCTTAACTTATTCTGCGACCAAATATGAAATAAATGGCTCATTCCAAGAACCAGATCTCACAAAACAATTGAAAATATAATTGTAGGTTCCAGGGAAATTGGATCCTATCCGGTTCAACCACGAACCGAACTTCGGTTATGATTATGAGCCATGCGCCGGAACTTGGGCTCACAAAAATAAATCACGTGTTCCACTCGGGCCAAGACCCCGATTCATGTGAACTCGGCGGGCGCTGCCGACCTAGTTTAATCCCAAATTAATAGCTTTTTAGGGTTCCGGCTCTCACGCTGCGGTGAAGCCTGACAGCCGGGAAGAAATGAATTCGCTTCGGAGGGTCCTTCCTCTCGCCCACCAAAACCCTAATCTCTGGACGGGGATCAGAGCCTTCTCCTCCTCCGATTCCTCTTCCCTGAGGAAATCCGTCGCCTCCCTCCTCGACTCCCTCTCTCTCAAGCAAGGTAATCCGAATCCCTAACCCTAAGCGAGTCGAATTCCGATCTTTCACTGTTGGATCTTGTGCATTTATTCGTTCCCTCCTCCCCTTTTTTGTTTCTTGCTATGAATTCGATGTACGCTCAGATCTTTCAAGCCACTCTCTCTAGCGTTTCCTTTTCTTTCTCCTAGCTTAATTCTTTTTCGGTACTTCTGGGTATCTCCGTCATAGTCTGTCTGCTAAATATATGATCTTGATCGCGTTTCGATCGATGGCCTTTTGAAAGCTCAGAAACGTACTTCGTGGATTGCTTACCGATGTTAGCTATGGATTGCACCAGACGGCGAATGACAACCCTTTTCCTGGATAGATTGAAATGCTCCGTGTTAGCTTACTGCATTTCTCATCGTGCAACTTGGTTCTTAACGCTACTGGATTCTCTCGTCCTTTCGGAAGAATGAGTTGTCATCAAATGGCCCATTGTTTAGACTATTGGGAATCCACAGTTTTAACGTTTTGGGTAGTCTTGAACTAGTAGCATAATGGAAAGCGTTGTGAGCTCGCAGAGTGTAAAAGAGACATAAAAAAGATGGACATGAAGAAGAAAATGATCGTATAGAAATCGGACTGATTTCATGGTAACTCTGTGTTTTATTTAGAGGCAAATCTGTGAATTTCTGTTTCCTTCGTTTGGCCAGTCAGACTCTTATGATGCATGTTGGAATTTCATTCCTTAAATGTGAACAATTTTATTTCTGAATTTCAAGTTGATGCTCTAAGCCTAAGCAGCCTTTTGAGGTGATTTGTAGCTGCTTATGCTTTGATTTATATGATTTTGCTGGAAAGGTCAAACATTGGTCCAGAATTGTGGGGACAGTGATGTTGGGAAGATTGTAATTGAGTTGGCAAAGGAACGCAAGCTTCAGACTATCAGCATAATTGATGATAGGCCTGGGACTCCTGAAACGATTGAAGAGCTCAAGGCCCTTGGCGGGGATTTAGTTGTTCCAGAAAGCTATACAAAAACATGGTAAGTTTATCATCCCTCTTTCTTTATATAACTGTAGGAAACTAAAACAGCTTTCACAAATCTTCTCTGCATGCATCAGTGGAGTAGCTGCAACATTTGGAAATGGAATTCTGAACTATTAGTACTGGGAAAAACTACTGATATCTAGTCACTTCATTGAGAAACACCTGATAGAGATGGTTTTGGCAATTTCCTGAACGGGAGCGACAAGGATATCTGCTACATAAATATAACAAAAGAACAAAATAACTGCAAAACATGGTGGGAACTTAGATCCTTTCGAGGATCATGAGGTCACTGCTTTCTCTCTTAGAAAAGTCGAAGGAATTTTCTTGCTGTTTATCTGCCCTTTAAGGTATCTGGAGGTGTCCATTGTCCACAGTTTTCTCTTTGTAATATCCACTTGCTTATTATACTTTACATATTTGCTTCATTTTTTGGGTGATATCACTTCATGAATTCCCCCTATCTCATATGCAATGGCTTTGATTATTACATGTCTTGTGGTTTTTTCTCTTGATGTAAGTTCATGACGTACAATAAAGACGTTGAAGGAACCTGTGAGAAACTTAACTGAAAGCACAACCAACTATAGGCATAACAAGTAAACATAAACCTATATATGTAAGATTTGCTTGTCTAGCTATTTTGCTTTGTTCCTTTCAAGGGTTAGACCATGGCCATAAAAGAGAACAGAAAGCAAGGTTTTGTGAATTAGAAAATGACTTGGTAATCTATCTAACGTTCCATGTTTCCATTTTATTTGCTTCAGTGAAGTTAATGATTTGTTGAAATGGCTTTTTTTATTTTTTTTTTATTTTGATATTACATCAAATAATGTCAGAAAAATATATAACTAAGGTGAAAATATCATAATGATATTACTGACAGTTTTTTTTTTTTGGCAAAAGCTCACTCATATTTATGAGATTGCCATTAAGAATGGTCTTCTAGATTCCATAGGTCTGTTAGTTTACACAACTATTTTGACCCTGCTTGAATTCAGGGTCTCAGACTTATTATTTGTCTTCAAAGTTGTGCACTTCCAGAAAAAAAAAATGAAGGAATAAAATTATTCACGGAGCCCGTAATCCAAAAAGATTGTCTAGGGTAATGACCGGGTAGAAGAATTTTAAGGAAAAAAGTGATTCTCCAGGGTTTCCACGGAGTCCCTAATCCACAAAAAAAAAGGGATGTCCGATTCCATTCAAAAAGTGATTTTCCATATTCTGCTTTATTTGGGAATTCTATTATCTTAAGTCTCCTCATTCGGAATGGTTCTTCCTTCTCATTATAAAGTATTACCCAGTGCTTATCGTGTAACAGAATATCGCGTGGACTTTAAGTTATTCAGGTTTTTAAATTAGGTTTGTCATGGAGGCCTGATAAATGATGCTGCATATCTTCTATGATTATTATAGTTAAATAGATATGCATTTATAATAGGGTCTTTTTTCTGGCTTACTTATGCCCAAGAGGTTTGGATCATCTTGCTCTGTTAGAGAACTTACAAAGTGGAAATATTACCTTATCTATATTATTTTCTTTCCTCCTCGATATTGGTGGGTACAGTAATCAACTAATCTTGCTTCTATAGGCTTTTGGATGGCTAGTTTAATCATTATACTTTCCAATGATTGAAATGATTATGATTGTTGATGGTGTGAACCACCCTTTCTGCATATTTATAGGCTTCTATAGGCTTTTGGATGCCAAAAACACTGTTATGTATGCTGAAAGTACTCATCTCTCTCAACCCAGGTACATGAAGCGACTAGTGAGTGAAATGAGCCCTGCAGCAGGTATAAATTTCAGTGATGGTTACCAAGCCACTGCAGTCGGCAAGGCACTGGTGGATGGAGGAACTCTTGTTTCATACAGCAAAAAGCTGCCAAAGCATGTTGTTTATGATGGAGCAGCTCGCAGAGCAATTGAGTGGGACACATTTGCAAAGGAAAAGAAGCTTAAAGTGCTGAACTTGTAGGTCAGCCTCCATCGTTGGTCAATACCTCCATGTTTTATTTATTGCAATGCTGTGCGAATGCTAAACCGGGAGCTGCGTTTTTCTTTTTCTTTCATTTCGTTGCTCTGCTCTTTGTTCGCTTGAGCTGATGAGGCTTTTCGTTTGCTGCTTCCAATAAGAAGTAAAACTCATGGAAAACAAGTGAATTTTTATGGAAATTTATGCAATGAAGGAAAGAGCTGTTCTTAATTGTATGCACTGAAAGAAATAGCTTCTGTACTGATTCACATAAAAACTGCTCTCTATCCCTCTATACTCTGGTACGAACTGTTGTAGAAGGTAGTGTTAAGCTGTTGGCTGAAAGTCGGGCTAATTAACGTCTACTTCATGCTTTAGTGTGTGGATGCAAAGACCTGCCGGGTTCAATAGAAAACGGGGCCAAAACCTGTGCTTGCGGTTGTGTGCTTTAGGGCCTGTGTAGCATGATTGTTGTTTCTGTGTTTTTATTGATGAAATACGACACAGGGGTTGACGCCGAAGATAGCATGCATTTCCAAAACTTGGGCCATTCCTTGCTTTTGCTTCCGCCCACTTTTTCGAAAGCAAGAAATATACAAACAATTTTGAAAAACATTAGGGTACTTGTAAACAAAGCGCAACTCTAAACACATCTCTGGGAATCAAACTTTCCAGTTAAATAATCGGATATCCTCGGCCCTATCGTAAAGCTCTTGGCGAGCATAACCTCCTAAATCTTGACCATTAGAGTCAGATCTGAAGATAAATCGAGTGTCTTATGAGGAGGCCGGCCAATTGGGCTGCATGGGAAACCCAGTAGCTACAACGATTGAAATTTGAGCTGCGCGAAATCCTGTAGTTTAAACAACGAAAAATATATTTAACGAAATATTAGTCATCAATAGGAAAGATGGTCACGAACTGAATGCACTCAGCATCACATGAAGTCGAGAAATATCAATCCGTCCCATGAATCCTGCAGCCGGGTTGGACCTAGGTGCTGACATCCCCGAATGGACCGAGCCGAATTGGGCCCTTTGGTCGGCCCACCCATTTCCGGTGGTGCAAACAAAAACAGGAGCCAGCCGCAGCGGGGAGGAGAACATAGATCGAATTCGAGGCAGAATATGGCATCCCTGTCCCTGGCAAGGAGAGCAGCGGCGCTCTCACCGATCGGGATGAGGATCAGGGCCTCTCTCGCCTCCATCTCTCCTTCCAATCCCTGCCTTCTCCTTTCCAAATATCCAGGCAAGTCTCTCTCCCTCACCCCCACCCCGCCCTTCCACCTGTCGCAAGAATTTACGAAACCCTAATCTCTCTTTCTCCCCAACTTTTCACCTGAACTGATGCGTGTCGTACGTACGCATCCTCCCGTCTCAAGATTCCTCGGTCTCGAAAAATTCCATGCATCGCTTTTATTCAGACAACTTTGGAAACGGTTGATACGAGGATTGTTTTTGTTGTTCCTATTATTATTTTTATCTGTCGAGTTTCAGTAGTGTGGCGTCGTAATATCTTCTTCAGTATCCCCCTAGCCAGGTGTGTTATTCATTCATTCATCGATGCACGCCCTGTTTCTGCAGTTTCTGGAAGATTTGGATTGTCAAAGGTTTGGCCAAAGTGTCGTCGGCTCGTTTCACCAATTTATGCACCAGGGTCGGAGCCAGTATTCAATATGCAGAGGATATTTTTGCAAAGCTTTAAACCATCTGGCAAGTCTTCATGTGCATTACTAACTTTGAAAAGTGATAAATTTCATATGAGCATGGCGTCTCTCTATTGCTAACTGTTGTGCACACGCCTTGTAGTTGAGCTCAATATTTACCTCTTGTATTGTTTAATTGGGAAGGGAAATTATTTGTAATTTATATTGTGTTTTTAATTGCATGGATCACCGCATATGCTCTTTGTTCATATCAGTTAGCAAGATCTGATTTCTGAAGCAGTTTGCACATACTGTCAAAGCCATCCAGAAAAAAAGATGAAACTGGCCTGAGGTTGCAACACGTCTTGATATTTTACAATGCAATACAAATACACACATCTATCTATCTCAATCTTCATCTGCATAGATAATGAAGGCACTGAATTTTTGAAGCATGCCAAGTACAAAAAGGAATCATGCTTGGTCGAAGAAATTGATCTGTTATGTTCATGTTTAGTGCTTCTCCTTTCTTAAAAAATATATTGTTGGTAATATATCATGTAAAAATGCCCAAATTTGATTTCATGCTCTTGCTTGGGCTACCTTTGAAATGTCTTAGAATATAGCTATGTGTATGTCCGTACATTGCCTATCCAGATTCCTAACAGTTTATGACCATTGAAAAAAATTCTAGTAAGTTAGCCTTAATCTTTTTCTCTTTTTTTTTGTAGAGAGAGAGAGAGAGAGAGAGAGAGAGAGAGAGAGGCCCACTCAAGATAAATTATCCAGTTTCAACTACAACCTGAACCCAGTACTTCCTCTTTTTAATTGAGAGGTGTGACCACTGCTGAGATGCCCAGTTCACCTTCGTGCAATTTTTTTTGTTATTAAAATCATTAAGAAATGTTTTAACAGGTGTGGCACTTGCATTTGCCTTTTTGGTTCATTGGATCATAAAATTAGATCTCTTTTACAACTTCATATTAATTTAAAATATTGAAGTAGGATTTTTTTTTCTCAATATTATAGTTCCTCAAATTAACTGATGAATTTTGTGTTGTCAATGTCCCTTTAGAAAGGAAGTTATTAACTGGAAGTTTACTCGGGATCACTGTTGTAGCTGGAATGATGAATCCTCAGTCACATGTTGCATATGCTATGGATGGTGAGTTGGCATGCTACCATATCTGGAACATTAAATACCCCTAGGATGATTCCTGATGATCTCTAAACAACGTGTTCTTAAAGTAACCACACTGAGATCCAGTTTCATAGTGCAGATTTTGAGGACATTGAACAACCTTCAGGGTATTTAAAGGATGACCTAAATGCCTTCTGGACTTTGGCAAGAAAATTTCAGCTGCCAGCTGTACTGCTTATGACAGTGTTGTTGGGATGGAGGCATCCTCTTACACTTGCCATTAATATTGCTCTTCTTCTTTTCTGCACAAGGCCCAGCCCTTTGTCGGCGTATATTTTCATTGAGCAGGTTAGTTGGAGGGTTCCCTACCTTACTTTCCATGCAGATATCAGATGATGATTTACTGTTCTGATATGGCATTGACTTTAATTTCTTTTTTTTTCCCTTACTTTCTTTCTTTATTTCTTTCTTTGAATCTTTCTTAGTGATCCAGTGGTCATGCACTTTACAGTACATAATTTTAATTACTGTTTGACAGATAGTTTCACAGTGATGGTTCTACCTGGCATTGGTCAAAATTTTCAAGAGCTTAAATAATAATGATGGATGCCATTTGACTCTATGGGGCAATAAAAAGAGTGTTTGGTAGATAGTTCTCATTGATTGGTTTTGATCTGCACAAATTGTTCGACAAGAAGGTTTCCATAAGGATAAATGAAGAAAGTAAAAAAAAAGATGAGCAAAAGAAATGTTATTTGTAGACAAAGAGCTTATTTCATCAAAATTGTAGCAGCAGAAGACTTAAGAAATTAATCGATCTTTGAGAAATACTCCCCTGAACCAAATAAAGGATACCCCTCATCATTTTTTCCAGTTGTTTGCTGGGAAAAACCTCCATATGAAGTTGGCGGACAGTGGAGCGAACATATCTTTTAACGTGGTGAACTGTGGAATAATGCACATATTTTTAGAAATTTATCTATGGGTTCAAGTTTTCATGGAGAACTGTGTGACCCTTATGATTAAGCACCTTTAACCAATGTACTCGATATGTCGTAACATTTGAAACCCTTGAAGTTCCAGTACATTCAGTATCACAAACATTAATGGCTCCTGGAAACAAGTTAAATAAATTAGAGTTTCACTTTATAGTTCCATTTGACTAAAATAAGCCTGTAAACGACCAGAATTACCTGCTGAATCCACAAGAAGCATCCATCTTTAGTTTGATGGTTTCTAGTTTCTTGATTTGTTTAGTGTCTCTGTATGGTAGTTGTTTCACTGTGCAGCTAAAGGCACTCCTGTTTTCTAGTTCTGCAGATGGGCTTTTTGCAAGTTTGCATACCAATACATTTCTTTTTTTTGGTCTTGATTTTTGTAAAAGCAATCAGAAAATTCCTTGTTTGCCAACGATGCATCTCCTTCTGCAGTGTGTACTTTTTTGAATTAAACATGTTGAAAATTAATGCAAAGCTTCCAATTATTATTTTTCTCATAAACTTTGTTGTTAACAATACAGAAATTCATCTTGATTGTTAGTATGCATATGCAAATTATGATAAACGGATTAGGTGATGCTTCATTTGAATACTTTTTTTTTTTTGATTCAAATGTGTTAATCATTCCTTTTTACAGTACTCTTTCTAATTATTCAGCCGGTGTTCATCATGGTCTAATACCTTGCTAAAATTTCAAATTTTGCAGCTACGTCAGAGAGATATGCGCCGAGATCCTAGACTTCATAAATCAAAGGTGAGATTTATGGGTATTTGATTCTCAGCTTCTCTGTTTCAGGAAATTGCTTTCTTAGAGCTCTTTTGAACTTCGAAGCAAGATCTGCCTTCCAAGGTCTCTTGCTCTTCTATTATAATCCTTATTGCTTAGTAAAAGAAATTTTTTTCCTTAGAACTAAGTGGTATGCACGTCATTGCAACATTAGAGAAGCACATTATCACTTTATTTACCATGATTTAGTACTATTAAACGCGTCCTTTCTCCATATCCATGCTGATCAAGGTATCCCTAAGCTATTGATTTTCTATTTAAGCCTCATTTGCACTTATTTTCCACTATAGCAAGACATGCTCTTGTTCAACTACTTTTGCATGTAAGGCGGTTTATACATACTCTAATGAAAATATATCTCTGTCCTCATTTTTCTGAATTTTATCTCAATACTCCATCCTCACCCATTTGATCTATATATAGAGCACATGCTGTTAAGATGAAGAAAGTGGCCTTCCACCAAATTGGACCTGTTCATCTGTTCATGTATGACAAGTCTAAATAAACATGGAATAAAAGCTATTATCAAGTATTAAGTGCATCTAAGTAAACAGTGAAAGAAGGTCATTCACTAATGCAATGGTTAACCAAAAAAACTTGACTCTTATCGATTGCTAAAGCCTAGTGATGTTATTGGTCATTTTATAAGCATGTGAAAAACTCCTGATTTTTTTTTGATACTTGGATTCTGTGTCGAGTTTTGTATATTTAGGTCTAGAATGAGGAATAAGGAACTCTTCTAGTTAACCAGAACTGTGGGATATTCCTGTGTGGTCTAGCCTTGTTACATGTTAGTTATAGTTACTTAGTCTGACTGCTTTCCGATTACAATATCTGCAGTTCTTCTATGCGAAGAAAGTCGAAGTTGAAGATTACAAGTTCCTATGCTTAGCAGAGGTTGAATTAAGAGATGTAAAGCTGAAAATTATTGGACTCTTGGGTGGTTGGTGGGTTGTTCATACTTCAAGAATTTAGGGTGACACAGGATCATGAAGATGAAACTTTATGAATCACGGGTGGCAGTTTGGTCACCCAAGTTTGAAAGTACAATGGATTAGACCGAGGTATAGTGTAGTTTTTGGATAAAATTAGCAGCTGTGATACCATATGAAATTTTACTCTTGCAGTTGCAGGTACTGGCTCTGCTCTCGCTGAAGGGTTTTTGTAATTGAATGGCTTTACATTCAGAGCAGCAGAATTTGCTTGGCAGGGCTTTTTCCCTTTTTCATCTCTGCCAGGAGTTCAATTGTTTTCTGATTTTTTGTCATTGAATTGGGCGTGCCTGCATCATGACCATGATTCAGTAAGCCTTATTAGCTGGGATAATGGCTGCAAGCGGGTCCATCAATCTCCAGCCAGTGCGGATCCAAGTTTGGAATCTTGTCAGGTTCAAATGCATTCAGGTCTATCACATCCTTCTGGATCTGATTTAATCTGGGTTATGTGAATAGACTTGATCTGACTCATCTGAGCAGATCGTATTGGGTGGTCCAGAAGGTCCAGGATGTTTCATGAAATTCAGGCTTCATCTGAACGTGTTAATGTAAATTAGCAACTTGTGTCTAGATCTAATTTGTCTACACTATGAAGCACATTCCTGGACGGAACCTAGATACTTGCTCTTGAGAATGTTTAAGATATTACAGTGGGAGCGAGGGTCATTGTGCAAATATGATATGCTTAGATATCAGGGTTGATTTCTCTACATTTGATCGTTCAACGTAACCCAGTGAATGTTGTAGAACTGTGGCTTTCTGTATGCAAAACACTTACCTTAGGGGCTCGTTTGGTTCGCGGGAAGCATTTTCCTTCCTAGGAATATGATTCCTGGAAAACAAATTCCTAGGAAGAGGATGCCTAGGAAAGTACTTTTGGCATGTTTGGTTGACCATGGGAAAGTGACAAATTTCCAAGGTGCTTATGTTTGGTTGGCCATCCACTTTCCTAGGAAAGTTATATATAATTCCTATTATGCCCTTAATAAAAATTAGGTTTTTAATACCTCTTTAATGCTTCTTTAATGCTGAAGGGACTTTTTGGGAAAAAGTAAAAATGGAGTGATTCCCGCCTCATGGGAAAGTAACTTTTCCATGTTTCTCATGGGAAAGACTTTCCCATGAAATGTGGGAATCACATTCCCATGGGAATACAACTTTCCCTTCTCTCTCCTTTGAAAACTCCAACCAAACAAGAGGCATCTCATTACTTTTCCGTTGACCACACTTTTCCCCCTTCTTTTCCCGCGAACCAAACGAGCCCTAGATGTCGTGTATTTCAGCCTCTCTGATTATCAATCTATGGATGACTAATGCCTGCAACCTCCCATTAGGCATTATTTAGCTTTGTAGATTGTGGGTCTTTTTGTTGGACATTGATTAGCGTTTGCCAAGAAGATAACCAGGATTTTCTTCTACTGTTTGAATCCCTGATACAAAGTGGTAAGCCGCCCTCCCTTGAGTTTGATTATAATTGGCAATCCGCCCTCATTTGTCATAAGTACTTGAAAGGCACTTGGGAAGTTGGCAGTTCACCTTCCCTTTGGCCGTCGTGGCTAAATTTCAATAAGAGAACAGATTAAGAGCCCCTTTTGTATTGCTCCTGTTTTTTTTCCCCCTCGATTCCAACAAGAGATTGAAGGAGAGTTTCACAAATATGTATCATTTAACCATTCTAATTATAATTTGACTGTGCTATGTAAAACTAAAAGCTTTTGACGGTAAAGGGTATGGCTTTAAACAAACAAAAAGGAGAGAACGGAGTTGCAGGGGTTCTGTCCAAATGCCATCTTCGACATCAATTTTTTTTACAGCATTTGATTATTTTTAGAAAAAACTAAAAACAACAGTACAAAACGGCCCTCGGTTGTTATTTTAGGCGGATGCCACGCAAGCAGGTGGCCAGATCATCACTATGGTTTCATCGAGATCAGGTTACAACCAGACGTTCGGGATCGTTACTGTTGATCTTGTGACAAATTGGCGAGCAACATATTTTAGTCGATCTTTGTTGCGTCTTATATAGGTCATTAGTTCGGCTTTGGTTTTAGCCAATTTTGTCAGATATTTACTTAGAAATTTTGAATAAATTCATATATTAACTTTGAACTAGTTCCCGTGCCTCGTGCCGGGATATTTTGCGGAAGGAGCTTACCCAAAATATCTAAAAACTTCGAAGGTTTATATGAAATAATCAAATATATTTAAGTTTGATTTAGTCTCGGCGGGCCTCGGTGTAAGTCGTAGATGGGTGTACCTGGAAACTATTCCTGCGCTTTTGTTTGCCTGGAGTAGTTTAAACTTGGTGTGAGACACGACCCGCTGTATAGATGGAATCATCTGTAATATTACTATTGTTCAAGGGCCTATATGTAATAATCCACAAAGTGATTTTGATTAGTCCCGCCATGCGTCCCGTGGAGGGCTGGTTCAAACTTCAATGCGCGGCCGCACGCTTCCAGCGGCTATTTTCGTGGAAAGGCTTCACCAGCTCCTACCCTTGCCCTCTAAAATTCTAGGGCTCGTTTGGTTCGCGAAAGAAGAAGACAAAAAAGTATGGTCAATGGTAAAATAATTAGATGCCTCTTATTCGGTTGGAGTTTTTAAAAGAAAGAGATGGAAAAGTTGTATTTTCATAAAAATATAATTCCTACATTTCATGAAAAACATGGAAAAGTTATATTCTCATGAGGTGAGAATCACTCAATCTTTATTTTTTTCCAAAAAAGCCCTTTCAACATTAAAGAAGTAATAAAAATTCAATTTTTATTAAAAGTATAATAGAAATTACACGTAACTTTCCGTGGATGGTCAACCAAATATAAGCACTTTGGAAATTTGTCACTTTCCCATGTTTAACCAAACATACCAAAAGTACATTCCCAGACATTCTCTTTCTAGGAATCTTCTTCCTAGGAGGAAAAATGCTTTCCGCGAACCAAATGAGCTCCTCGGGTTTCCACTCCTCATTTCCCAAATCCCAAATCCTCGCTCCAAAAATTCCCCCAAATCCCTCCATGAATGCTGCCATTACTCGAAGGTCTCCAGACCTCTTACCAAAGCCCGCTGTTTTTATGACCCCCTTCTGCCCATTCCGAAACAAATCGATTGGAACCGGTGGCTTTGGATCTCTCAGCCCCAGTCTCCAACATTTGAGCAAAGGAGGAAGCTGGGACATTCTAAGTTTTGGATCCATCAAACCAACACAATCCCTTGTAGAGAGAGTGCTCGTCGATCTCAAAGAACCCATGGATGCCAAAAAGGCGAAGACGTTCTTCCACTGGGCCTCTCAATTTCGGCAACTCCAACACGGCAAGTCCTACTGTGTTATACTTCATATTCTTGTTCGTGCTGGGCTTCTGATCGATTCCCGGGAACTACTCGAGTCGGCGATAAGGAAGAAATCGGAAGCTGGGAATCCAAGTTGTTTAATTGTTGAGATGCTTTTGAGTATTCATGAAGCTGTCCTTCCCGGTCCCCAAGCTTTTGATCTTTTCGCACAGGCCTACTCAAAGATGAGGATGGTTGAGCTCGCATTTGATGCTTGCCGATGCTTGGGAGATCATGGATTCAATCCGAATCTCATGAGTGTCAACACTTTGTTGCATGTGGCACAGAAATCCAATGAAAATGAATTGGCTCGGAAGGCGTTTGAGTATATGATTGAGAGGATAGTGTATCTCGATCAAACTAAGGCAAGACCATGATCAATGTGATGTGCAAAGAAGGAACTCTGCAAAAGATGACGTATGTTTTAGATCAAATTCATGGAAGAGATGCGCTCCAGGAGTGATTGCTGATGCTGCATTGGTTTATTGGATGTTTGAGGAGGGTAGAGATGAAGAAGGGATGGTGTTGTTGAAGAGAATGTTGCAGAAGAACATGGTGTTCGATAATGTTCTGAATGCTTCGATCATATTTGCGTACTGCCGGATGGGTAAATTGGAGTAAATGCACGAAGTTTTAACTACCCTAATCCCACATATAGAAGCATGAAGAGGTAATATCTAGTGTACATAAAGTTTATATACCAGATGATTTAACCAGCGATATATAAAACCAATCACAAATTAATAATGTAGAGAAAAAAAAAAGATAAGGACTCTGTATTAAGTCTTGTAGTTAGCGACTGCACAATACACAACCAAAATGTTGGGACTTTATATTTCTGAACAGCAACATAGAAAAAAAGTTTGAGCATCATTAGTAATTATTCATAACACATACAAAATGTGATATCCTAATACCATAGTATGTTATGTATGAATAGAGTAGAAATTTTTTTTCTTGACCATAGTTTCAAGCCTGTGCATGTTTGGAAAAAAAAAAACAGATCACAAAAAGACATCACAGTGATCGAGACTACAATCCTTGCACTTCCTTCCATCCCAAAGACCAATTACCTGTCTACACAATGAATTTTTCTACAGACAACCTCATCTACATTTTAGCACCCCATCGAGATTACATCTTTACATCACCTTGTTTCCATTTGAAAGGCCCATGGAGACACTTCCACTTTGTGCACCAGCTATGTCTACAGATAACCTACACGCCTTTACAACAAACTACAGCAAAAATTGAAGGGTGATATACAATATGCCACTCTGGGCTGATGATGATACCTTTTTTTCTTTGGGACCATAGGGCTGATGACCATACTTCACCTCCTTTTTCTCACTTGAGCTACCTTGTACAGCCCGACATCTGACATAGCTCGAGTTGTTAAAATGGAGGTGAAAAAATCGTGCCGCACAAAAAATAAAAGACTCACTATTTCACAAATTCTCACCTTGAAATCATCCATTGCTTTGAGCTCAGCCGCTAGATTTTTGTAGACCTCTTGAACATCTTGAAGCTCATCACTAAGCCTCCATGCCTGTCCAAAATAAGAGTGCAGATTTAATAGCAAATTAATCTGTGTTCTTCACAAGGTAGACTTATTTGGACAAAGTAGTACATCTTTTTTCTCTAGCATGAATATGCTGCTCAAGAGAGAGGCCAACGAGCATCTAAAATTAGCATGATTAAAGGGAGAAGCAACAGTGTTGGTTCTTAAATTTGGGAGTTTTTGTTTTCTGTTAAACTTCAATTATGAAACTTGGGTATACAATACTAACATTGTCCTTGGCTATGGGACATACCTTATGCAAAAGTAGTGTCTCAGCCATTTCATATTCAGCGCACCTGAGAAAATAAGCATTTACAACAATTCCACAGATTAGAGAATGCTTGAGGATTGTCTAAGCAATTTACTTGACGATTAGAAAGCACCGGAAGAAATTCTGTCATGCCTAAAGCTGGTTGATATTTTTGCATGATTTATATTGCATTAAAGAGTGTACATTAAAGACGACATAAAAACAAGAAATTTTGTATGACCATCAAAGAGTAATATGTAATTTTTTATGACCATCGAACAGTAAGATGTAAATTCAACAAAAACACACTAAATTAGATATAGATGGAGGAAAGAAATGCCACTTTAAGTTAAATCTAGCTTCTTCTTTTTTTACTTACTGTGCTCGTAATTTCTTGTTCTCTAGCATCATCGTTATGATTTCTTGCACTTGCCTCTGTTTGTCACCATGTAAACGCTGCACCTAAAAGACAAAAAGAATGATATCTATTTTAAGCTTAGAAAGAAGGCACCACTTTCTCCATCTTCCTGAAGAGCAAACCCCTAAACAGGGATGATGATAATATGCATTCATACATAGTTCCCTTGCACCATTTTGTTCCCTCGTTTAGGGTAGGTATCTGGGGCCAAACTGCAAAAATCTCATCAATCTCCCCTTTACATGTATTTAAAACAGTTATACAAACATGCTTAAATCATTCTGTCCCTTCCAACAGGCACTAGAGTACACCCATTATGTGGAGCAAGAAGATCAGCGATCACTTGTGTCTCTCTTTTTAAACAATTCCTTATATTGTTTGTGGAAAGGGGGAAAATCAATTATATTAACCATTAACATGCAAATTCCTTTAAAAGATCATCTACACATATCAAGTTTTATATGTATATATTAAAAAAACCAAGTAGACCATAGAGGTCCTCCAATTTAAAGGCTCAAAATATAAGGCAGACTTCAATAATTGGGATATGAAGTATAGAAGCATTTAAAGTCAACAAGCACTGTATTGCAACCTGCCACAAGAAGCCAAAAGGCTAACCAAGAAGATATTGACATTTCAAACCATGATGGAAACATGAGCTATGTGTTCTACAAAATTGTGCTACCGGTTTGATCGAAATGTTTGATGGCCAAACCTGCATCTTGTCATTGCTTTTAAGTCCAGCTGAATTTCCACCAGACACGGCCTGCCTTTTCAGTGCTTCTGTCACTGTGATATAATTCTCTTGTCTCCTTTTACCAGGTAGTCCTGTTTTTCGCATCATATCAGGGTAAGAGATTAGTACGGCCGGCATGGTACTGTTTCATGGAAGATGAATTCCAGAACAACCTGTTTGAGAACTGACATTGCTCTCTGTAAAGGATGGCTTCATTGGTGACTATTTTGGGGCACTTGGTGCAGTTACCAACATTCTGCTGATCCAAAGATTAGATGGATTACCTGTAGGGTCTCGTACTCCAGTAACAGAAGCAGATCCTGAAATATCAGCCTTGGAGGAGCCAGGTTTTAGTGTAACTGGTGGTACTACACCACTAAGAGTTTCTGTACAGAGAAACTGGTGAAAAGGAGCTGGAACACCATCATTCACCATTACTCCATTACATGTTCCCGAATGATGTAGCTGATGAGCAGGATCAGCAGTTGGAACCACCGTCCGAGGGGCTTTCTTGCATGAATAACCAACCAGATGGCAATGATAGTCCCTGGCAGGATTAAGAAACTCAAAACAAAAAGCATCAGGTATAACAGCTATTTGCATGCAGCACGGTGCTTAAAAAATCCAGCAAAGCTATACATACAGCAACAGAAAACTAGGGTAAAATAATTACTTCTAAAACAGATGACATTAGAAAGTAAGAAATATCTCAAAGTATTAATGGTCCTAATAGGTATTTAAATAGGTATTTATATATAAAGTCAACTTATGAGACATTCATATGGAGTCAGATTTAAGGAGAGACATATGGACCATCCGATTTTTAAAAATTTGATGATCTTTATGACCATCTCCGAGCTTGATATCGAACCCCTATGATGTGCAGCTAAATTCCTAGCCTAGGCAAATTTGGCAGACAAAGGCCAGCCAGAATTAGAAGGCTGAGTTGGTGGGTATACAGGCCTACCCTTTTAGTAGCAAAGATCAAGTTCATCCAATGGATGGCAAACATCAGTGGTTATAAGAGGGTTTAAAAGAGTCTAGACAAAGGGGGATGATGATACAATCTAATATAGGAAACTGCATTCAGTTATAAGCTACAGAGTATAATCCAAAGAGCCCATTTGAAACATAATTCAATTTCACATATAAATTGCTGGTATTTTGGGAACTTGATCGACCTTCCTTCTTAGACAAGACCTATCATCTGCAAGAAAATGTTCAAATGTAAAATCAATTAAATCACTTCTAGCAACTCATTCATGTTTGCTACCAACTAACAGTTGAGAAAGAGGAACAAAAGTAGTCAGCACATGTCTCAAAGCTTCTATCCTTGATCCTGTACTATACCTCTGTTAAGCATCCAGGCTCCGCTTTGTTTTTATTCTAAGCAAAAATTCCCTTATGCTCATGACCATGAAGCTTTGCTAATGATTAACTTTTGATCTTCCTAGGTTCAGACTTTGCTAGCAGTCATTGATGCCCATCATAAGCCCCAGCCCAATTGTGAGGCAGTTTAACATCTAGATGGACAGCTTACCAAGGTGACAGAGTTAAGGTTCTACTTCTCTCTCTCTCTCTATATATAAAGGAATTTTCCTAAACATTTTCTTTTAGCCCTATAAAGAAACAAAACAATTAAAAAGCACAAATAAAAGGTAAAAAGAATTAACAATGAATTTCTAACTATATATAAAAATAACAGCTTTGAAATAAAAGAATATTCTCTCTTGATTCCGTCTGTCATTTTTATACCAAGAATATCGCTCGCATTCATCAATAAAAATAGGCTAATTATCCCATTGATTTTCTCGCCTGCATTAACTGCCATGTGCACTCTCTCTCGCCGCCCCCTCCAATCAAATTGGACCTTCTCCACAAAACACCCAAACAAATCGGAAGTTATAATTTTCTCTAGTTTAACTCTCAAACAGATTGGACTCTCGCAAACAGATCGAACTGTATCACTTGCTCTCTCTTTTCTCTTCCCTTAGATGTGCATTGCATGTGTCTGGTTGCTGGTCCATGAAAAAATGTAACTTGGTGGAGACCGAGCAAGAAGTCAATGGCCCACTTGTTTATAGTGCTCATGTATCTAAATGAGATGAGTCTTTTAGCAAAATTGTGCAAAACTAATTGAATACCATCCAAGTCAATGGGCACCATACAATTCACAGGACTCACTTGGGTCCTCCCCTTCTCATAGATATTCTGCAGTTGGCTCATGAATAATGGTAAACACATCTGATGAATAAAATAATCTCCAAAAGTTTTGAGAAATATCCTTCAAAGATTGTTAGCATCTCTTCTTTCATACTACATGTAATTCATGCCTTTACAATCTAGTATTCATGTTAATCAAGTTCCAAGATGATAGTAGATCCCACAGCATGATTTGGTTTCTTCCCATGTTAGACTAATAGTTCAAGCTACATAGATAGTCCTTAGCAGTGAATGTTTAGGATCCAGAGAATTGTTCTGCATAAAATTCACTACGTTAAAACTTGTTTTTTTATTAGAAGGATGATTATCTATACTAGTATTAGAATGAAACTCCAGAGCAGTGCATGAGGCCCACTCTGGAGGTTCATCCGTCTCCACCACATATGCAATGCCAGACTCTAGTAAATACAATTACAACTCAGAAATTTTGCAGTTGCAAACTCATGATTTAACATTTGCAGGTATGTTTTAAAATGAGAAATGTGCATTTGGGTTGCTTAACATAACAAACAAACGAAAAAAAACTAGAGAACATTACCAAAAATTTAGTGATGTTCTCATTCGACATCAGTGCTCCATGGGGTTAAAGTAGATATCTAAAAATCTGTCAAGTAGGATTAAGTTTTGATGGGTTAAACTTCAATCATCATCTTGGTGTTGCAACAAAAATAGAGGTCTTGATATTGACATTTGACATGTTGGCACACAGGGGTGTCACTCAAATATCAGCATCAACTGTGTCCCTCTAAATTTTTGAAGTCAAATATATCTTATATTTTTATCTAGAACATAGTCCCTCCAATAGGCTATTTTGTAGTTTATGCAAGTTATCTACTACTCTTCCCAACATTTTTAGAACAACCATGGTTTGTATTAGATACCTGTCACAAGAGACCTGAAACTAGCATAATCTATATACTAATTATAAGAGAGCTATAAAAACTGTATAAGGCTTCGATCGGTAAACTTCTTTTCCATTGCATCGGCAGTGTAGAAATGTATATTAAGGCACATCAAAATAGAGACACGTTTAGAGAAAAAGAAAACCTTTTTCTTTAATAGCATCAAGAAAAAACTTGAATTGAATTTGTTCTTACCAATACTCCAAAGTCATGTCTTTTAAGCGGGTTTCAAGTTTGTAATAAAGGGTTGATTTCTCAAAATCTTGCTTATCGTGTGTAGGTTTTAAAAAATTCGCCTCAAGTACTCCTGAAATATAACAAAATCATTTGGAATGACTATAAATATCAAGAAATTCAAATCTCTCCAAAGATAGGGCAGGCAAAAAGAATTCACTGCAACATAAAATTTTTGTAAGGAGAACGTGGTTCAAGGGTTTATTACCAGCAACACCTCTGCCTTTACGATCAGAAAGCACAGGACAAAAGGGCTGAAGAGAACAAAAACTGAAAAATCATTATCCAAATACGCTGCTGCTGCTGCATGTAAAACATTCGAGGGGAGAAAAGGGTACAGGGATGCAGAAAACATGAAAAGAATATTTAAGTTGGCATAAAAATTTATACTACATGGGCTTTCTGGTTAATATGTCTCAGCATAATTGATATCATGCTTTAACCAACATGGTTTCCCAGTTATGAACCAAGATCCGATAGTGCATAGCCATGACCGCCAAGCCACGTCCCAACTATTTGTTTAGATAATCAAAGCTTCAAAAATCACGATCTATTTTAGCTGGTCTGGCACGGGATGGCTCAGATATGTCATGGATTTAGCTTCTAGAATTAACTTTATGTGAACAACAGAAAATCCATTTAACATTGAAGAAGAAGATATGCATGCAACCATAAAGGGGAAGATGGTCACAAAAATGAGCATCAACAGTGCCAAAAAGATATTTGTGTCTATGAACCTCTTTCTTTGCAATCTTTCTCCCTAATTTCCAACAAGTTATTGTTTCTTTTCCCTACTACTCAGAAGAAATATGTATTTCTGAGACTCCATTAAGAATTTTGAGGAAGTTCTAAGTTCTAACTGCTCTGCAAATAATAATTGAAGCATAGAATGTGCACAAAAAAGCATGATGCAGGCATGCTTTAGAGTACCAATACAAATATAGTTTACCAATTTGATTAAAAGCTGATCTGGTTTAGGCAAGCCTCTTCATTTTGCCTACTAAATTAAGACAAGCAGTCCATTTTCTTTCCTTATTTTAAGTGGGAATGAATCAACAATGACCAAAAAAACCCAAAGGGATAACTTTAAGTTCTATATCAAGCCTCCTGATTGTTGCTTGCTAATGTTTTTGAGAATAAATTGTTGCTTGCTAATTCAATAAAAGCAGTAATGATTTTGTTTTAACAGGAACAGTGACTAAAAAAACAAAGTCATCACTTAAAATCATGCTCATAAATTTTCAACTATGAATTGCATGAGACAATTCTAATCATCCATATGTAAAGAATGGCCAGGAAATAGTAACAATAAATTTAAAGAATATCAGATATGACAAGTAGGAAAAAGCACAAATAATATAATCAGAGCATATGGGCAAAATTAATTCTTGTACTATTATCCTAATAATTAGTCAAGAATTATTGTTGAAAACAAGGTTATAAGGACCAATCTATGCCAGCTAGTACAATACTTATCATACCAACTTGGTATGGTACTATTGTACTACAGGGACTCGGTACATCCCTATATTGACACATTCTATGAGTGTTGTACCTACTCCAACAGCATACCAAGTGTTGGCATGGCGACACATTTTATATTTCCGATCCATGCCCGATAATGTACCGGTGCGGGTTCAGCAACAAGACTTAAAAACATGTGTTGGCATGGGGACACATTTTATATTTCCGATCCATACCCAATAATGTGCTGGTATGGGTTCAGCAACAAGACTTAAGAACATTGGTTGAAAACACAAGAGAAATACAAGATCTAAGAAACAAACCAAACGAGGATGGTCGCAAGCATTGTAGGAAGGAGGAAATCCATTTCAAGACTGACTTTAGCAAGCTCCACAAAGACTAATCGCCGTCTTAAGAATGTCATGATTAGACCTGTTCATGGGCTAGATGGCCTGCCCAGCCCGCTCAAGCTCGGAGGCTTTCGGATGGGCCTGAGCTTAGATTTAAGCCGGGCAGGCTAGGCCAAGCCTGAAATATGAGCCTGTCTATTAATCAAGCCGAACTCAAGAATAGGCCTTGAAGCCCAGCCCAGATTTTAAATAATAGGTTAAAAAGGGAACCATAGGTTGGTTCAAGATTATTGAGGCATGTTCACTGGCACCTCTTATTAAGGAGAGATGGCTTTCCATTCGGCCCCTGTCTACAGACAGCACCCATTTCCTCCACCATCATAGACCCTCCTATGATTCACTCCTCCGCTGTCACCACCCTTCGCCCCCCACCCCCCTTTCGATGAGATGCCATAGGGTTCCACCGCCAATGGAAAGGTGCCACAGATTTCCATCCTCCTCTTCCTTTTCCATCCTCCTCCTCCTCCTCCTCCCTCCTCCTCCTCCCTCCCTTCAAGTGCCACAGATTTCTCCCCTCCCTCTGCCACCCAAATGTTGTCTTCAAGCGCCTCCTCCCTCTCCCACCGGACAGATTTCTCTCTACTTTCCTCCTGCACTCCACATTTTTTTAAAATAAAAAAATAAGGAAGCCCAAGAACTGGCTCGAAGCCCAAGGCCGAGCAAGTATCAAGCTCGGGCCCGCCTGATGAACAAGTCTAGTCATGATGGTAGCAACTACCAACAAGGAATAGCATATCAAAACAAAAACAATAACAATATTCATACCAATATAAGACGATTTTTGTGGTAGACATTGAACCCATGAATATTGAGGTCTGGAGCACCATCCAAGAATCCAATGGTGGTGATGACCTTGGCCTGTATTGAGATATTAGAAATAAACAGAACTACGATGCTTAAAATCAAGAAGTCTGTATCAGAAGTGTGCTTATCATGGCAAATTGCAAACTATCATAATGGGACAACTATACTAGAACTGAGCATATTTTCCTTTTTGGCTGAACCAGAAAAACTGAATCTTAGCACATTATTATAATAATGTAGAACAATAACAGTTGAACAATCTTGAACACAAAAGAAAATGTTATCTCTCAAGAAATAGGCAGTCTGGCATGGTTGTTTTGTTTTTCTGCAATCTTCCGAACTAGCATTGGAAAACAAAAAAGGGCAGAAAGAAGTAATCAATACTTCAATCACTCGAAATATGTGTTTAATCCCCATCCGGCATCATATCTTCGTAACTCCATTTAGCATTATCATGGAAGAAAATAGTTAGATAAATTATTATTTTCTTAGCCTATTCTTTCCTCCATTGAAAGAATGCTACCAAGCCTTGGAATCTAGTTGATTTTCACTCACTAATATCTTGCAAAAGCCAATGCTCTAAGCTTGTAATCTATGAAAACATGCAGCATCCAGAACTAGGTACGAACAATGAAAGCATGGTAAAATGTTATTATCAAAGAGAAGAATAAATTTTTCACAAAAAAAAGAGAACAACATTTTTTCAAGCCAACCAGATTTCAGAATTGAAAAGAGTAGTTCATTATTTCTTTCTTTTTTTTTCTACAGTTTCATGACCATGTGCCAAAATATATCAGTTTCGAAAATGACAAGACAAAATCAAAGAGCACGTATGCACTTGAAACATCACTGCCTATTGTATTTATAAATCATAGTGCTTAAAACTCAGAGGAAGAGATCAAAGAATACAGAATTGCAGAAAATTTGATAACATATGGGGGATGACTCCGAGCGGATGAGATGATTCATGTTAGTTATGTTGCCATACATACCATTCTGAAGACAAAGTTTTGTCTAGTAAGCAAGATAATATTTCTTACTCCTTAACATTTCTGGTAATGCCAAACTTTTGTTCGGAAATAGCATGGAAGATCATTTAATGTAGTGAACAACAATATTTATTAATCTAGAGTTTGATCACAATATATAAACTGCAACAAGAACAAACCTCCATGTTTTCTGCAACCTGTGGCTTATATCTGATGCATTCACGAAATTTCAGATCATTAACTATGTAGTGCGGGTCAACAACTCGCCCACGCAAAATTATCTTAAAACTTTCTGGCAAATGCAAATATAATATAGACGTGTATACCTGTAGTATTCAAATACAATTAAAAAATTAATAAAAACATATTGGCAAAATAATACTTTGGAATTTTGTAACTTACTCGAAGAGAATAACGAAGTTGATTTGCAATATGCTTTTGGTTTATACTCTTCCTTTGCCCTATTTTAGATGCTCCACTAATCATAATATCCTGCAAACAGGGAGATTTCCCCAAAAAGGCCCCCCACATCCTTAAAATGGATATGAATAGTTGAGCTGATAAAACATTCTATCACATGTACGGTCCACCAGTGAAATCTCATATTTAGACACAAAAATACAAAAGAAAGAATTAGTCTTGAAAACAGAAGAAGAATCTAAATATGAACAAAAGACGACACCTATTGAACTACGAGTTCACTCCAATGTTCTGACAAATGTTCAAACATTTCAGGAATCAAAGTGTTTTCAGAATTTTATAAGTAATCAAAGTGTTCCCATAAAAAAGGCATTAAAAACAGTTACAGAGATTCAACTTTCAAATATATATTCATATAAACATTTCAGGAATTCTAGCAAAATCACAACAACAAACAACAAATCAGGACATATTTACGACTACATTTATGCAAAACCAGAACATGATCCATTTATGCTAAAAAAAGAATAACGATGATGACAACGATGACAACAATGACAACAATGATACTGGTAATATAAATAATAGTTCTACCTCTGCATCAGAATCAAAATCAAGCTCCACGTCCCCATCATCATTGAGCCATAGATTGAACATGATAATTTTTGTTCCATGATGCCCCAAGTCATTAAACTGCTCATTATATTAGAGACAAAAGTGAGTTTAAAGCTAAGATATGGGAAAGAGAGCACAAAAGTTAACTTATGAGAGTGAAGAAAAGGATGTGGGATTGTGGAAGCACTAGCAATCCTATAATTGTATTTCCTTAAATGGCACCAAGAAATATGATTATTTGTTCTTATCCTATAATGCCTTTGTACAAAGAAGACACTGATAATTTCTCAAACCAAGTACCAAAAAGATGAGAGAGAGAGAGAGAGAGAGAAGAGAGGTGAATAATAGAACTTATATAGGATGATGGTTAATAAACCATATCAACTAGCAGATGTTTAAGTCTGGGCATAATCATGGCAATAAGCCTATAACAGTATCAAAATCCAACAAAAAATGTCAAGTTTACAATGTAAATCCACCAGCTACAAACAAGAAAAATAATTTCAAAGATATTTAGTTTAAAACAAATAGAGAGCATTTATATTCTTGCATGGCCACTCCAATGCGCATAGCCAACTCTAGCTAGGAAAGCAAATTTGAATTTTTTAACTACCTAAAAACATGCAAAAATTCTTTGTTGAGTATCAAGGGTTCTGTAGCCTAATAATCAAGATACGGCAACACTCTGAAATAAATAGGATTCCACATATCCTCTATATAATATCTGAAATGTTTCTTGAGGTGCCTACCAAAGAACCTACTAGTCTCATGGTTGTCTCTTATTCTCTTATAATATTCCCAATCATTTCTTTTTAGCTTCCCTCTTTCTTGTCATGTTAAAAGTTTTGCTTCTTTGCTTCTCACATTTATTTCATCTAGTGAAGTTGAGCAGGTCATTTTCTTATCTAAGAAATATTTTAGCATTTTATGTGCTTCAAGCAAGCTAGTAGTGAACACAGCTTTAATACACAAAAGGTTTACAGTCAACTATAGGAAAAGATACTTTTCAGCTTACCTGGTTCAACAGTCCAACTTCAGTGGCAAAGGGAGACCATCTCAAAAGAGTAGACAGATTAGAAGAAAATTGTTTTTCACTATGGCGGATTAAACTTTGAAAAACACCAGTCGATGGATTAAACTCGTAGTCCACCTGCAGTAAGCAAAGAAAAATTGTTAGTTTGAAGCAAAATCTAAGTTATAGAATCAGACTCATAGACTTTATTTAATTCCAGGACAACATACATGTACAAAGAAAGTAGTTATGTGGGTGAACCAAAGAGCACCCGAAGAAGAACCTCTTATTATTGAACTTACCATTGGTACTACTATATCATCACAACCAGTTTGTCTCAGAAAGGTGTAAGAAAGAAGCCCAACACTTTGAGTTAATGTCCTGATGGAATAAAAGAAGTCAGCAAGAACAGGATCTATTGCAGATCAATGCAATACTTTATAAGCTTTAAAAATAAAAATCAATCAATTAGAGAGATGAGTAAAGATAACACACCCGTATAGCAGATCATTGAAAAGATATTTCAGCTAATAGTATATCTCAATTGGAAATTTCTTCCCCCTAAAGTATGTATCAATTTCTAATTTTAGCATTCAGTTCCAAAAAGAATCCATTATCAGGCTGAGGGCCCGGCAATCTGCGGTCCTCGGAGGGGCAGACTAGGTACAGACCTGATCCTTGGCAATTTTTTTAAACAATGTGGCTGTCCCAGGACTTGAACCTGCACTGTGCTTGCCATCCCAAGACTTTGCCATTGCACCAAGCAATGGCCCCAGCATCCAGTTCAAACAAGAAGAAAATTATACAGTTTCAAAGTAAATCTAGAGAACTATCTGCATGTGTTTAGTTTGAGATATCGACACAAAAGGGTTGGCACATGTAAGATAAGAAGCTAAGAGAACCAGGGAATAAAAGAATTTTCCATTGGCTCTTGTTGAAGAGTTACACCTATTGACAAGGTTCACAAGGATGTCCCAAATAGGACTAGGACAAATTGGATGTACCTTTTAAGCGTCATGTGATCGCTAGGGAAAAGGAGAGGAGATAGAAATAACTTCACAAATCAAAGCTTGAGGCTCAAATAAGGAGGCAAGCATATCCAAGTTGATAGGTTGGAGAAGAGCGTAGAGAGAGCTAGAGCTTATAGGACGTGGACCAAATTAGTGAGGAAAAACAAAATATCAGCATTCAAATTGGCCCATTTTTGAAGGTCCTAGCCTTGGATAGAACTGAAAGAAGAGATCACATTGGCAATCCAAATAAATGGGTAAATTTTATGCCACATAGAGACATAAGGTGATATAGCACTTTAATAATAAAATGTTAAGATATTCAAGCTTTTAAAAGACCAAAATCCCTGCATGCCAATCTATAAAGAAGCAACCCAATCAAGAGTCTTCAAAACTGGTAGAACTTGTAACCTTCTGTTCATGCAGCGGCTCAAAACAACGACATCTGCCCCAAGCCTCATCGTGCTGGTCTTGAAACCATTTCCATCTGGTGAAAACTCAACAAATTAGTAAAATATTAGCATATTAAATCAACAACAATCAAAATAATTAGCCAAGGATCCATACACTGTCCAATTGATGACTCTGATCGTTTATCTGAAAATCCAAAGCTCATGCAACGCCTCAAAGATTCTGGATCCATTCCACCTCCATCATCTTATTAACAAATTTAACAGAAAAAAATTCAGTTGACAATCATACAAAAAAAGTGAAGGCCAAGGAAACAGAAGAAGATATCAGGCATTTAATTATATTAATGTTTGCAAGGTAGAAATACCTTGAATCAGCAAGGCATGATTTCCATCTCGTGTATTGGTGATCTTATCTACTCTAACAAAGGTAGCTCCATTTTGTACCTATTCCATGTAAAACATTTTGATAAAATGTTACAGAATATGACTACAGCAGAGTGGCAGAAAAGTCTTGATAAAAACAGCCACAATATTGAATAAAGATTTCATTAAGTTTCAGGTTTAAGATAATAAATGATTTTGATAATTACCTCATCAACTGCATTATCAAGCAATTCTGCTATGGCTGCAATATAAAAATTAAATAATAAATTGAAGAACCAGTTACTCAAAAAAAAGAAAACCAAAGAAGGAGATATATATTTGCAAACTATTTCCACATTGGACGCACCACCAAAAGCCCATTTATGCGAAGTGGCATTTGAGTGAAGAAATTTAGGATGTACACGCAAACGATCTTGGACACCTACATGAACTGGACACAAACAATTGAAGGTGCATGAAGACGTTAGCAGATAAAATGGAGAAAAGATAAATATGGTAAAGACAGCCAATCTTCATCATGTTCCTAAATTCCGCTTCAAAGAAAAACAGATTGTAGAGTTCATACCTATAGAAATTGGTTCAGGAGTTGCTCCAGTTACAGAGTCTCCAGCTTTCCAGAACCAACGGCAAAGTGGCACCGAGTCAGGCAGCTCAGGCAGATAGCAAAAAGTGGATAAACACCCTTGGTCTGTTCTGCAGGAGCCATTTGGGACTCGATTTGAACTTATTAACTCAAGTCCTTGCACAGTAGCAAATTCTTCAATCTCTGGATGATTATTTGTAATTTCAGGCCTCTCTTTCTTTTGAACTAAACTTGATCTCATACCAGGATCAACATATTTGACTTCCGTTTCTTCATCACTGCATAAGTCGACAGAGTCTGCGAAGCTCATTCCAAAAGCTGAAACCAAAAACTAATCAAGCCAATGATGCAAATGACAAGAAGTAAAATTTACAGGCATCAATTATCGAATACCGAAAACATTTGCAATAAAGTAAGAGTGTATAAGACCAATTTTACAGTCAATAGACCATCATGTATTACCTAATGATGATTGCAAGTTCATAAAACTTGTATAGGTCAAGCATCGGCAGAATGCCAGAAGCTTTACCCCAAAACAGAAAACACATCCAAATGCACAATTATCTGAAGTGGTGATAAAACTAGCAATTTAACACTAGGCGTGAAAATCAATGATCATGCGCTTGATAAATGTTTGTTATGGATCTCAATGTGTGCCACAAAACAATAAAGTCTAATGGTCTGACGAATTTGCAATTAGTATTGCAATTTGTTCTATATCTATCTATCTACATAGAATGAATACAGACAAGCACATTACGAACCAGCAGTATACATATATTCAAAAACTCTGGAAGTACAATTCTGTAGAAAAGCTAGTATAATTGAATGAAAAATCAAACTGAATTGAAGGCCAAAGTCCAAAATCCAAGTATAAATTATAACTAATTCATAGCCTTAGCTGAAGCCTGTCCAATATGTACACCATAAAGCCTTCTGCTTAATTTACGGACATCAATACAACTAATGCTAAAGTAAAACAGAAACCTTTTTTGGAGGAATTAAGCAACATAGAAACCATATATATAAATAAAAATAAAAATAAAAATGTTACTCTGCTTGTACGCCACTGCTTAATGCTCCTTTAATGTGCAGTGTATACTCAATATGCTAGACATTGCCAGTAGAAGGTACAAAAGGAAAGCTACTAAGCAATTTTGTTGTACAAGATGGCTGAAATCTCATGAGTACTAGCCCTACACCATTCATAAGCTAGTATAACAAGGGCTGATAAGTTCCAATATCAGGGGAATTGGGTCCTTGTCATGCCGTACCACCCGCATCGAAGCATATCAACCCTGCATCGAATCGGTTTAGCACCTCCCCACCCCCCCCCCCCCCCCCTCTAAAGGCTTGAAATTAGTCTGTTGTACTGGGGGTGAACCACCTGGTAGCCGACCGGGTTCACCCCGTAGCAAACAGGTAGCCGACCGGCACGGGTCCGGTAGGGGCGGCCCAACGCATTTGGGGCCTAATGCGAATTCACTAATGGAGGCTTTTTTTTTTTAATGATGAAAAAATTTTAATAAGTGCAAAATACTTTAAAAATTTTATTTAAAAATTAAACACCCTCACCCAACAAAGTTCAGACCTATGCAAAGGAAGTGGAACAAAACTAGGACTCTAGTCAGAACGAGAGCATTTTCACTATAAAATTTTGAAACAAATTCAAGAGTAATAGCACTTAATTGTCTGCCATTAATTCACGCCAAAATGAACGAATTGGTTGGAAACCATGAAGTATAATACAGAGTGAAAGTCAAAAAGTATTTCTCCGGTAGAGGATCTAGCTCCGGTTACCTTCTTTTCTGGGCCTCAAAAGAAATGGAATCCCGGTAGAGGATCTAGCTCGGCTTCCATTCCTTTATTAATCAAATTATTTTTTTTTGAGAATATCCTCTGTAGGTCAAAAATAAAAAAATAAAAAATAAAGAATAGGAATCCGAAAGAGGATCTAGCCATTCCAATCTAGATCGAAGGCAAAAAATGAAGAGAAAGCGAGGAGGGAGCCATGGAGGCCTCGAACAGAACAAACCATGGTGATTTCCCCCTTCATTCCTTCAATCGTGAAACAAAACATTTTTTGGGAAAAAATCTGAAGATATTATGTTTCTAGTGACGAAAGGAGAAAGAAAAAGGAAATCGAAGTTTAGACTTTAGCGGAGGATCTCACTGTTCCGCTGTAGACGGTAAACCGGAGAGGAAAAAAAAAAGAATAAGAGAAGAGATGAAGATGATGGTTCGTGATGGATGGATCTCACCAAAATAAGGTGATGTTGAGGCGGTGATGCCGAAGGAAGATCCGGCTTACCAGTGAGTGAGGGGATGAGGCCGGGGCCTCCGCGCTCGATTTGAAGCAGAAAAGGCAGTTCGCCTTCAGCGCCGGCCGCCGGCTCCGGGGATATCGGCTTCCGCGATGTCGGGCCCAGGACCCGGGTCTACGCCGAGGGCGGTACCGCCGTGCTGGAAGCCTGGACGCCGCGCCAGGGAGTTCGCTGGCCCGGAGGAGATGATCCGGGTTGGGGAAGCGGCGAAGCGCTGTTCGGGATCGGGCCCCACTGGCCGGGGGAATGGCGAAGGAAGAAGGAAGAAGAGTTCGGTCGTTCCTGGCTGCGACAGTGCGATGGGATTGGCCGATTGGCTACAGTTCCTACGTCTTTTCAGTTTTAAGTTCTACGGGGAACTGGCGAAGAAAGTAGCTTCACTGTAGCTCTGGCCTCTGTGCCTCCGCGGGCTGCGAGTCTGCGGTGGGCCTTTCTTTGCCCGATGTCTCGGTCGCCGAAAGCTTGGGTCGGCTTTATTTACGCCGAGGGCGGTGCCACCGTATTGGAAGTCTAAACGCCATGTCAAGGAGTTCGCTGGGACGGAGGAGATGATCTAAGTTGGGGAGGCGGCGGAGCGTTGTTCGGGATCGAGCCCTACTAGCCGAAGATCTAGTAAGGAAGAAGGAAGAAGAGTTCGGCCATTCCTAGCTGCGACGGTGCGATGGAATTGGCCGATTGGCTGTTCAGACTACAGTCCACAGGTTCCCACGTCTTTTCTATTTTAAGTTCCCACGGCGAACTGGCAAAGAAAGTAGCCGTTGCGAGAGAAATTTCACTGTAGCTTTGGGCCTCTGCGGGCTGCGAGTCTGCAGTGGGCCTTTCTTCGCCTAGGCGAACCGTCTTGGGCTGGCTCTATCTACGCCGAGAGCAGTACCACCGTACTGGAAGCCTAGGGGCTTGTTTGGTTCGTGGGAAAAGAAGAGGGAAAAGTGTGGTCAACGAAGAAGTAATGAGATGCCTCTTGTTTGATTGGAGTTTTCAAAGGAGAAAGAAAGAAAAGTTGTATTTCCATAGGAATAGGATTCCCACATTTTATGGGAAAGTTACTTTTCCATAAGGCGGGAATCATTCCATTTTTTTTTTCCAAATAGTCCCTTCAGTATTAAAGAAGCATTAAAGAGGCATTAAAAAGCTAATTTTTATTAAGGGCATAATAGGAATTATACATATAACTTTCCTAGGAAAATAGATGGCCAACCAAACATAAGCACTTTAGAAATTTGTCACTTTCCCATGGTCAACCAAACATGCCAAAAGTACTTTCCTAGGCATCCTCTTCCTAGGAATTTGTTTCCTAGGAATCATATTTCTAGGAGGAAAAATGCTTCCCGCGAACCAAACGAGCCCTAGATGCCACACCAGGGAGTTTGCTAGGATGGAGGAGATGATGTGGGTTGGGAAAGCGGCGAAGCGCTGTTCAAAATTGGGCCCTGCTGGTCGGGGTATCCGTGAAGGAAGAAAGAAGAAGAGTTCGACTATTCCTGGCTGCGACAGTGTGATGGATCGGTCGATTGGTTGTTCAGGCTATAGTCTATAGGTTTCCACGTCTTTTCAGTTTTAAGTTTCCATGGCGAACTGGCGAAGAAAGTAGCCCTTGCGAGAGAAATTTCACTATAGCGCAAAATTGTACTGTAGCTTTGGGTCTCCGCGGACTGTGAGCCTGTAGTAGGCCTTCCTTTGGCCCGGGGCCTTAGGCGACTGCCTAGGTCGCCTAAAACTTGGGCCAGCCCTGAATTCTGATACCAATTTGGCGAACCTTACTTACATCCCCATTGTGATCGAGTAGTTGGATAAATCCACAACTCTTTCTAGTCCACTAAACCATACTAATCACCGTATTGCACCCAAAGTTTGAAAAGCTGGCCATACCACAGTATGTACAGCCCCACACAAAGGTATATACTACAACAAATACCAGGCAGTACTACCCCATATCAGCAAACCAAGAGTACATACAAGCGCTTACCATGATATGTACCTACAAATACAAGACCAATACACCCTTGTACTGCAGTATTTAGAAGCTACGTTGCACTACCTGCCGCCGACATGCCAACCAATGTATTTTGTAATATACGAGGATGATGGCCTGCCCGCAACCCCGCACCCCGCCCCCGGGTCCCATATCATGCCAAGGGTTTCGACAAAGTTTCTCAGCCTTAGCTGAAGCATGGTTAGGCTTGGGTCAGATCCAAACAATAGCCTGATGAAGGCCACTTAGATTTTTGAGTGTACAAAAACATGAATTCCACCTGTCTCCTTGGTCCTGCACTTCTTAGGATTTAGATCGCTTTAGAAAATAAATTTGGTATAGCAAAAATCAGCCCTGCCACAAGAAATATTCTTGATGCCATAGTGGCTTTACACGGTGGTGAATAAGGTAGGGATATGGGAAAAATAAAGGATAATATTAGGGCAAAGATCCCAAGATTGAAAACTTTTTCAATGTTACAACAAAGAAATTTGTAATGGTATAAAGTGAAGGTATTGGTACACATGATTAAAGGGTGAAAGCTGTGGAACTGTCTATTGTAGTTACTGATGCCTCTAAGTGTAGAGTCTGTGGAGACTTGTTACTGAGATTATAATATTAGAATACAAATTGTTGCTGGAAATTGGACTCGGGGGCTGCCGCGGACCAAGGAGGGGGAGGAGTTCCGCTGCCGGGATGGTGGGGGCGGTGCGCCGACTGGCGGTGTTCCCCTGGGTAGTCCTGCAAAAAAGCCGGTGGCCGGATTATCCGGCGCCGGCCCTCCGAAGCTTAAGTCAGAGGGGGCTAATCTGTGTGTTGTAGTGGAAGAGGGCCCGCCCCTTTTATAGAGGGACATAACGTTACCTGGGAGGTGACAGGGGAGTTTGTCTCCTTTTGCAATAATTGGACGCGATCACGCTCATTAATGTTGTTGTGGAGAATAAGGCCGGATCAGACCGGAGTCAGGGAGCTGTCACGGTCGGTTGGGCCCATTGGAGTGTGTTGAACCGCCGGTTATGGTAGGCCCGGGGGTTCGTAGATAGTAAGTTCATTAATTGCTGAGTGAACCGGTGGTCAGGGTGAGCCATACGTTGTGATGGTTCAGTGATCCGGAGATCGTCTTGAGCTGTGTTCATTTAATGACTGAGTGCATCGGAGGCCCGAGGGGGTCTTATGCATTAATGACAGGTCATGCCGAGTTTCTGTGGAGATCCCGTGCCTTGATGACTTAGGGACGGTGGCAGATTGTAGTGGAGTTACGTACTTGGTTGTCAGACTTGTTGGAGGATTAGGCGGTGATTGGGTATTCGGCTAAGGCATGGGCCTAGCGGAGGTGCCGAGCCGAGCAGGTCGCTTAGCGGTGTGTCCTGTGGCGGGATTGCTCCTGGTCGGTGCCCTTCGGTCGAGTACCTTCCAGCCGAGCGCCTCTATTTGGCGCTTTTTGTCTCTCGTCAGCGCTTCTCTGGTCGGCGCTCTTCGGTCGAGCGCCTCTTTGGTCGGCGCTCTTCGGTCGAGCGCCTCTGAGGTGTTGTGACTTGGGTAATCTCCCAACACTACCCCCCGACTTTCTAGTTCTAGCTGGCTACTAGCTTGAGCGCGGGAAGTAGTTTTAGTTGGGTTATTATGGAAAATTTTGAAATTATTGCGCGTTTTTGAATTATCGGGCGCTTTGAGACGCCTTTAATAGGCGGCGTTTCTTCTTTTCCGAGAATACCTCATTATCGGGACGCCTTCTCCGAGGCGTCCTCGCGTCGTGGGCTCATGATGGGGCCGTATGATTCGATAGGGCGCTTCTGTGTTCGAAGCGTCAGCCCGGAATAAATGCGGCGTTTTATCTTTTGGATTGACACGCGTCGTAACCCGAATGGGGAGCAGCGTTTTTTTTTTTTTTTTTTGCTGATCTGGGCCGTTGGAGGAATTTATATAAACCCTCACCTGGCTTCCTTCTCCTTTCTTATTGTCTTCTTCCTCCAGTTTTTCTCTCTCCGAGGTTTTTGTTCCCGGCGTCTCATAGGTCCCTTTCCCTTTTCTTCTTTTTCTCCCAATAATCTCTTTTCCTTTTTCCTAATGGGTTCCGGTCCAAGTGAAGTCGAGTCCACCATGGGTGTATTGGAGGTGGAAATGACCGAGGAATGGTTTTTTCCTCTCCAAGGGTTCCAGTTGGAGCCCGCCAGGCAGGGGGATCGGGTGACCGACCCTCCAGTAGGCCGGATTGGAGTGTATCTGGAATCACTCTGGGCTGGCCTACGGTTTCCTCTTCACGGCTTCGTGGATGAGTTGCTAACGGAATACCAGCCGGTTCCGGCGCAACTCGCTCCGAATGCCTGGAGAACAGTGATTGGTTTCCTGTCGTTGTGCTTACTGCACGGGATTCCGACCTCTGTCAATGTTTTTCGGCGACTTTTTGTGTTAAAGTCGAACCCGGAAGACGGAGAGTGGCTCTATATCGCCCTTCGGGTGGGTCGGCCACTTTTTCAGGGTGCCCCCTCCTCCATTCATGACTGGAAGAAGAAGTTCTTCTTCCTGGGGTCTGAACGGACATGGGGATTTAACCCTAGGTGGGGGCCAACCCAACTCAAGTCTGTCAATAAAGTCCCTAAGCTTTCTTCGCGCGAGCAAGGGGTCCTCGACACCATTCGCAACCTTGGGGGCGGCATCTTACTGAGCGGCCTCATCAGTGAGGATGCTCTAGTGAATGTTGGGCTGAGCTCGGCGCGTCCCCATGATAAGAGTAGCAGTAGGGTGTCTTTTTCATTTTGTTACAGTTTTCAAGTTTTAATCCTGCTCGTCCTTGCAGATATCGCAAAAATGGTGACCAAGAGCGAGGTCCTATACGCCCGGTTCCAAAAGAGGGCGGCCGAACTCTCAGGAGAACCGACCGAGCCGAGGAAGAAAGCAAAGACCTCGGCGAAGACCTCGACGACCACAACGGTTGAGGTGCGCGCTCCTCGCCCCGTGCGCCCTGAGGCTGGTCGGGGAGAGGGCGTAGGCTCTGGCGGAGCCACGATGGCACTTCCATGCCCGATGCCCATTTCGCAAATCTCTGGTCGGCAGGAAGCTCCAAATTCCGACCAGGGAGGGAGGACTTCGACAGATTTGGCGCTTGCGCGCCCTTCTTCTACCATGCGGCGGTCAAGTCGGCCGCCAATCCGACCCCAGCTCTCCGGTTCCGAGCCGGAGAATAGTCAGGAAGCGACGGGGTCGGCTGCACCCCGGCCCGAGGCCGGCCTGTCGGGTTCATCGGGCCCCCAGGAGCGGGTGCCATACGCTCCTGGATGGGCCGTCTTTGAGGGCGACTCGGCCCTCGACAGCGTACAAGTGGCGCGCGAAGTTCTCCGGGTCGCGCTGCTCCCGGCCGACCAGGCCAAGATCCGGTCCATGAACTATGGCGAGTTCATGGATTCCACTATTTGCTCCTCCATCCGAGTAAGTCAGCTTTTATTTCTGTACAAATTTGTGTTTCGGCTTAAAACTATTTCTTACGTGTTCCTCTTGCAGCGCCTCCACGAGACCGAAACGATGATTCACATCATCCAGGACTATCGGGACCGGGCCCGAAGGCATCAAAGGGGGCGTGAGGAGGCCGAAACAAAGTTTCTCGCGTCCGAGGCCGAGCAGAAAGTGCTTCAAGCGAAGCTAGGGGCGGCCGAGGACGAGGTTCGGGCTCTGGTCGCCGAACTTGAAGAGGAGAGGGGCGCGCACACTTTGACCAGGTCTGAAGTGCGCGCCGCCGAGGCCCGCCGGACGGAGGCCGAATCGTCGCTCGCTATTCGCGAGCAGGAGGTGGGGGAGGCTCGAATAAAGGTCCAAGATCTCAAGATCCGTCTACTTGACGTGCAATTTCTGCTCGCGGACCGCGAAAGAGAAATAAAGACTTTGGAGCGGAAGGCCGCCTACCATGAGGCTCGGGAGAAGGAGGCCCGGGAGCAGGCCCAGGACGCCGTCAAGCTCTTCCGTGAATCGGAAGAGTTTCGCGACTTGATGGAAGAGGAAGGCGTCAACGGGCTCATCCAGGGCTTCAAGGACTTCCGCAACCAGTTGCGGCGACTTCTTCCCGACTTCGACCTTAGCCTGCTTCAACCAGGCGCTGGGGTCGAAAATCCAGAAGCGGAGGCGGAGGCAGAGGTTCCAACCTCTGGCGGGGCCGACCAGGAGGGTCAAGCTGAAGAAGGCGAAATCGCCCCCGAGGTCACCGGGGCGGTTCCCGAGGCTACCGTGGAGGCCTCGACCACAGAGGAGCCGACCGTTGCTGAAATCACCGGGCCTGAGCTCTTTATATAGTTCTCCTTTCCTTTCTGCTCTCTTTTTTTTTTTTTTTGTGTAAGTCGGAATGGCCTTTATACTTGTTTAGGCCGAGTCCGGACTCTTGTACTTGGCCTATGGGCTTTTTAAAATGAATATACATTTGTTATGACTTATGCTTTGATTCCATTTTTGGCTGACTAAAGATCTTTCGTTTGAATCCGTTTTTATATTAAGGAATTAGGTTCTGCGGCTCCAACTTCGTTCGCTATATAACCGAACTTGCGTTATGGCTCGGCACAGCTGAACTAGGGGCCCAAGACCAGTAATATAGCGGTGCTTATGTCTAGGACGTGCTTGGGCTCGGGGGGGACTCTCCGAGTTTAACTCGGAATTCGACCGAGCCCTAGGATAAGGCCACTAGACTTAAGATTCCTTAGCGAACTTCAAGCCCGGACCTCGGGTTGCCGAGGCGGATGATCGGATTAATTAACCAAGAATGAAAATAAATGAGATAATGTAGACATTAATCGAATGGGTACCTGGTACCGTGAGCGCTCTTGTGCCGAGGCTATGAACTTCATCTGGCTACTTGAAGACGCTCCTCTGCTCGGGCTCCGTTTTTTGAGGACGTTAGCAGAGAGATTCAGCTTTTGCCAAACGCGGACTTCTCGCTGATCATGAATGGGAGAACGAGCCGAGCTCGTTGGCTGAAGTCGATGGAGAACGAGCCGAGCTCGTCTGGTCAATGAAGACCGCATCCCAACGTATTGGGGCATCCCGATGAATCGGGGCATCTCGACGTCTCGAGGCATCCCGGCCGAGGTCGGGGTAGGAGAACGAGCCGAGCTCGTTGGCCGATGGAGAACGAGCCGAGCTCGTTGGTCGATGGAGAACGAGCCGAGCTCGTCTGGTCAATGAAGACCGCATCCCAATGTATTGGGGCATCCCGATGAATTGGGGCATCTCGACGTCTCGAGGCATCCCGGCCGAGGTCGGGGTAGGAGAACGAGCCGAGCTCGTTGGCCGATGGAGAACGAGCCGAGCTCGTTGGCCGATGGAGAACGAGCCGAGCTCGTCTGGTCAATGAAGACCACATCCCAACGTATTGGGGCATCCCGATGAATTGGGGCATCTCGACGTCTCGAGGCATCCCGGCCGAGGTCGGGGTAGGAGAACGAGCCGAGCTCGTTGGCCGATGGAGAACGAGCCGAGCTCGTTGGCCGATGGAGAACGAGCCTGGCATCAGGAGACAACATAGGAGAATCGGTGAGTTTGAACAAGCACAAGCCCTTTACAAATAAAATTTAATGGTTACAGTAGGGGATCCCTTGGAATACTATTGGTAGTACACGCGGAGATTTTCAGAATTCCATCTTCGTGGGATGGGAGTCCCATCTAGAGACTCTAGCTTATAAGTTCCGGGCCGACGGATGCGTGTGACTCGGTAAGGTCCTTCCCAGTTTGGAGCCAGTTTCCCTTGCTCGGTTGGTCGGGAGGCCTCGGCTCTTCTGAGGACAAGGTCTCCTGCTTTGAAGGACTTGATTTTAGCCCTGGCGTTGTAGTACTGGGCGGTCTTTTGCTGGTACCTTGCCATGCGAACACGGGCGGCTTCCCTTGTTTCTTCGATCAGGTCGAGATTGTTCCTTAGCTGCGAGGAGTTGGAGCTGGCGTCATGATGTTCTACCCTCGGAGATGGGAGTCCGATCTCCAACGGGATGACAGCTTCTGTTCCGTATGTCAGATTGAAGGGAGTCTCGCCGGTGGGGACGCGGAACGTGGTCCGGTAGGCCCACAGGACATTGTATAGGTCTTCGACCCATTGTCCTTTGGATTTGTCGAGCCTGGCTTTGAGACCCTGCAAGATAGTACGGTTAGTTACCTCGGTTTCTCCATTTGTCTGAGGGTGCGCGACCGAGGTGAAGCGGTGGTCAATGCCAAGCTCGGAGCAGAATTCTCTGAAGTGAATGTTGTCAAACTGGCGACCGTTGTCAGAGATGAGGATGCGGGGGAGTCCGAATCTGCAGATTATTGACTTCCAGACAAAGTCCCGCATCTTTTGCTCGGTGATCCGGGCAAGTGGCTCGGCCTCCACCCATTTTGTAAAATAGTCGATGGAGACGACCAGGAATTTTCTTTGCCCGGTAGCCAGAGGGAATGGCCCTAGAATGTCAATTCCCCACTGGGCAAAAGGCCAAGGGGAGCTGATAGAGGTTAAGGAAGCCGAGGGTCGGCGTTGGATA
This sequence comes from Phoenix dactylifera, assembly GCF_009389715.1. Lineage (NCBI taxonomy): Eukaryota > Viridiplantae > Streptophyta > Magnoliopsida > Arecales > Arecaceae > Phoenix > Phoenix dactylifera. Next base: position 8,923 of record NC_052397.1, on the reverse strand, counting down.
TTGGCGTTTCTCTGGCATCGGTCGCATCTCCGGACGAAGTCTATTGTATCCTTCTGGAGTGTCGGCCAATAATATCCTTGACGCAAAATTTTATGGGCCAATGCTCGTCCCCCTTGGTGACTTTCGCAAATCCCTTCATGGACTTCGCTCATTGCATAGTCAGCCTCTGTTGGGCGGATGCATTTGAGGAGGGGAGATGTGAAGGATCTCCGATAAAGCTTTCCCTCGTACAATATGTACCGGGTGGCGGAGCGCTTCACTCGGCGGGCTTCCTGTTCATCGTCGGGGAGGACTTCGTCTTGCAGGTAGCTAATGAGCTCGTCCATCCAACTTGGCTCGGATTCGACGCAAAGGGTCTGCTCGGGCTCCTCCGTACTGGGCTTTTGGAGGTACTCCAGTGCCGTTGTCTTGGGGAACTCGCTCATGCGGGAGGACGCCAGTTTTGACAGCCGATTGGCCCTGAGATTCTCCGACCTGGCGACATGTTGGATGTGAAAAGAATTCAAGGACGAGGCGAGATCCCGTACCTTCTGTAGATACTTTTGCATTGTAGGGTCTCTGGCTTCGAAGTCACCCAGGATTTGGTTGACGACGAGCTGAGAATAACTGAAGGCCTCCAAGTCTTTTACTTCTAGCTCTTTGGCTAGCTTGAGCCCGGCGACCAGTGCTTCATATTCCGCCATGTTGTTGGAAGCAGGAAACTCGAGGCGTAGGGCCTGTTCAGCGACCACCCCCTCCGGGCTGGTGAGGATGAGACCCGCTCCGCTACCCCCGAGTTTGAAGAGCCATCGACATGTAAGGCCCATGCCGGACTAGGGGTCTGCTTTGTTGGCGTAAGCTTGGGCTTAAGCTCGACTTCGTCTGGTATGGTGCATTCGACTATGAAGTCGGCGAGTGCTTGCGCTTTGATCGCCGGTCTGGGTCGGTACTCGAGATCAAATTCCCCAAGCTCGATGGCCCATTTAGTAATCCGGCCAGCTCGGTCTGATCTCTGCAAGATCTGCTTTACTGGCTGGTCGGTCAGCACGGCCGTTGTGTGGGCCTGGAAGTAGGGCCGGAGTCTTCGTGCCGAGGTGACCAAAGCATAGACAGTCTTCTCCAGCTTAGAGTATCGGGTCTCAGCATCCCTCAAGATCCGGCTGGTGTAATACACCGGTTTTTGGAGCTTGCCCTCCTCTCGAACCAGGACCGAGCTTACTGCTACAGGGGAAACGGCTAGATACAAATAGAGGAGTTCACCCTGTTGAGGCTTTGTGAGTAGGGGAGGGGAGGCCAGGAGGTGCTTAAGCTCTTCAAAAGACTGCTGGCATTCGTCTGACCACAAGAAATTCTTTGGCTTCTTTAGAGCCGTAAAGAATGGAAGGCAGCGCTCGGCCGAGCGAGAGATGAATCTCCCGAGGGCTGCAACTCGGCCTGTAAGCCGTTGTACCTCCTTGACTGTCTTCGGAGGCGTCATTTTCTGGAGTGCTCGGATCTTTTCGGGGTTGGCCTCAATTCCTCGTTGTGTAATAATGAAGCCGAGGAATTTGCCCGAGGTGACTCCGAAAGCGCATTTAGCTGGGTTAAGCTTCATTTGGTACCTTCGGAGTGTGGAGAATGCTTCATCAAGATCGGCCACATGGTCTTGCGCCACCTTGCTCTTCACCAGCATATCATCAACGTATACCTCCATGTTTCGGCCTATTTGATCTTTAAAGATCCGGTTGACCAGCCTTTGATAAGTTGCCCCGGCATTCTTCAAGCCGAATGGCATTACTTTGTAGCAGTAGGTGCCCCCGTTGGTGATGAAGGCCGTCTTTTCTTCATCTTCCGGTGCCATGCGGATCTGGTTGTATCCGGAAAAGGCATCCATGAACGTCAGCAGCTCGTGCCCCGAGGTAGAGTCTACGAGCTGGTCGATGCTGGGAAGGGGCAAGCTGTCCTTTGGACAGGCTTTATTCAGGTCAGTGTAGTCCACGCACATGCGCCACTTTCCGTTGGCTTTTTTGACAAGAACCACGTTGGCGAGCCACTCCGGGTAGGATATCTCCCGGATGAATCCAGCCTCAAGGAGTTTGTCAACCTCCTCGGCCGCCGCTCGTTGTCGTTCTGAGACGGCGACTCGCTTCTTTTGTCGCACGGGCTTGCAGGTTGGCTTCACTTGGAGCCGGTGGACCATGATCTCTGGATCTATCCCTGGCATGTCCGCAGGCGACCATGCGAAGACGTCCATGTTGTCTCGTAGAAAATTGACGAGGCGTTCTCTTTCGCACTTGTTAAGGCCAGAGCCGACCTGCACGGTTAGCTCGGAAAAGTTTTCGTGTAAGGGAACTTGGATCAGTAGCTCACCAGGCTCTACCCGCTCCTTCTGAGGGCTGACTCGTGCCTCCGGAGCTTTGACTGAAGGCTGACCGGTTGCAGGGAAAAGTGTCTCAGCTGGTCGCCTCGCCTCATGAGTTGCCATGTAGCATCGTCTGGCTACTATCTGGTCCCCACGAACTTCGCCAACTCCTTGGCTAGTGGGGAATCGCACGAGCAAGTGGCGAGTCGAAACCGCTGCTCGGAGGGCATTAAGACCTGGTCGTCCCGAGAATGGCATTGTAGGCCGAAGGCAGGCGTATCACAAGGAAGCTCATTCTTACGGTACTTTCACGGAGGGCGAGCCCGGCCGAGACCAGAAGGTCGACCTCGCCCTCTACTGGGACTGAATTCCCAGTAAATCCGACTAACGGAGCATTCATCCTCTGTAGTTGCTCTGTTGTCATCCCCATTCTACAGTAGGCATCAAAATACAAAACATTCGCCGAGCTTCCATTATCAACTAAGATGCGTTTTACATCAAATCTATTTATAATCATGGAGATGACAACGGCATCGTCGTGGGGAGTTTCGACTCCCATCAGATCGTCATCCGAGAAAGAGATGGCTTCCGAGGAGCGTAGGCGCTTCGAGGAGGTTCCTTCCCCCGAAGCTTCTCCAACAGGGGCCCCGCCTCGGATGGTGTTGATGATGCCGGCGATGGGCCTGTTGGCGTTTGAACTGTCAGGCTGGGCGGCTTCTTCGGCTCTTTTCTTTTCTTCACACCGGCCCCGCACAAATCGATCGAGCATCCCTCGGCGAATGAGTGCTTCAATCTCGTTCCGGAGCTGGTAGCAGTCCTCGGTATCATGACCGTGATCTCGATGAAAACGGCAATATTTCCGAGGGTCGCGCCAAGCTCTGGAATCTCGTTTAGGAGGTGGGAGTCGGATGCAATCTTGACCCTCAATCTCCATGAGGATTTCGGCTCGAGGAGCGGTGAGGGGAGTATAGCTCTCGTACCTCCCCTCAGGTGCGTGGGCTCGTGGCGAAAACCTCGGGCGGAGTGATAGCCTCTGCTGAGGCGGTCCTCGTAATCGGGGTGGACTCTTCAGGCGGGGCGGATTTTTGGCTCGGCGCGGGGACGGGCTTCTAGGCTGGCCGTGCTCCTCGCGACGCCTTTTCTGTCTCTTGGATGTCTGTTCGGCCCCGCTCCGCCTGGTAGCCACGGCTTCTTCAGCCTTGGCGTACTTTCGTGCCCGAACAAGCATTTCGGTGAGGTCCGCAGGGAAGTTCTTTTCGATAGAAAAGAGGAACCTGTAAGACCGGGCTCCAGTCTTTAGTGCTGACATGGCGATCGACTGGTCAAGCTCCCGGACTTCCCATGTTGCGGCGGTAAACCGATCCAAGTACTCCCTGAAGGATTCTCCCTCCTTTTGTTTGACATCAAGGAGGGAGTCTGATGTCCGCCGCTGGGGCTGGCTGGCGGCAAAATTGCTGGCGAACTGCCGGCCAAGTTGCTCGAAAGAGGAGACTGTGCTCGGCTTTAGCCCGGTAAACCAAAGCCGGGCCGGTCCTCGGAGTGTCGCTGGGAAAGCTTTGCACATCATGGCCTCCGAGGCCCCCTGTAGGGCCATTAAGATCCGATAATTTTCCAGGTGGTCTAGGGGGTCAGCCCTGCCGTTGTAAGGCTCCACCTGGGGCATCTTGAACCGCGACGGGACCGGCTCGTCTTCAATCTCCGGGGAGAATGGGGACTTCGTAGTGAACTCGAAGTCACCATCACGTCCTGATTTCCTCCCGTGGAACGCCTGGATTTGGCGCTCCAGCTCCTCGACCTTCTTGTCGAGCTCATGGTTCTGGGGGATCGCTGCAACGGTCCGTTCCGGTGCGAGTTGCCCTGGGACTGACTCGACCTCCGAGGGTTGAGGCCAGCCACCAGGGCCTCTAGCTGGGTGTTCTCTCCAGAGAGAGGCCTGGACTTGAGAGTCCTGACCTTGAAGGGGGAGCCCGCTTGTAGGGGGCTCCGGTTGAACTGGGGCCGGCGAGGGTGGTACCGTCGGGACGCCCCTGGGTTGCAAGCTTTGGACAGCAGTAGCCAAGGCCTGCACCTGCCGTATCAGGGTGTCAAACTGCTCCGGCCGGACTTGAGGAGTTGACTCGGCCGGAGGTGGTGAGTTCTGGACAGAGTGTCCGGGACTAGGTGGAGGACATCGAGAGGCATCGGAAGCCCCTTTACTTCTTAGTTTCATGGCAGCAACTCGGGCCCTTCCTCTAGCGCCAACTGTTGCTGGAAATTGGACCCGGGGGCTGCCGCGGACCAAGGAGGGGGAGGAGTTCCGCTGCCGGGATGGTGGGAGGCGGTGCGCCGACTGGCGGTGTTCCCCTGGGTAGTCCTGCAAAAAAGCCGGTGGCCGGATTATCCGGCGCCGGCCCTCCGAAGCTTAAGTCAGAGGGGGCTAATCTGTGTGTTGTAGTGGAAGAGGGCCCGCCCCTTTTATAGAGGGACATAACGTTACCTGGGAGGTGACAGGGGAGTTTGTCTCCTTTTGCAATAATTGGACGCGATCACGCTCATTAATGTTGTTGTGGAGAATAAGGCCGGATCAGACCGGAGTCAGGGAGCTGTCACGGTCGGTTGGGCCCATTGGAGTGTGTTGAACCGCCGGTTATGGTAGGCCCGGGGGTTCGTAGATAGTAAGTTCATTAATTGCTGAGTGAACCGGTGGTCAGGGTGAGCCATACGTTGTGATGGTTCAGTGATCCGGAGATCGTCTTGAGCTGTGTTCATTTAATGACTAAGTGCATCGGAGGCCCGAGGGGGTCTTATGCATTAATGACAGGTCATGCCGAGTTCCTGTGGAGATCCCGTGCCTTGATGACTTAGGGACGGTGGCAGATTGTAGTGGAGTTACGTACTTGGTTGTCAGACTTGTTGGAGGATTAGGCGGTGATTGGGTATTCGGCTAAGGCATGGGCCTAGCGGAGGTGCCGAGCCGAGCAGGTCGCTTAGCGGTGTGTCCTGTGGCGGGATTGCTCCTGGTCGGTGCCCTTCGGTCGAGTACCTTCCAGCCGAGCGCCTCTATTTGGCGCTTTTTGTCTCTGGTCAGCGCTTCTCTGGTCGGCGCTCTTCGGTCGAGCGCCTCTTTGGTCGGCGCTCTTCGGTCGAGCGCCTCTGAGGTGTTGTGACTTGGGTAATCTCCCAACACAAATATATAGAGTATGTGTGTGTACGTTACACATACATACACATATGCATGCATGCATACATATATATCCAGATGGCTGATCAAGCATTAGGGGCTAATGATAATTAAATTAGAAATTCATTGAAATTCTGATTCAAGCCATATTTGCAGGAAAAAGCTTTGAACCAAAAATATCTATATAGTAAAGATACAATTGTAATATTCTTTGACAAAGCACATCTCTGTCATGGGAACTGATGAGGTCAAGGAAGATCGGCTTCCGGCCGGCGCGTCCAGTGCTACGGGGGGATCTGCCGCTTTCCGACCTCACCATTGATGAGGTCAAGGGAGGTCGGGTTCCGGCCCGTGCGTCCAACGCTATGGGAGGATATCCCGCCATTCGACCTTGCCATTGATGAGGTCAAGGAAAGTCGGGCTCCAGCCCGCGCGTACTGCTTTTTCTCATAGGTATTATTCGCTTTAAAGAGGATTTCATAGTCTATTCCCAATGGATGGTTTTGTCCCACAAAAGGTGCCTCTGAAGAGAAAGGAGTTATCCCCCTCCATTTAAGGAACATACCTTTCTGCTATTTAGTCGATATGGGACTAAGTTCGAGACCATTTATTTTTACAACAAAAACCATAAAATGTCACAATATGGAATCAGAGGTAAACATGCAGCGACAGAGTCAAACAAATATAGCACAAAATTTTAACCCGAATGAAATACTGAATTGAGTTTTTTCTTTTCTATCCCCCTTCCCCCTGGTAACAATTTTGCTTGCTTTCTAGCCGTACTTGGAAAATTAATAGGAAGAGAACTACAATGATGCGCCCGGCAATATGCAAAATACGCAAACAGCGCTGGGGATATGGAGTAGACCTCTATATTACAGTTTACAAGTTTGATGTAGAATGTTTCAGTTCTCTACCCTTCAACTCTGATATATTAATTAGTGAGATATCCAGCACTATATCTTTCACTGTTACAAGATAACTACTTTCTCTTTTTACATCAAATTTACAATGGATGAGTCTGATTAACCAGATGGATCTATCAACAGCAATTAAGGTGATCGGGCACATCAACTACGAAGAATAATTACATGGTCAAAGCGGAGAAGAATCCATGCTTGGTTATTTTTCATCTAAATTCATCTAGGAAAAGTAGATTAAACACCTCTTTTTTCAATCTTTTTGCGGGGAAAAAATCTGCATTGTCTCTGCTGAGAAATACAATATAAAGACCACAGAACTCCACCCAACAAGATTGGGGAAAAATAAGTAAAAGTAGACTAAAAACTTGGTCTTAAAGCTTCAATTTGTCCAGACAGAGGTGTGTGTATTTTCCCCTTCTTTTTTTTTGGGGCGTGTATTTTGATTGAACGCTTTAGCTTAAAACAGAAAGTAAGGGGAAAGGTTAGAGTACCCTTCGTCCAAGATTCTGAAAAGCTTTGTTGAATTTAATCCGAATATCCAATATGAACGCAAGGGCGTGAAAAAGCGAAAGGCCTGATGAGAAGTAAAAGAGGGAAGAAGGGGAAGGATGAGAAAAAAAATTTATGGGTGAGGGCAAGAATTTACCGGAAGGTAAGCTTTGGGGGGTTGGTGAGGGGGAGTAAAAGTTTATATAGTGGGTCCCATGTCAGGATATCCAAAGCTAACGCCTTTCTCTGTCTTGGGCGTCCTGGCGCGAGATTGGGACGTATGGCAAGCCATCGAGCGAACGCCCGTGACGAGGGAGAGAGCAGCGGGAGTGCCTTACCTAATCGTCCGGGCTTTTCTCCCTGCTCCTTCCCCTTTAGGCCGAGCCTCCTGCAGCTGCCACTTGTCAGTCCAGGTAATGTTGTTGCCTATTTGTACCCATGTGCACGCGCGCCCACGTGCATATTAGAACAATGTACGTGCTATCAATGCAATGAACCCTCTAAGGCTCTAACATGCATAAAAAACCCTTTTTGTATATAATAATCTATTAAATTGTTATAGATAAATAAATAATTATCATATAGAATTTATAATTGCTTGACTTCAAATTATATAAATTTTATAAATGTCTAATGCATCCTCTAGTCCCGTAGTTATCATATATTTTCTTTGTGTCAATCTTACACTTTTAAATAAAATTCCTGTTGATATTGAAAAAGAAGGAAAAAAATCATGCAGGAAACCAACTCAAAATTCCTAATCCAATTAGTGCCAAAAATCTTAAAGCACTCTGAGTTGTGCTATCTAATTTCTTCAAATTTATAAAACTATAGTAAAAAGTTACTAAATTTCATATAATTAATTTAAAAGAATCGACAGTAAAAACAAATAGAGCATTCACCTCATCATCATCCAATTTACAAGTGGTCTCATCAAGCTCCCTCATGTTCTCAATCGTCCACGAAACCTTTTTCATATGAGGCTAAATTTCAATAGCAAAAAATTAAAAGTAAAAAAAAATTGAATGTGCCGAGTAGTTTTGACATCTATACAAGGATGGCAACGGCAATCGAAGATCCATTCTATTTGCTTTTAGAAGTGCTATAGATATATTCATATGTATGTGTGCATTATGTGTGTGTATATATACATACATATGTGTGTGTCTATCTATATATATATATACATACATATAAATTTTTTTTATATGGAAGGGCAAAGAAATATTGGCGTGAGGGCAAAAATGAATGGTTGGCATGGCTGACAACATTGTACCAAAATTTTGAAAGGAAAAAAATGAAGGGAATTTTGGAAATTAATTGATAGTTATTAGCTTATAGACCCATGTTGCTTGCAAGAGCCCATCAGTTCGAAATGAGTGCGATGCATAGGGACTAGCTTCTTGATGGTGCTACCCAGTTAATATCTAAGTCATATACTAATCAAAAATAGAGATATTGGACTGCCATAAAGCAAGCCATACACATAACAATGTTTTTTATTGTCTTGGAAGATTGTTTTGCCGATTATACTTTGTTTGCTATACACATAACAATGTTTTGCATATTTTAGACTTTGTTTATTTATGCTTTTGTGTTATGTATGATATTTTTCTTTATTTTCATTTTAATCAATCTATATACTTCTTTTTGTTTTTATATTTTATATTTCATATTTATAATTGAATATCTTCTTTTTAACATTATCTTGCTAGTTTTCTAGTTATTGATAAGGATCTAATTGTAAAACACGTGCATATTGAGCTTTTTGTGTAATCCAACTTGAAGATATTGATACATCCGAAAATAATCTTTACATTGAGACCAAATGTATAGTGACCTAAACATAAAAATAGTAAGAGAATTCATTTGCTTTTGCAACTTTTTTTGACAATAGAATTTTTAATCACATATACCTAAAATATGTAAAAGCATGACAATAGAATTATTTATCACATATACTTAAAATATGGATGGTTACACTACTACCCAGATAATATTTTTGATGGCGGTTATAGTGCATTGGTTACA